>NW_025999895.1:1853018-1942302 GCF_001458135.2 Marmota marmota marmota | reverse complement strand
AGCCAGGGCTGCCCGCCATATGCAAGCCTGCTTCTCTGTGGTCGGGCTGCTTCCTGACTGTAGTTTCTCTGGAATTACGTATTTACTATTGGGATATACCTGTAATTTATATAACAGTTTTTCTACTGTTAGATATTTAGTCTGCTTCTGATTTTTCAGTATTATAAATAATGATTTTATATATATATATATATATATATATATATATATAATATATATATATAATATATATATATATAATATATATATATATTAAACCTTTGGTCCAGATTTCTGGCTATTTTCTTACTGTAGTTTTTAGAAGTGATGTAAAAAACTGGAGATGAAGCTTGTAAGGGGTGTTGCTGTGATTTTGTGATTTGCAAAATTGCTTTTCAGGAAGGCTGGGCTACTTTTCATGCCCACTAGTGGGATCAGAGAGTTTCCTTCTTTGTACCATGGGCAGTGTCATTTAAAAAAGTCTTTGCAATTATGTAGATTTGATCATTTAATTGTTTTAATTATTAGTGTTACCATAAGTGCACTGAACTCTTTTGCATATGTTTATGAGTCACTGTGATTGCTTCTTTTATTATTCTTTCATCTCTTTTGCTTATTTCCGAACACAGAAGTTGAAGGTGAGCTGCACCATATTAATACTCTGGGATTTTGCAGCTGCCTGGTTCTGAGAATTATTTTGTAATTCTTAGGACCTAGAGGGAGGCCCCTTGGGAAGTGCGGCCTGGGGCTCAGGTCCCAACCCTTTCTGATCAGTGTGTGTCAGTGCCTTGGGTAAGGATTTGGTGTGCTTACCAAGTTTTCTAAGCCCAGGTAGTAATGTGGATGCGAAAATCACCATGATCATGCTGTTGAAGGATAGACTGCTGGGGGTGCTCAGATACTAAAGGGACGCGTAGGAAGTCTTACCTGTAGTGTTCTCCCTGCTTCCTCCCCTTTTGCACTCTCCCTCTCTTCCTTCTTTACCACCATTCCCTCTTTCCTTCCTCCCCTTGTTTCCTGTCAATTGCCTAAGTGCTGATGGACATTCAGAGTCCCTGTGACCACCCTGGGGAGTACAGAGCTGAGTATGCAGCCCCTGATGGGTCTCCACCTTGGCTCAGACTCCTGTGCACTCTATGCAGTTGAGGCTGCAGTGAAATATCTTATTTTGTTCTGGATCTTCTTTTTTGAGCGGTGTTCGCAGAACTGACCTGATAGGGGGTGGTCCTGAGAGGTCTCTAAGTGACCCTGTGCCCCTCTGTGAGTTGCAGAGAGTGGGGGATATTGAGTAAGGGAGATAGGCTCTGGAAGAATGGATGACCCTCACCCAGGCTGAGAAGGGTGACCATTGGTCACTTGGAGACTGACTTGTACTTGCTGATAGTCATTGCACATAAACTCCTCCACGGGACAGACCTCACAGTTACTGGAGACCTGTCAGGAGGAATTGGAGGCCACTCCTAGGCGATTGAGGATTACTGTGTTGCTAGGAGGGTGCTTGGTGTCATGGAAGGAAGGATACTAGGTAGACCTGATTCAGGGAATAGGGGAATAGTTCAGCTCACTCCTAGACTTATGGCCTTAGTGATTTTTTTTTTTTTTTTTTGGTGCTGGGGATTGAACCCAGGGTGCTCTACTACTGAGCTACATTTCTAGCCCTTTTTCTTTTTTCATTTTGAAACATGGCCTTGTTAAGTTGCTGAGTCTGGACTCAAACATGTGATCCTTGTGCCTCAGCCTCGTGAGTCACTAGGATTGCAGGTGTGTGCCATGGTACCTGGCTCCTGACTTAGTGATTCTGAAATCACTTAGAACATCAATTTCCTGCAAAACAGGTATTGATGTGTGCTTTCCACGATTGATGTGTGTATCTAAAGAGGTGATGTTGATGGAGCCACCTCTTTCCCTTTCCTTAAAGGTTGCCTGTGTAGACCTGGTCTTGCAGCTGACTCTGGGACTCTCTTCATGTCTTTGGGTGAAGGTGACAGAAGGCTGATGGGTTGTTTTTTAAAGCATATCAGAATTTTTAGCCTCAGATAAACATTCAGAACTTGTAGAGCAACTGCCCACCAAGTTGCAAATTAGCAGATGGTGCCTGTCATCCATGTTCAGGGCATCTTTCTGCTCCTGCATGCCATGCTGTAAGCCCAGAGGCTCGGGGTAGCATCTGAGGCCATTGCTCATGCTGTTTCTGCTCCTCTGTCCCTCGTTCTTACTACATAAGATGGGAATGATGGTATTGGTCTCCTGATCCTGGTGGTGAGATGGAGGGGTAACTAGGCACTCTGAAACAGTTACATGTTCCCTCATGATTGGCTCACCATGTGGCACAGGTGACTTGGACCTTCCAGCCTGTCATTGGCCATGGGCAAACAAGGGATTTCGATTTTTCTTTTTTGGACTCTGTTGAGCAGAGAGTAAGACCCTTGCTTAGGAATCTGTGTTACTGAAAGGAAAGACTGGGGGGTGGGGTCTCCCTAATTCACTCTACCTCCTCTGCCAGTCCAGGGCCTGCTCTGCAGCTGGGGTTGATGGGAGAATGAGCCAGGCAGTGTCAGGCTAGGCCAGGCCCAAGGGGATCCTATCTTTAGTTTTTTGTTGTTGTTGTTGCTGCTGCTGTTCTAAATGCATGGTTCCTTGAGTTCTTTCTCTGTCGGGAAGGGAATCAATTAGCATCCTGAATTGCACTTTGATGAAGTTTACTTTTGTTCATTGAGATTCTACTGAGAACTACAGAAAAACTATTCATCTGGGGGTTTCAGAGGATGGTTGTGTCGTGCAAAGTTTTTCTTTGAACTTATAAGGTTAGAACTCAGGGGAGCTAAAAAAAAAAAATTAAACTTTATAGTGTGACTCATAAATAACTTACTGCCTTTCAAGATGAGTGAATTCATTTGGGGGAAAGCCCTGTGGAGGTTTTCCTGCCCACATAGAAGAAAGAGGCCACTAGGATGAAGACTTCTGCAGTCCAGTCTGTGGGTGGATCGGATCCTGTGGGAGCCTGCTGTCCTGGGAGTGCGACTCTGCTCTGATGACAGAGGAGGTCTTTTTCCAGGTGTGCTCTTTCTTCCTGACCCTTTCTATTTCACCACCATTTGCACTTTACTGACCGTGGTGCACTGTGTAACCAGTCATATCCCTTCTCTGTCATTTGGAAAATGGATGCCATCAGTGTGTTACTGCTTTGATCTATTATTTATTTAGAAAAATTTTGTATCATGAGAAAATGGGAATTGTGTTTTGAACTTTGAATTCAATCAAGGCTTTGGTAGCTGGTGAGTCATGAAACTTTATTAAAACAAATGATCTCAGACGTGTTAGATGTTTACTGACACTGTGTTACCAGAGTTGAGACATTTAAAGTGAGCCACACATTATTTATATGAACTCATAAAATACAGAGAGAGTGTGAGCTATTTGCGGCTGGATTCTGCATCCTTCTCCAATTCTGCCTCACTTCAAAAGACTGAATATGTGCTTTTATGTGAACAGGTGTAGAAAGCTGGAGAAGGGTGTCAGCTGGAAATGGAATTAAGCCTGAGTTATGGAAGAATGTTCTTAGTTTTACAGCCTCCTATTACTGTTCTGTTGCTCCAGTTTATTTTTTCCCTTAGCATTCTGAAGCACATGGGGCTGCTCTGTCCGCCAGAGGCAGTTGGGGCACTGTGTGCATCATCTGCAGCAGGGTGGTCCTGAGTGTGTACACTGCCCTGGGCACTCAGGTTTGCGTGCCTTAAAACATTGCATAGTTTAGGGGCAGTTGTCTTTGTCAAGGTGAATTGTACTTGCAATCATTAGCATATGGCTCAGAAGTAAGACACTTATTTTATAATGTATAATTTTGAGGAGGGAGCTAGAAATTATATTATTTTTGGTTTAGCTTTTAGGTTTTAAAGAATTGGAATGCTTGTGAAACAAACAAATTCTATAGTGATGAAAGGTTCAAAATTTGCAGTATTTCTGAAAAATATTCATCCTGAATCTACTTCCCTTTATAGTCCAAGTATATGTGCAGTTTGCTCAGAATTCCTCACATAGGGCCTTCAGCATTGCTTTGAGGCTGCTGAGCTGGTCCGTGGTGGTGGCGGCTATGAGCTACGTTTCCAGCATAGATCATAATGCTGTTTGCAGTTTGTCAGAAGGCGCTCTGCACTCAGGCAGATGGAGGGGCTGAGGCAGGATGTTGAGAATCTGTGAGGACATCAATCCTCAGTTTCTGGCACAGATTTAATTGTTTGGTTCGCCTGGGAAGCCATACGTTAACTTCTGCTTCAACCCTGCCTGATCTCGCCACAGATGCTAGCTTTACACAGGTCTATTTTTCTCTGAAATTGAACCTGAGAGACAAAAATCCACACTGGAGTTGTCATAGATTTTGCTAGATTGAGACTCATTGAGCTGATTGGATGCTTTCTATTTGCCCAGGTGATCCCTTATGTAGCAGTCAAATCGTCATCCCGGGGAACATGTCAGGAGAGCTGCCTTCTAAGATGGGAGTTTCTGTTTTTCATTTCCCCTAATATATGACCAAAATCCAGCACTTAACTCCCTGCCCCTCTTAGGTACTGGGGATTGAACCCAGAGATGCTCTGTCATTGACTCCTTTTTTATTTTGAGACAGGGCCTTACTAAGTTGCTGAGGCTGGCTTTGAGCCTCTGGAGTTGCTGGGATTAAAGGTGTGCACCACAGTGCCAGGCCTAAATTTTCTTCCTGAGAAAGTAATGATGAATTCACTTTGCTCTGGTCTAATGGAATCTATGTTGTGTCAGCTCTCTCCTTTGGCCTCAGGGCCTGTGGTTTCCATCCCCAGAGGGGAGCCAGAGAGCAGCCTTCAGGTGACTCTTTACTTGTCCCACCTGGTCCCTTCTACTGCAAGGTCATTCAGATGCTTCCAGCTCCTTGGGGTCTGGCCCCAGGAGCTGAAGATTCTGCCAGGTTGGGTTTATGTCTCTGTGGTCTTCCTCACTTGCTCTGTGTGCTCTGGTTGTCCTTGTTCTGCAGACCAGATTTGAACAATCTCAAGGGTGAGAATGTCCTCGGAAATCATCTGTGGAATGAAAACGTGAGCCTATTGTGGACCACTTCTTCTGTTTTTGTAACCTTTGTCAGTATTTCTAAATGTGCCATAAGGGCACAAAGATACATAACACAAATACATGGTGAAACGAGTCCCTGGAAGGCAGTGTTGGCGGCTGCAGGCAGGCCCTAGGCCACAGCTTCCCTCCCAATGCTGCACTTACAAGCCTTGCCCCCTGGCTTTCCTTTCTCAGTCTTACCTGAATATCTGTAAACTGCACATGCTCCTGTGTGCCTCCCGTGTGCCTCCCACACCTGCAGAAGATCTGTCTGGTGCAGCTGGGGTCTTTTACAGTCACTGTTGTGCACCACCTGCCAGTATATGCATTGGTTGAATATTTGGGTTGCCCTTGCATATTGTAAATAATGCTGCTTTAGGCATTTTTGTATAGGATTTCTGCTTCACACGTGGAATTTTTGGGGTGGTTGCTTAAGGATAGAATTGCAGGGTGACAGGGCTCAGTTTTAGAAGATAATTGCCAGTGACTTTTCAGAAGGTTGTGAGCTCCCACCAGCAGCACACAGGCCTGCCGTTGTGCTCTCTGCCAGCACACTGGTCTTTATTTCAGCCGTTTTATGGGTATGGTATTTTGGTTTTCATTTTCCTTAAATTTAAAATTTTTCTCTTTTTCAAAATTGTTATTTACTTATGGGGTACAATGTGATAATGTTTTGGTATATATACACATTGTGCAATGATTAAATCTAGCAAATTAGCATATTCATCATAGGGTGAGAACATTTAAAATGTACTTTTGGGGGAACTGGGGTTACACTCAGTGAGTGGAAGAGCACTTGCCTTGCATGTGTGAAGCCCTGGGTTCCATACCCAGCACTACTAAACAAAACCAAAAACAACAAAAAGAACCCACAACTGTTTTTTTTTTTTTTTAATATTTTAGTTGGACATAATATCTTTATTTATTTTATTTTATTTTGTGGTGCTGGGGATTGAACCCAGGGTCTTGAGTATGAAAGGCAAGCACTCTACCAACTGAGCATATACCCCAGCCCTATTTGTTTATTTTTATGTGGTGTGGAGGATTGAACCCAGCGTCTCGCACGGGCTAGGTGAGTGCTCTACTGCTGAGCCACAACCCCAGCCCCCCTCCCCCCAACTGTTTTTTTAGCAAACATCTTTTTAGGCTTTCTTTTGGTAAATAGGAACAGGAGAGATTTGCTACTGCAGTGCATGTGTGTGCATATCTTCCCTGAGGCTTGTGCTTGTTTTGAAATCTTCTCACCGTAAGGTCAAGATTTGTCCCAGAATGTGTCCTGAAGCTTTACAGTTTGGTGCTGTTCGCTTAGGTCTGTTAACTAGGGTGCAGTAACTCCTGGTATGGCCTGGAAGTTCTGTGTCATGCCTGCTCTCTTGGCATAATTATTCATATCATCCTTTTTCATTCAACAGTGCCCCACGTGGATGGCAAGTTGCACCGACTACTACTTACTGGTACTGGGCTTTGCATATGGAGTGAAGGAGGAGTCCAGTTTCACTTTGTTCCATATAACTATTCATTTGTCCGATATCTTTTATTTCCATGGGCCGAGGTTACTCCTCTACAGTGGTCTCTGGCATTGGCTCGGGCGTGCCACTGGCCCTGCCTCTGGCACTCTGTGCTGCCCTGGGTGTGTCTTTCTGTGTCAGCACCACACTCTTAATCTCTGTGGCTTCATATGATCTGAAAATCAAGCTGTGGCATCTGGTGTTCAGGAGAACCTCTCTGCCTCTCCCCTTTGCCTTGCATACACATCTTGGGATCAGCAGCTCTGATTTCCCTGCTGAAGCTCTGACGGAGTCCGCATAGATGATTCAGCCAGAGACTTGCTCTCAATAATAAGTTTTCTAATGTTCTGTGTGGAAGTCTTTCACATCTTTTATTAGAATTATTCCTAGTTATTTAAAGTTTTAAATGCTATTTTGATGATGTCTTAGAAATGTTATCTCATTTGCTCTGGTGCACACAGGAACATAGTTGGTTTTTATGAACTGATTTGCATGCAGCAGCCTTGCCAAATGTTATAATTTGGATATTTATCCTCATATTTGTTTGGATCTAAAAACACAGCCATCGTCTTTTGCAAATGGTGCCAGTTTCTCTCTTTCATCCTTACATTTTCTCTTTTTAAAACTGTGTCACACCATCTAGGATTAGTGTTGAATAGAAGGGGATATCCTTGACTTTCTTCTTACCTCATAGGGAAAGCTTTTAGCCTTTTACTACTAAATGGCAATTTTTGCAGAGTTTTTATAGATAGACTTGATCAGATTAAGGGAGTTCCCTTTCCTTGCTGTGAGAGTTGTTTTGATAAGGAGTGTGGTTGGTTAAGAGCCTTTCCTGCCTGGGTGGGGATGGTCAGCAGCCTTCCCTGCTTGGATTTGTTGCAGTGGAGGAGCATGCTCTCAGGTGCAGAGCTGCTTTGCAGGTTGAGCCTGGCTATCTCCACTTTGGGACACAGGTCTTGAGCTCTTTCTGTATAACGAAGTTATTTAAGATTTTTGCCCTTTGTTATTGATGAGAATGACTCACTGATTTTGTTTAGTTTTGTCTTTTTGGTACAGTTTTTATACCAACATTATTCTAGTCCAGAATTATGAGTTTGGGAGTGATTTCTTATTTTTCCTATTCTCTGGCTTTTAGCAGGATTTGTAGAACTTGTTATCCAGATCTTGATTTTTTTTCCCCCTATGGATTTTTTTTTTTTTTTTTTTTTTTGGTTACTGGGATTGAACTGAAGGGTGCTTTATCGTAGCTACGTCCCCAGCCCTTTATATTTTGAGACAGAGTCTTGAGATCATGGCTGGCCTCAAACTTGGGATCCTCTTGCCTTAGCCTCCCGAGTAGCTGGGATTATACAAGGTACACAAGCAGATGCATAGCCTGTTCTGTTGTGAACACCTCACAGGAGGGTCACACAGGTGAGATGCTGGGGGTGGTACAGGTGATGAACATTAGTACAAGTTGAGTACAGTTGTTGGACAGCCTGTCGACTGACTGTTGTCTTTTGTGGTTTAGCAGTTCACAGTAAACTGGAGCTTTATAATTTTTCACTTACTTCCATGATCATTCAGTGTCTTACAGAACAGGAGCTTTAGTTAGGCAAACAGGTCCTAGGAACATTAACTTTGAGTATTCCTGAGATGCTTATCAGAAACATAGAAAGCCCGGTTCAGGGGGTTTCAGGTCATACACACTCAGTGTAGTCCAGTGCTCAAGGTCTGCTGGCCGTCCTCAGGGGTTCTTTAGGATGCTTTCAGGGTTTGTGAGGGGGGTTTGCCTGTTCCCCTGTCGGTGTTGCTGCTGGGTGCAAAAGCATGATGGGCAAAGATGTTGGTGTCTCAGTGGCTCCACGGCACCAGCAGTGCATTCTTGCTAGCCTGTTACCAGCACCCCAGGCCAGAGGTACTGCTGGGGTCCCCACCGCCTGGATTCAGTTGCCTGCCTGCATCAGAAATGAGAGAAAGGGCTGGGGATGTGGCTCAAGCGGTGGCGCGCTCGCCGGGCATGCGTGCGGCCCAGGTTCGATCCTCAGCACCACATACAAACAAAGATGTTGTGTCCGCTGAAAACTAAAAAATAAATATTAAAAAAAAATTCTCTCTCTCTCAAAAAAAAGAAAAGAAAACAGCACAAACATAAGAATTTAATCACAGTTTGGACCAAACTGGGGTGACAGCTAGTCTGCCTCTGTCCATCCTGCAGGAACATTGCAATTCATAGGTACAAAAGCCAGGAGTTATACATATGTGGATTTAGCAAGCTGTGGTCCAGTTTTTCAGCCTTGCTGTCAACTCCCAGTCTTTGGAGTCAGTTCCTCTGTTCCCATTCTCAGCGTGAGAAAGTTTAGTTGCAGAAAAACAATGGATCAGGAAATTTGGGAGGTGGGGGCTCTGTTACAGCCTTGCACTTGCGATAACAAGTTTTATTTGTTAAATCTTGTGCTTTTGGTACATGTGTTTTTAATGTGTTCAAGCACTGCTGCCACACGTGGAGGTACTCTGGGTGTCTGAAGGGCTGCCCTTGGGTGCTTGGTACTGTGGTGGGCTTGTGTTTTCTTCCCCACGGAGCATTGCTTTTCCTGAAAGAATGACTGACACAATATTTTCAAAAAATGGGTGAAGTGAGGGCTAGGGCTGTGGCTGTGGCTCAGTGGTAGAGCGCTTGCTTAGCATGTGTGAGGCACTGGGTTCGATTCTCAGAGCCACAAGAAATAAATAAGTAAGTAAAATAAGATATTGTGCCCCATCTATAACTTAAAAAACAACAAACAAACAAACAAACAAAAAAACCCACCAAAAACCTAAAAAACCATGTCCTCTGGTTTGAGTATAAGGTGTCTTCCTGAAAAGCTCACGTGGCCATGCAGGAATGTTTAATGATGAGATTATGAAAGATGTGACCTCATTAGTGGATTAATCCATTTGATGGATTCATAATTTGATTGAATTACTGGGTGGCAACTAGGTTAAGCTGGAGGAAGCAGGTCACTGGGTGTGCCCTTAGGGATTATGTTTTGTCCCATGTCCTTTGCCTGCTTCCTCTCTGTATCCTGGCTGCCATGAGCAGAGCTGATCTCCTCCAGCAGCACTTCTGCCATGATGTTCTGCCTCATCGCAGGCCCAGAGCAGTGGAGCTTGTTGACTGTGGACTGAACCTTTGAAACTGAACCAAAATAAACTTGTCCTTCTTAAAGTTGTTCTTGTCAGATAGTTTAGTCACAGTGATGAAAAGCAGACCAACACACCATGCCATGTGTGGGTAAAAGAATCACTTAAAGTATGAGGTAGAATAATAGATTTTAATGTAACAGTGTGAAAAAGTTGTTGAAGTGGTTTCAGATTCTGTACTGTAGATGACCTAGGGGCTGGGGATGTGGCTCAAGTGGTTGCGCGCTCGCCTGGTATGCGTGAGGCACTGGGTTCAATTCTCAGCACCACATAAAAATGAAATAAAGATATTGTGTCCACCTAAAATTGAAAAATATATATTAAAAAAAAAAAAAAGAAGCTACCTCTACTTGAGGTTTGGCGCAGTAGCAGAGTATTGGGGTTAGGGATTTAGCTCACTGGCGGAGTGCTTGTCTACATGTGCAAGGGGCCCTGAGTTTGGTCCTCAGTCCTGAAAAGAAAAGTATTGACAGTTATTTGAAAAGACTGCATTTAGTCTGTAAGGCTGGATTTTCTTTGTCTTCAGCTGAAGCGATACATTGTGCAGATTGCATTTTTTCTTATTTTTTTGGTTCTGGGGATTGAACCCAGGGGTGCTCTGCACTAAGTTACATCCTTAGCCGCCTTATTTTTTATTTTCAGACAGGGTCTTGTGAAGTTCCCAGAGTGGCCTTGAATTTATGCTCTTTCTGCCTCAGTTTCCCCAGTAGCTAGAATTACAGGTGTGCATCACTGTGTCCAGCTCACTAAAATGTTTTGTTTGGGAAAATAATCTTCCCCCACCCCCCGTGGTGCTGGGGATCAAACCCAGGGCCTAGTGCATGCAAGGCAAGCACTCTACCAACTGAGCTATATTCCCAGCCTGAAAATAGTCATTTTAAAAAAATATTAAAATGCCAAGTTGGGTGTGGTGGGCACACCTACGATCCCAGTGACACTGGAGGCCAAGGCAGGTGGATGGCAAGTTTGAGGCCAGCCTGGGCAATCTAGCAAGATCCTATCTCAAAATTTTACAAAATTAAAAATAAAAATATCATTTATGTTAACATGTAACTTTTTTTTTTTTTGGGGGTACTGGGGATTGAACCACGGGGTGCTTAACTACAGAGCACATCCTCAGCCCTTTTTATTTTTTATTTTGAGATGGGGTATCGCTAAGTTGCTTAGGGCCTCACTAAGTTGTTGAGGATCCTTGAACTTATGATCTCCTATCTTAGCTTTCCCAGATACTGGGATTACAGGCATGCCTGGCTGTGATTAATTTTTTATTGTTAATTTAAAATAAATCAATAAAAATGAAAAAAACCCTCATTTTAATTTTCAAAATGATAACTGCTGATAATTATAGCTGGCAAAAGCTTTTACAGTTCTTCCATAATTGTTAGGAGTATAAAAGTGTCTGGAAAATGAAAGTTTGAGAATTGCTGGTTTGTAGAAAAGAAAATACTTAGTGATCTTGTAGTTCTTGGGATGCGGGAGTTAAAGCCCGGCGTTTCAGGTTGATACTAGCCCCTCCTGCCAGCAGCAACTCTGTCAGTGCTCCGGAGCAGGCTGTGAGGGAGTGTGGACACGACCACCCCCTTGGCCTCCGGGTCTCTCTGACTCTCTGAGCAGTGAGTGCAGCGCAGTATATTTCTTCTCTTAATCAACCTCACACGCCCCTCTGTGGGAGGAGAGCTTGTTGGAGGACTGTGGGGCCTACAGAAGAGCAAAGCCCTAAGCACCACACAGGGAAGCAGCCGGTGCTGAAAAGTGAGTGTTTTAATTAAAAATATCCATCACCCAGTGGCTCTTCTTTCCTTTATTTCTCAAGTGTGGCAAACGCTAATAAACAGTGGTTGCACTCTGGTTCTGTCGTAATTGTTGGTTGGCGAGTAGGGCTTTTTCCTCTTAGTGCTTTCAGATAAAACCCTGCAACATCTGTCCTCATGACAACTCTCCCTTTCTTATTTTTATTTTTTTGTTACCTAATAGCAGTTTTTAAAATCATCATTATCATTATTATTTGTTCTTTTTATATACATGGCAGTAGAGTATATTTGACATATCATGCAGACATGGAGTATAACTTCCCATTCTTGTGGTTGAACATGATGTGGCATGTGAACATAGGAAATTTATGTCCGATTCATTCTACTTTCTTTCCTATTCCCGTCCCGTCCTTTTTAATTTTGGCTTATGTATATTTCAGAAGTTAGAGATAAAAGGTCATAAGAACCTTCAGGAAATGCCTGCACTGTTGTGTGTGACTGAGAGCCAGAGATGGGGAGAGTTGGGGTGGGGAGAAAACAGCGCCTGCATCATGGGCACCCTTCCCCACTCAACCGTGCTTTGCTCCTGGGCCGATTGTTGGGTGGATTGACTACTGAATTGATCTGGAGGGAGAGGAATCCCAGAGTTGCCTGGAAACAGGGTTCCATTTTGTAATCTCATGAAATCTCCATCAAGAGCATGTCAACTTTCTCTGGCAACATTGTTTTACTGGAATAGGCAGAAGTATTCCAGGTAATGAATGATCGCTTGTTCTTCCTTGTGTATATGCCCTTTTTGCCTTTGAAGTGGTTGTAGTGAAAAAGTTATTCAGATCATGGGAAGGGTGCTGGAATTTATGAACATTTTTGTGTTTATTGAGTGGGTTGATTTTGGGGGGGTGCCTACTGCAGTGTAGTAGAGGGGGTGTATATTGGTTTTCTGATCTTGTGGAAATTGACCTATATACCCAAGTTTTATTTTAAAACATCTTGTTTTATTAGGTAGAAGAAAAGTCAAAGCACAAGAAACAGAAGTCCAATCTTTTAGTATAATCCCAGGGCTCCCCACTGAGAGCACAGGCTGCTGCTTCTGAGGTGGTGGGTGGTGGGTTGGGCAGCAGCAGCTGGGCAGGGGTATTTCCAAGTGTGAGTGCCCCCTTTGTTGCTAAGAGGTGTTGGGTTTGGTTTGGTTTCACCCTTCTCACCAGTGTTGCCAAGCTCTTACATGAGTTCTGGCCATTGTAGGGCAGAGAACGATCCCCTCTACTCCCCTTGGTTTTTATGTGGGCTCTTTGGCTGAATATAGGAACCAGATTAATACAAGAGGTGATTAACAAGAGAAAAGCATAGAAATTTTATTTATTTTATATGTACCTGGGGATTTTCACAGGACTGAAGTTGGAAGAAATGACCAAAACATGATGCTTATATACTTTTACACCCAGAACAGTAAATGTGTGAAGGATTGACTGGTAGGCAGATGGCTACCTAGACTGAGGTGGTAAACTCTGGGAATGTCACTGTATGAGGGAGGTAGAAGCTTGTGGAAATGAGCATTGCTTCAGAGTTTAATTTAGATTTGCTACAGCCCAGTGACTAGTCTCTGGTGATCTCTTTTCCAGTGTTGGTTTGAGGGGGACATTGCTTCTGAAAGGGTCTTCATGGCTTGCTGCATGGAGGGAAAGGCATACCCAGGGTCCTTCCTGCAGTTACATGTCCTGGTGAGGTGGTTTAGTTTAACATAATCAGTACTGCATGGGTCTGCTTTGCCTTCATGCCTTCACCATCAGACAGCTGCCCTGTGTTCAGGGTACAGGGTTTTGGGGAGATCTTGCTGGGGACTTTGTAAAATGTGATGGAATTTATCCCTATCTTTTGGACCCATGCAAGTTGAATCTTGTTAGCTTTTCCATTGCTGTAGTTTTCATCTTACCAGGTGGAACTAGGGTGGTTAGTTTCCTGCAAGTGCTACTTAGGTGGACATGTTGGGCAGACATGCACACTGGAGTGTGCTGGGAGCAGGTCATCTGAGGCAGGTATGGTGTTCGCATTTTTTCACATTAGTATTTCCATTTTATTTTAAGGAAATCAGTTTATTCCTGCTGTGTTCTCATGCTCAAAATGTCCTATTGAAATTGGAATCAATAAGTAGGGGATTGACCTATCAGCACCTTTGAATGTTAAAAACTTAAGAAAAGTCTGCTTGTTTTCTTAGTTAAATCTATTATAGGATTCTGTTCTTGAGTTTTCCTTCTCTGCTCTTCAGCGGTGCCTCAGAAGTTGGCAGGTGCCCTGAGGCTCCATTTCCCCTGGTTCCTCAGGCAGGCATCATAGAGCTCCAACTTCTTGTTGTTTCAGATGTCTTAGTAGCTAGTTCTCCAGGATTGTGGGCGTGGGCGAGCGCGTTATGTATGCATGAGGTCATGGCTGATGCTAGAGCCATTTGAGCAATTCTCTGTTGTGATGAGAAGGATGTCCATCTGACATTTTAAAATTTCTAAAGTTGTGTAACTTTTCCCTTTTATTCTTTTATCCTTTAGGATGGTGTTATGGTGTCTGTATTTGGGATCTCTGGCTGAGTGAGGAAGCATTTTGGAGGAAAGCCCCATGCTATTTTAATCCTAATGGTGCTGATTCTGTTATGTAATTTACATGAACTCAGAGGTTGGTCTGAGAGTTATGGGGTACAACAGGGATCTGGCCAATGTCACAGGTTTACCAAAGCAAAGTGCAGTTTACTTTTTTTTTTTTTTTTAACTTGAAAATTTTGCAGTTGTTTCTTGGGCTGTCCATCCAGCGACCATGCCAGGCTTATGCTTTGCACCTGCTCCTTTCCCCACTTTTATGGGTTTCCCTGATGTGCAGTGAAAAGTAGGAACCACTGTGGAGGTTGGATTTGTGGTCTGCCTCCCTCATCACCCTGTTTTTGTGATGAAAATATTTCATTCAACAAAAATAATTTCACTTTTATTTACACAATATGACCTATGAACTTTGTTGAGTAAAATTGAAAATAATTTAAAATCTAATTTTTCTTAGAATCTATAAAGGATAGCAAAAGAGCAAGAGCTCAGGGCGAGGAACATTCGGCATAGATAGTTAGCCTGAGAGCATCAGCTCTAGTGGAAGGCTCAGCCTGTAATCAAGTACTAACAGGCACTGAGTGTTGGGACTGGTGGAAAGGTATGTTTTTGACCCAGTGCTGTCTGTCAGGCAGCTTGTAATTGGTGGTGGCTGGTGCATCCCCTGGGTTAAAAAGGGAATGATGGGGAGAAAGTTGGTTACCATCTGACTGTGCAGATGTGGAGCTGTGTTGAATCCCTCAGGCCCCCCCCCCCTTTGATGATTCAGCAGAGGCTGCGCTAGACTCACCATGGGTACTCATGGCTGAGGTGTAAAGTGAAAGGACACGGAAGCAAACAAGTCAAGGGAACAGGGATGTGGGCTGAGGTCTGTAGGATGCCAGGCACAGAGTTCCAAGTGCCCTCTCCTAGGGAGTTCCACCAGAAAGGCGTAATTCCTCTGGAACAAGTTAGGGCAGCATATATGACGTGTTGCCAACCAAGTGGTTCATTAGAGACTTAGTCCCCGGTGTTTCTGTTGGGCGTTGGTCTTGGGGGTACTCTCTATCTGGCAGATACCAAAACTCTAGGCTCCCAGAAGGCATGATCATATTGTTTGTACAGATGGTTGAGGCCCAGTGAGCCACTCTTATCACCAGGTGGTGGGAGCTGCTCAGAAGTCCAGGCTGCCAGCACCCAGCCCCCAGCCGAGGGTCCACTCTGCAGGCAGTCTTTTCCTGGGGACAGTTTAGGTGTGCTGTGTTAGGTCCTCTCTGCGCAGGCACCCAGTTACCTTTTTCTTTTGGATTGACATCTCTTTCTAAAATACAGAGAATGGGAAAACTAAAGGGTAAAAGCCAAAAGAGCAAATACTGACACATGTATCACTGCTTGAAGTTTCCAACTGATCTGTGACACGTGATGTAGGTGTAGTCACCAAGGGTGAGTGGAAGGTAAGTGGGGAGAAGAAAAGACTTACTTCTTTAGAATTGTATGGTAAATATGGGTAGAAACTGAACTTTCCTGAGCTTTGCTGTGTACATACTAAATGCTGGCAGAGTTGCTTTTGTGAGAGCATCCTTGAATTGTAATTAAATATTAAGTACCTATAAAATGTATTTGTATTGCAAAAAGTGGTTAAAGTAGTTTTCTTAGTATTCATAAATTTGGATAATATTATTAAGCAAAATAATAGGCTAGTCTTTAGGTGGAAGAGACAAAGAAGGAGAAAATTGTCTCTGGAGCAGAGTAGCTAATGACACTGTTCCCTGTTATTCTGGAAGGTAAACGCCTGTGGTGTTGGCGGCATTCCTCATGGCCTTCTGTGTAGTGCATGGTCCGTTGCAGACAGGAACATCTGCACGCCTAGGTGAATGCAGGTGGTGGGTGACGCCATCGAGAGCTCCTTAGGTGTCAATTCTCCCCAGGTCCAGCTGGGCTTCAGTCAGCTTCTGAAGGCAGATGGGCCCATTCCTAGGGTGGGGCAAAGAGAAACATGAATTTAGTGGACTTTTTAAAAAATGAACTTGAGTACAACATTGTAAGTAACAGTTAATCCATGTGTTGTGGTCCGTATTTCATCCAGGCTCTCAGATACCTGGAGCTAAGGATTTAAGGGTAGGTGTTCAGTTAGGCAAGACTGAGTACTCTTCTGTTTTACATGAACTGTTTAAGATGATTGCAGATTTTACAGTATGCAAAATGATGGAGACCCCATATACCTTTACCCCGTTTCCTCCAGCGCTGATATCTTGAAAAACTCTGCTGTAGCATCATAGCTCAGATTTTGGCATCCATGCAGAATGTTCCACCACCACAGATCTCTCCTTGCCCTCTGATAGATGCCACTCCCAGCCCCCCAAATCACTAGAAGTCCTCTGTTGCTATAGCTTTGTCATATCAAGAGTGTCTTATAAATGGAATCATATCATACATATGGGACTGGCTCTGTTCCCACTCAGCATGATTCTCTGGACAGCCGTCTAAATTGTGAGTGGAAGTTACTTGTCCCATTTTGTTGCTGGGTGGTGTTTAGAGGTGTGGATGGAGCACACTTGTGAAGCACTACTTGCTAAAGGACATCTGGGTTGGTTCCATCATGAATAAAGCTGCCATGATCATTTATACACTTTTTTTTTTTTTCTGAACATGAGTTTCCATTTTTTTGAGATAAATGCCCAGGAGTGCATTTGCTGGGTCATGCACTGCATGTTTGTTTTTCTAAAAAACTGCAGAACTGCTTTTCACAGCAGCTGTACTTTTGTAGGACATATGGTCTGCTGATATTTCCTTGCAGTATATGGCTTGTCAAAATGGAATTGAGGGCTGGGATTGTGGCTCAGCGGTAGAGTGCTCGCGGGACCCGGGTTCGATCCTCAGTACCACATAAAAATAAAGACATTGTGTTGTGTCCATCTATACCCCCCCCCCAAAATATTAAAAAACAAAAGGAAATGAGTTTTGGTGTATGTATATTCTTCAGGGGGGTCATGTTGCCAGAATCCTCTCTCAAAAGATGGTTGCGGTTCATGCTGTGTGTACAGGAGTGCTTGAGATTCTCCTCTGCCCGCATCCCTGCCAGCGCCAGGTGTGTGGGGCTCCGAGCTCCTCCAGCCTTGCTGTGGGGCTCCTCTGGCTGCCCTGAATGAGTTTGTTGCTGCAGGTTTGCATGTGCATCTTGCCATTTTAGGTTTTCTTTTGGAATCTGCCTGTTTGTATTTTTTTTTTCTTCTTCTATTGACTTTTTTTTTCCTTAATTTTTCTTTTTCCTCCTTTTTTAAACAAAACAGATGTTAATAATTTGGACAAGTGCATGGTAAATGTTTCCTGGCTCTGCATGAGTGTGTGTCTTGTGCTCCTCAGTCTTGTAGAAGCATTATGTTTTGTTGTCATAAACCTTACCATGTTTTGGGCCCCAAGCATAGACTGCTTTCAGAATGCTGGATACGTGGGGCTCTCCGGCCTCAGGTGCTCAGAGATCTTTACTGGGAGCAGACCAGAACATGAGCGGCATTAGAAATGACGTGCTTTGTCCAGAATTTGTGGCAGATGTTCTACATTTAATGGTCTTCCTTTTGTGGAGGGGTGGATTCCCAGAAGGAGACTACTGGACTCATGACCACCTGTGACTGGAAGCTTCCAGATGAACTAGCGTTAAGCCAGAAATCACTGGTGATGTCTTTTAAGGAGGTGTGTATATAAATAATTTGATTAAGTTTAAAATAAAATTTTTTAAGAGATGCCATTATAGGCCAGTAGTAATAGACTTTAAAAGAAGTCAAAGTTAAAATTGGTACCTTAAAAGTAACATTGAGGCAAGTGAAAAGCATAGCTAGTGGTTCAGAACATGTTTCATTGCTGCAGCTATCTTGTCCTGGGAGGGAACCCTTCCACATCGGGGGTCCCGGGTGTGGCAGTCAGGGAGAGTGATGGGGTTTTCTTGTCTTTGGCTTCTGGGCCTATGCTTATAAAATTGATTTTCTTGACAGGTGTGGTGGCATTCCCTTGTAACCCCAGTACTCAGAGGCTAAGGCTGGAGGGTCACAGGTTTAAGGCCAGCATTAGCAAATTGGGGAAACCCTGTCTCAAAAATAAATAAATGAAAAGGACTAGGGAATCTAGCTCGGTGGTAGAGCATCCTGGGCTCTGGCCCCAGCTCTACCCCCTCCCCCAAGTGGCTTTTCTCTTTGTTTGCTTACTGTCCTTCCTCGTCTTCCTCATTTCTTCTTCCTCCTTTATCTCTTCACCTTTACTCCTCCCCTCCTCTGCATTCCCTGCTGCCTCCGCCTCTCTTCCTCCTCCCTCCTCTACTGCCTTCCCTCTGCAGCCTGTTTCTTCTTCTTGCCTCCCTTTCTCCCCTCGTTCTCACCCTCCATCTCTTCCTCCTCCTCCATCTCCTTCTCACCCATCTCTGCCACCTTCCCTTCTCTTCTGGCTCTCTTCTGCCTCCACCTCCCTCCTCCTTCTGCCCCCTGCCTCCCTCCATCTTCTCCCCTCCTTGCCCATCTCATCCTTCTCCACTGCCTATTTGTTCAGTTTTATCACATTTGTTATATACTCAGCCAAGCAAAATGTGAAAATATTTTACTTCCTATTCCTGGAATGTGTAGCAAAAGCTCAATTATGCAATATAATGATGGTGTAGACAGAGACATTCCTGAACGTGTTCACATAGTGTGTAATATTCTCATTATTGTCAGCTGCTGTGGCTGGAGGGCTCCTCGGGCTTCGATTGCCTGTCTGCTAATGCAGAGGCGATGAGGCCAGTCAGGTAATGGTGCCAGGCAGGGCTCTGTTCACTGTGTCCTCTGGAGGTGTCACATGGCGACTTTGCTTAGGAAGGAGCAGAGGTTGAGGGCTGCATGGCACTGTCTGGTGATGGCCCTTGTTGGACTGCTCCCCGTGATGGGAGCGAATGTGCAGGGAAACTTCCAGATGTGGTCCTTCTGCAGAGCCTGCCTTGACCTCCGTGAGAGTGGCTCACTGAAAGAGAAGGCCAGTGGTATAGATACTTTTTTTGAAGGAAAGAAAGCCTGGACACTTCTCCCACCCAAGGCACCATCATGCTCCATGTCAGTTTAGCAAGAGTGGCAGCAGATGTGGCCAGCGTCTGGATATCGATGCTCCTCTGGTTTTCCGACTGGGTTTTCAAGTGGCGTAGGTGTACTTGCAGTCTGTTGAGTAACAGTTTTTAGAACTTGTCCTTTCTTAGAAACTTGAATGCTTTTAATTACTTGGAAACTAGTCTCAAGCAATAGAGTGCGTTTTACTTGGATTCTTGTTGTGGTTGATTTTGTTTTTGGCAATGTGGATTGCCTACAACCAGAAGAGTTGAGAACATCTCTCGCCCTCTGCCTAACCTGACAATGCCTACACCTTGCACTATCTCACGTATTTTTTTTGACTGTGTTTCTTTTTTTTTTAATATTTATTTTTTAGGTGTGGATGGACACAACACAATACCTTTATTTTTATGAGGTGCCGCAGTCTGGCTGGGCACAAAATCACGAGCCACTCAAGAGGGAACAAACTTTATTTCCAAAACTCCCGCCAACGCGGCCTTCTCCCGGGACACACCACACCAACCGGACATCCCTCCTCCGGAAATCCCTCCTACCGCCTTCCCCAACCAATGGGAACTCTCTGGGAGTCCCCGGGAGAGCTCCAAAGTAGCAGGCTGAGGCGGACAGCAGGGGTCTAATATCCAATTGAATGCACATCTTAACATAATCATTATCATCTCAATGGCTTGCTGGGGTCACCTTTCAACCAAAAATGCCATTTGTCATACCTACTCGGCTATGGCTCTTAGCAATGAGGTGCTGAGGATCAACTCAGGCCCTGCCCGTGCTAGGCGAGTGCTCTACCACTGAGCCACAGTATTTTGTTGTTTGATTTTGAGTCATTTGAAATAGTGCACATTCTGACCTTCTTCCTGCATACATTTGCAGTCTCCTAAGTATAAGGAAGAGCAGAGGCTGATGGCCCTTGTTGGGCTGCTCCCCCTGAGGGGGTGGATGTTCAGGGAAACTTGCAGATGTGCTCCTCAGCAGAACCTGGGGTGACTTCCACCAGAGCAGCTCACAAAAAGAGAAGGCCCTACTCCCATGGGATCTCGGCACCCACCCCATGCCCAGGAACACTGGCAGTGTCCACCCCATCATCTCCATTTGCTCTCTGCCCACATTTGCCTGCAGTGCCAATGGCATCTTTGATAGCTTTTTTTAAAAAAATTAATCAAGATGTGCTCATTATCGTTGTTTGTGTAGTCTTTTCCAAATTAGGAACCTGTTTTTTTAAGTGACATTGACTTCTTGGAGGCTGATTTTACAACAGTGTCCTGCTGAAGCCGCCTGCCTTGGTGGTGTGTTTGGATTTTTTCTTATTCCCGCATATCCTGTAAACTGGGAGCTCAGCCTGGAGGTGGAACCGGACCACAGTAAGCCTTTTTGACAGGAATGCACCTAAGTTTGGTGATTCTCACTCCTCTTTACACCAGGAAGTGTTCAGTTTTTAACTTAAAAAAAAAAAAATTGCTAGCATCTTAAAACAGGGCAGGTTTTAAAATGAATTTTAATTTGACTCTATCTTTGTGCTAACTGACTATTTGGGTGTTAGATTCTAGGTTAGAAACCTGGTTTGCTTGGCCTCTGGTGTGGAGGTATTTGAAGCCATTCTGAATCCCAGCCTTTTCTTTATGACTATAGTAATCACATGACTCTAGTGAGCTACCTTGGGCATGTAGCTTATAAAGAAAATGGGTTTATTATCTGGAGGTTGCAGTCCAAGTTCAGGTGGCCTGATGCTTTGGACCTGTGATGAGATTGCCAGATGGTAACGGTTGGTCGGTGGTGTAAACAAAGCATTCACATCACAGCTAGGAGCAGAGAGAAGCAGGACAGAGGCCCCTTCAGGGCATGCCCCGGCGTCTGTCAGGCCCTGCCTCTTACAGAACCATGCATCTTCTGGCACCTCTACCTTGATGCAAGCCTTTAACCTGTGAGTTTTTTGGGGTCATTCAACCTTGAAACTATAGTAACTGAATTTTTCTTTGAAGCCCATGTCTTGTTATAGTTTAAAGTAAAGTATCAGTACTTTTCTTTGAACTTTCAATTGAAGCTGATTTGAAAATCATTTGTCAAATATGTAGGTCCATATGTGGGTGGAAATTTTAAGGGGTAATAATATATGTGAATATGAATGTGTATGAGCATGTATGTGTATATTTATACAAAATGTCCCAGAGCTCTCCGTCTATCAGTGTCAGCACAGGGGCAGCGCCAGGGCCCTCTGTGGGCACATTGCCTCTAAGAAGAAGGCCATGTCCGTGGTGACCCTTCTTGTCTGGGAGTCTAGCTTCTGAATTGCTCTGCTCAGAGCACCCTGGTCCCCTGCCAGCCTCTGCTCTTGGTACGCTGTGCTGCCCATCGCTGCTCATCGCTGCTCATTTACCCGTGAATTCTCTCCCCACACTCAAGTGTCGCTCTTCCTTGCAACGTGTTCCCCAGTTCTGTCAGACAAGGTTAGCTTTGAGCCTTTCCTTTGGGTCTCGTTGGACTTTGCACATTTCTGGAGGGAAATCCAGTGTATGTCTATCCTTGTCTGAAATGGACAGGACAGTGTCTTTTTCATCCCGGCATCCATGGGACCTGTGGCTGTTGCTGTTGCCATAGGCATTTGATGAAGACATTTGAAATGAATATTCAGAATCCCTCAGCCTCATTCAGTTATGTGCAGGTCCATGCCATTTAATATGTCTTATAGCTGTGTACAGATACACTTCACAACCCACAGAATGTACCTGTTCACCATACGAGTTTAACAACAGTTGTGCAACCTGAAAGCAGGTTTTTGTAGGCTGTTTAGCTTTCTGTTCTAAACACTACCTTTAACAAGCCATTTTGATTATGTCCTGCGGGCATTACAAGAATAGGCAAAGAAGGGGCTCCCCATTCCTCGCTTGCCCCTGTGAGTGGACTGGCAGTGCAGGGTGGAGGCAATTCATTTAAAGACCCTGGGCAGAGTCACCCAGGTAGGGACACAGCATCAGGACCCACCATTTGTCACTACAGAACCACCAAAGTGTATTTGGCATAGAAATCCATTAAGAAGAGAATTTCTTGGCATTTGTTTAAAATGGTTATGCTCTCTCTAGTAAGCCCCTTCCCTGTGAAAAACCAGCACCTTTAAAGTAAGCTCTTCCTGATTCCTTTTTTTGAAACTTTGTATATGTACTTCTTTATTCAACTTTTAGAAACTTCAACTTCTCAAAGCTCTCCCATATTGGAGTAAACTCCTGAGCAATTTGTGACAAACATGTTTGAGATGGCAGCAGTGGCTGAGGCTTCCTGACTTGGATGTTAAAAATTTGCCTGTTGTCTTTTTCTTTCTAGTAGGCTGTTTTACAGGTAGAGGTAGATTTTAAACCAGTGAAATATAGACAGAATTTGGCCTAAAGAAAAGCACACTTAAACCTAAGTTATGCTGCTGGCTCAGTGTAACAGACTGAACTCATAAATTCCAGAATCTCTTCCCCTCATTTCCAGTTCCCATTGAAAGGAACAAGGGAATATAAAAAACAGGGACTTTCCCAAGCCAACACCGAGTTGCTGCTGGCAATGGCCATCTAGTTTTGTGTTATAGATTTTGGTTACAGAAATTCAGTTTGATGTCTTCCTGCCAGGCCTGTTGTTCGCGCCTGTCTGACAGGCTTTGGGGTGGGGCAGACTAGTTTTCCCTTTACCTTGATTACCTCCCCTCCCCTCCCCTCCCCTCCCCTCCGCTCTCGCTGTATGTTCTAGTTTCTTACTTTCTTTATAAATTATGCATTTGTGTAGCCTCAGCTCTGCTCAGTTTTTCTTGATGCTCCGAATCCTAATGAAGGCTCCTGGGAGTGGGAGGCTTTGTCCTCAGACAGGCAGGGGAACAGTGCGTGTTGTGACATGGGTAGCCAGCCCTGGCTTGCTGTCTGTTCCCCACACTCATTTGTCTGTGTGGGCCACACTCAACACAGGGACAGACCATATGATGGGTAGGCTGAAGTGTTCATGGTTTCTTCTCCTATATGGCACTAAGTCAATGGTCGTGGCATGTCGCCTGTGGCTTTTGAGTTTGGTTGTGCCACCAGTTTACCTGTATCTTAAAAAAAAGAAAAAAGAAAAAGAGACTCCCCCATTAGTTAAGTAAGATGATGCCAGTGAAGATATCCCTTGTGAGTTGGTGCCAGTGAAGATATCCCTTGTGATTTGGTTTGCATTCTTCTGATGATGAGAGGCATTGTTCCATGTCTAACTGGGGAGGTGGCCTGCACCTGGGGTGTAGGCCTTCATGTGGGGTGGTTTGTGCAGTTCTGAAAGCATAGCGCTCTGAGCCCTGACCTGCTTGCTCAGCTCATCTGGGCAGCATGTGGCTGGGTGGGGCAGAGGCAGGGTCCCTGTGCCTTTCGCCAATGTGGTGCTTCTGAACTCTGGGCTGCTCCAGAGCCGCCTGGGTGTCTTAAGAAAAATTTTGACTTTCAGAACACATCTGGCACCAGAGGACTCAAGGAAAAGTGCCCTGGCTTCTGGGACCCTGCTGCCCACTGGGGCTCCTTCTCCCGTGATTCCAGGGTGCCCTCAAGATCTTTGGGGCCCAGAATCTTAGGGAGTCTGTCTATCCTCCAACGGGACTGCCAGAGGGACCATGGCCAGGGGTCCAGCTGTGAGGCAGCACTCCCAAGACCCACAAGCCCTGGGCACCTAGGGGCTCAACTCGACCTTCTTCACACTTGCTTGAGAGAGAGAGTTAACCACACATCAGTGATGGCTTGAAGTTTTATCATTTCTTAGAATGATATTTTTTTCAAATTCAAAATTAACTTTTTGGAATACTAAGTATATCATCTTAAGTCATATTGCATCAGAGAAGTGTTTTAAAGTCCAAAATGGTTATTTTAAATACTATTCAGTTTAGGTAAAGCTAAGAACTTAAAACTTAGCACTTTCTGATGACTTGGGAGTCTGAGGCAGGAAGATTCCAAGTTTGAGGCCAGCCTTAGCAACTTAGTGAGACCTTGTCTCAAAATGAAAAATGGAAAGGGCTGAGGAGGTAGCTGAGGGGGTAGAGTGCCCTGAGTTCAATTCCTAGTAACAATTAGGAACCAACCCCCATGTTATAAATTATGCAACATGGTTAAAATTCATAGAGGAATCAGATATATTTGATTGGCTTAAGGATAGTTAGCAATACTCTGCCGCAGTCTGGCTGGGCACAAATCACGAGCCACTCAAGAGGAACAAACTTTTTTTCTGAACTCCACCAGCACACTCCACACATGCTCCCCAGGAACTCTCCTGAACGCCATGCGGCTCCTCCAGGAACCACCAACCGCAAATCCCTCCTCCGGCACTTCCCCAACCAATGCGAACTCTTCAGGAATCCCCGCGAGAGCTCAACTGGAACTCAACGGGAACTCCGCGAGAACTTAAAAGTCATCATCTTAATGGCTCGCTGGCATCACCTCTCAACCACTACTTCTGGCAAAAATGCCATGCGTCATCCCGACTCGGCTGTGGCCTTCAACATACTCCTGCCCAGTTTTGGATTAAGCTGCTAACTAGTTGTTACAGGGGTTTCTAGTTTCTGTGCCAGTGTGTTCTTGAAGTTTTTTTCTTGTTTTTGTAAGGAGTATGGTGAAGGAAATTGGGGTCTAAGGGTGTTGTGTAAGCAAGCGTGTGTCAGATTGGTTTCTTCCTGGTCTTCTGTCTATCTTGTGCAGTGCTGCAGTCTGGCTGGGCACAAATCACGAGCCACTCAAGCAGGAACAAACTTTATTTCCGAACTCATGCGAACGCCACCCACGCAGCCCTTCCAGGAACACCACACACCAACTGGAACTCCCTTCACCGGAACCTCACCAACCAACACGAACTCCCCAGGACAGCAGGGGTCTATATGCAATTGAATACCCAGCCTGTTTCAATCCACCATCATCATAATGGCTCGCCTCTCAACCATTACTTCTGGCAAAATGCCAGGGGCTATTCCAACTCCGCTGTGGCTCTCAACAGTGCAGCTCTCCTCACACTCTGCAGGCCAGTCCCTTCCTCTGCTCACCTTTAGGGCAATGAATGAGAAACTGTTGCTCTAAGTGCCTTTGGTGAGCAAAGATGTCCTGTTGCCAGGCACACGGAGGCGAGGCCCTGAGCGTCTCATGGGGCTCAAGTGACTGTTGGGCCTCCACTAATGTTTTAAGCGTCAGAGAATTTTTGTAATTGACTTAGAGCTTACTTATTTACTCAGAAATGTTTTGTTTGAATCAGAAATGTTGTCAGTGCCTCACCAGGACCCTGAATGTCCTTGCCCCACTACTATATCCCCAAATAGGAAATGACTGAGTAGGCGCCAGCCCAATGACTCTCCCCCTTCTTTCTTCCTGTGGTGCATAGGATGTTGTCTTTGCACATTAAGAACAAAATGAGAAACCAGTTGGGAACTAGTTTAGCTGGTGAAGCAGATGGTCTACAGCAGATCCTTATCCGTGCGGACATATTCCAAGACCCCAGTGAATGCTGAGACCCTGGGTAGCACCGAGCTGTAGCTGTAGTGTGTCTTTTCCTTTGTCCATATGTCTGTGTTGAGGATTGATTTATAAATCAGGTGTAATAAGATGTTAACAAGAGCAACTAGTGTGTTAGTCAGCCTTTCATTTCTGTGATCATAAGACCCAACAAGAACAACCTGGAGAAGGACAAATTTATTTTGGCTTATGATTTCAGAGGTCTCAGTCCATGGTCAGCTAGCTCCATTGCTCTGGGCCAGAGGTGAGGCCGAACATCATGGCAGAAGGGTGTGGAGGAGGAAAACTGCTCAGCTTGGAAGGGTGGGGGAAGAAGCTAGGGGCCAGATGATTCCCAAGGGCAGGTCCTCAGTGACCTGCTTTCCCAGCCACACCCCACTTGCTTACAGTTACCACCCAGTAACCCATTCAAATTATTAATCCATCAAACGGTGAGGTTACAGCTCTTGTAATCTAATCATTTCACCTGGGTTCCCAAGTGGCTTCTCATAACAACTAATAATAAAATAGAATACTTAGAGTAGTTTATTACAATAAAAGTTATAGGCATGTTGCCCCCCCCCGCCCCCTCAATTTTTAAAATTTTAATCTTTCACTTAAAGGAAGCATCTCATTTCTTTTCTTTGATACATCTGAATTGCCAGCATGTCTCCCGTTGTGTTCTGAGGCTGCTGTGTAGTAAAACAAGGGTTCCTTGAACACAAGCACAGCAGTGCTGAGAGTTGATCTGATGCCCAGAACAACTACTAAATGACTAATGGGTGGGTAACATATACCAGGTGGATAACATCCTGATTCACAGGATGGAGATTTCATCATGCTGCTCAGAATAGTCAGCAGTGCATAACTCATGATCAATTTCTGGAATTTTCCACATACTATATCTGACTGCAATTGACCTCGGGTAATGGAAACTACAGATAATGGGATCACTTGTGTTTTGAATATTTGAGAACCTGAGCCATGAAGGTGGTTTTCTCTGTGGAGGCCTGTGAGGACCGTGAATAAAGCCAGCACTTTCTCAGGAAGCAGCTTGGCACCTGCTCCAGGGCTTGGCTCGGTGCCTTGCTGGGACCTGGTAGTTCCATGTTACGGGGGGGTGGGGTGGGGGGGTGGAGGCACTCCCATGGCTTGAGACTGGCAGACAGGCGGGTGCTAGTGGTCGTCCACATTGACTGCAGCAAGATTGGGAAAGATTTCCATGAAATTTCCATTTTAGGTATTTAGGTAGCTTATCCTCAAAGGTTGAGTTTACTGTAAAATAAGTGATCAGCTCCATGGAGTTATTGACACTAATCACTTAAGTATTGGAAGACAACTAAGAAATGTAGTCACTGTTATTTTCTCTGAATTTCAGCCCCTTCTGGCAGTGGGCCAAGGGACCACTTATCTCTTCATAGTGAGAAGACCCTGATTTGGTTCTGTGGGAAGATGCTGTTCTCATGTCTTGCCGGCAGTGCGGCAGCTCCTGTGCAAAGGGAGTGCTGGGGGAGGAAGGACAAAGGTGCTTTCTTTTCCCACAGAACTTCAGTATCCTGCTGGACTGTGGAAGCATACCTGAATGTGACCAAGGGCATCCTTGTTCTTAGCAGCCCAGTGTTGTTACAATCAAGGGCAACGATCTCCCTGCCATCCTGTTGTAATTTTTAGTAGCATTGTTCTAGAAATTCTGAACAACACGGTGAGACTTAAAACAGAATGACGAATGACCTGTTGGCATGAGGCAGAGCCCTCACTATTCGCTTCCAAACCTAAAGAGAACTGCTGCAGAATAGACGAGTGATTAAGCATTTAGCCAAGTGCATAGAGGCCATCCCTGTGTCAACAGGAAGTGGTTTCAGAGAAGTACATGCCTTTTCCTGGGTCTGGTGAAACGTCAGGGGATAATCTTAGCATGTGCAGGACTTCTTGGTGAGGAAAACTAAAAACATTGCTGAAAAAGTTAAAAGGAGACTTAAATGGGAAAACATGCTGTGTCTTCTTCAGGAGAATATTATGAAGATTTCACTTCTTACCAAATTGATTTAAATACTTAGTGCTATTTTAATCACAACCTCAGTGTGATTAAAAATCAAATAATTGATTAATTAGGAAAAAAGGATGAAGATAAAATGGGCTAAGTAAGATTTTAAAATATATTTTAAGGAAGAAAAACTGACCCTTGCAAGTTATTATGAAATTTGAAGCTAAATTGTTTAAACCAGCAGCTCAAGCTAGAAGAACTGGCTGGTGGGGCAGGAGGCGTGGGGTGTGGGGTTAGTGGGTAAATTCGGTTGCCCAGTATAGACTTTGGTTTGTTTAAGAATTAATGTACACTGAAGACCCACAAACTGAGTTAGGGCGAGAGTGCTTAGGGGAATTGGCACAATTGGCCAGAGTTTTGAAAGATAGTTAATCCTCATTGTATCATGTATCAATATAACACCCAGAGGGAATAATAATCCAATGTAAAACACTAGCTGTGTATGTGGCTTAGTGGCTACACAGGCATATGTGTGTGAGGCCCTTGGTTCCATCCTTAGCACAGAAAAATAAACAAAACACTAGGACAAAGACCTGTGTGCCTGACCTGTGTCAGGTTTGTGCTTAGACACATTGGTGGGAGTCCGCCATGAGCCTGGGACCATGGAGCATAGGTGGGCTTGGCACTGGGGGAAGGCACCGCTGGAGAGGGCTTAAGGAGGCTGAGACCCCAGGAGAGACAGGGCCAGGTGAGGCAGGGGATGGGGGAGCCCAGCAGAGACGGCTGAATGGCCTGGAGGACGTGGAGGGACCAAAGGCACCGCTACCCTGGATGGAGAGCTGAGCTGTAGCAGCAGGACATGCAGCTCCCAAGTAGCTCCGGGACAGCTTTAAACAGGTGGAGGGACCATGTAAGCCTGACTCCACTGCATGTGTCAAGGGAGGGGCGCGTGCACGCGCGCGTGTGTGTACACGTGCGCACTTACACATGCATACGAGTTGGTAGTGTATTGGAAAGAAGTGAGACATTCAGGTGGTAGGCTGAGTGTGAGGTGCTGGTTACTGGAGGAGGAAGGGCTGGTGCCCAGCTCATAGCCTTTTCCTGGGCACTGTGAGTGGTACCTCCAGCCCTTTATCTCTGGTATTTTTATCTCTTTGATTTACTGATGTATTCCCTAGCCCCTGTAAATAGTGACTGACCCCTGGTAGGTGCTCATTATGTATTGACTAAGTGAGCAGGTGAAAGATGCCTTCCCGTTGTTTTGGGCTTAAGCAGCTGGTGGGTGGGGCTGTTTCCTATTATTGGAGCACTGAAAAAGGAGCATGTATGGAGGAAGACACAGAAAGTGATGGCCTGGGGTGTCCCATGGAGGAAGATGTAGCCTTCCCTTTCTGTGTCATGTGCATGTGAAAACTAATCAGAGAAAGTCAGGATGACAGAGAGTGGCCATATAAATGTGAATGGACAATTTACAAAGGTGAGAGATACATATAGTGAAAACATACTTGAAGAAATATTTACCTTCACAATATGGAAGAGTGAAACTAAATCCACAGGATGGTTTTCCTCGTGAAATGGTAAATGATTGTAAATAATAATTTGTGCAATTTTGCAAGGGATCTGGCAGAACACACCAAGTGCTTTAAGCTGTTATGTCTTCTGATCAGATCTGTTTCTGGAGATTCATGGTAAGGAAACTGAGAACAGCTGCTCCTGCCACAGTAGCTGGAGGCTTGGGCGCCGGGAGAGGTGAGTAGGCTAGGCAGCCCCCGAGTCCTTGTTGATGTGTTTCTGTTGTGCTTCCAGATGAAGACAGTCAGCGTGGCCTTAGTTCTGTGCCTGAATGTCGGTGTGGACCCTCCTGACGTGGTGAAGACCACGCCTTGTGCCCGCTTAGAGTGCTGGATCGGTAAGTTCCAGTCTTCCTTGTGCTGCTGGGTAAATCCCAGGATTTTCTTTCTTTTCAGAGTTATGTAATCTCTAAGTGATTTTAGATGCATTCACTTTTATTTTGTAGCAGAGAAAGTGTTTCAAGGAAAATTGATAAAATAATGATTATTTTTCCCTTTAAATTTGCCCTGCATTTGGCACACAAAATAGCTACGTACATTTTTAAAAAATTGAATGATGATACTGCTTGTATTTACAGAAAAAGCAAATTGAGCCATTTCCAGCAAAAAATCACATGAAACACTGTAGCTCATTGTTGGTATCTGCTGAGTGCTCATGGTGTGAACTGTTTTAATCTCCCCAACCCTGTGTGGTAGGTTCTATCACTGAGCTCCAGTTCAGAGATGAGGAAGAGGATACATAGAGATGAGAGCTTGTTCAAAGTTGTCCTGTGCGTCAGTGGCAGAGCTGGGATTGGAACCCATACAAAGTCTAGAGACGGTTCATTTTTTGTTTTTTGTTGTGGTATAAAGCATGCATACTGTGAAGCACTATCCCAGCCTTGTTGAAGTATGGGGTCCGTGGCACAGGCACATTCCACGGTTGGGCAGATATGACCACCATCCACTTCCAGAACCTTTTCACCACCCCGAGCCAAAACTGTTCCCATTACATAGTTCCCCAGCACCTCCCAACCCCAATTTCACTCTGGCTGTATAGTTGGACCACTCTAGGCACTTCAGATCAGTGTCATCATATGATATTTGCCTCTGCTTCTTCTTCTTCTTCTTCTTCTTCTTTTTTTTTTTTTTTTTTGCTGTGTGTCCAGGGCCTTCCACATGCAGGCAAATGCTCTTTTCCTCTGAGCTACATCCCCAGCCTGCTTATCTCACTTGGCATAGGATCTTCAGGTTCATTCATGCCGTATCAGGTAACAGAATCTTCTTCCTAAGGCTGAATGATACTCTGTTGGTGTCTGTTCTGCCACATTTTGTTTAAGCATTTATTCATCAATAGACTTTTTTTTTTTTTTTTAATCTTTTTTAGTTGTAGATAGACACAGCATCTTTATTTATTTACTCTTGTGTGGTGCTGTGGTGCTGAGGATCAAACCCAGTGCCTCACATGTTCTAGGCGAGTGCTCTACCACTAAGCTACAGCCCCAGCCCCATTAATAGACTTTTAAATGGTTTCTACCTTTTAGCTTTCCTCACAATAGTGTTTAGCTATTGTGAATAACGCTGCTGTGAACATGGTGTACAGGTATCTGCTTTTGATTCTGTTGAGTTAGTCCCAGAAGTAGGGTTGCTGCATCACATGGTGATTCTGTGCTTAATTTTTGAGGAGCTGCCATGCTGTTTTCCTTAGAAGTGGTGCCATTTCCATCACTTCCAGCAATGCGCAAGGGTCCCAGTTGCTCCACGTACTTACTGTTTTGTGTTTGTGATGTAGGCATCCTAGTGGGTGTGAGGTGGTATCTCATGGAGGTTTTGATTTGCATTTGAGTGATTGGTGATGGTGAGTATCTTTTGATGGGCTTATTGGCCATTTGGATACTTCTCTGGAGAAATATCTATTCAGTCCTTAACCTATTTTTGAATTGAGTTTTGTTGTTGTAGGAGGTTTTTATTTTCTGGATATTAGTCCTTTGTGATTTGCACATATTTTCTTCCATCAGTGACAGTGTTTTTCACCATTACACAATGTATCCACTTTCCCCCACTTTAGTATCAGGTTTATTTGGAAACCATTTATATATAGTAAAATTCACCTTTTTGAATGTAATATATTTCTCTGAGCTTTAACAAAAACATACAGTTGTGTGACAAATACTACGGTCAATGGATAGAATATTTTCATCATATCGAAAGAATTCCCTTGTGCCCTCTTTCCTTAGCTCTGGCAGCCAGCCCTGGTCTTTGTGCCTGCCTTGCCCTTCCTCAGAATGCCGCTTCAGGGACCGTGCAGTTTGCCCTTTTGAGCCTCGCTCCCTTCGCACCTCAGAGTGTGTAGCAGAGCAGCCATACTGCTGCGCTGGGAGTGTGACATAGCCTGTCCTGTTTGTCCCACTTGTATGGAGATGCCACACTTTGTTGACCTGTTCATCCTTTGATGGAGCTTTGAGTTGTTTCCAGTTCTTGGTAGTTATGAATAAAGTTTCTGAAAGTACTTAATCTTTGTATGGACTTTTTTTGGGGGCAGATATTTATGATGGGATTATCAGGTCACATGTTAAATTGTGTTCGTTCCTTGAGAAACTGTCCAGCTGTTTTGTACTGTACCATTTTGCATTCCTGGTGTGTGTATGATTGCTCCACGTCCTCACTAGCACTCAGGAGGGTTTTGAAGAGTGAGACTAAAGATGTCTTTTCTGTTCCTGCTCCCATTTCCCATGTGGGGGCTGTGCATCCCTCGCCAAGGTCAGGTTTCCCTTTGGTGTCCCAGTCATTCTGCGGGAAGAGCTTCCTTTAACATTGCTTGCAGTGTGGTCTGAAGGAATTAAATTTGACCAGATTTTTGTTTGAAAATTCTTTATTGTCAAAAGCTATTTTTTCTTCTTATAGTTTTGTGTTGAGATTTTTCTTTCAGTATTTGGAAGTAGCCACTCATCTTCTGGTGGCGTGGTTTTGGATGAGAAGTGTGCTATAATTCTGGTCTCGGTGGCTGGCTTCTGGTTAGGTTTCCCATCCTCTGCCTCCGGCAGTCTTCGGGATTTCCTTTTTACCTTTAGATTTTGGGTAGACTGTCGGTGACATATCTGCTTTTGTGCTTGTTTGGTTTTTGGAATTTGTTCTTCTTGGGGTTCTTTGAGCTTTTTGGATGTGTAGCTTGATATCTTTATTTTTGCAATAAACTCCAGTCATTATCTTTAAAAACTTTTTGGTACTGGAGATTAAGCCCACTGCTTTTACCTGTCCTGCAGTAGTCAGCCTGTCTGGTATCAGTGCAGAATTCTGTGCCCAAGGTGTTTTCTGCCTCTGCTCCAAGTGGACCTTTTTCTCAGTTGTCTTTGTCTGAATTTTGGGAGTTCTCTATCCCACCCCAAGTAAGACAGGCCTCGTCTCCACTCCTTCCCCAGTGCCAAGGGCCTGAGCCTGTGCTCTGTGGACAGGTTCTCCTGCTTCTGGCCTCAGGGATTCAGGCTAGGGGGACTTTACTCTGCCTGCCCCCATTGCTTTTCACAAGCCACTGGAGTGGCCCGTGGGGATGGGAGCTCCCCTTGTTCTGGGACCCCTACCTATTCCAAACTGCCATGCTGGCCCCCCAGCTGGGCTGTGTGTATATGGTTCCATTTTGGCTGGTTTCTTCCAGGTAGAAATAATGCATGAGTCCTGTCTCTCTGGGAGGATGATAGTCTCATGGAATTCAGTTGATTTCACTGTGGTCTCAGCTTCCTGGTGAGCATAAGACAAGTTTGATATTGATTATGCAGGTTTCTCTGCATCGTAGGATTGGGGCAAACTCATCCTCACCCAGCTTTTTATATCCTCAGCTAAAGAAGTTCATTACTTTAATGAAAATTATATGTAATCCAAGTTGGAAAAATTATTTTTCCTTCTTTATTTGCATGTCTCCTTACCTCACTGTGTCTTGGATGGCAGTCACTAGCCCAGGCCCTGTTGCCCTGCACCCACCGACAGAGTAGCCGTTTTCCTCAGCTACTGCTGTCCCTTGCTGATGGTGCTGCTGCATGTCGACTTCTTACTCACCACCCCAGCTATTTCCACTCCAAGAATCCTTTGTCCCAGCTGAATTTATTCAGTCTATTTTTGTTCTGTCCCTCTTCAACTTCTCTTATGTTAGCGTTGCTCACCTGGGTTGCTATGTGCCTTGCAGGGGACGTATGGCCCCACTGGGATGCATAGGTGGGGGGGTGTCTGAGGACAGAATCACATTTCTTGGACCAAGGGACTTTGGTTTTTATTAGATACTTTAGAGTTCTTTCATATGTACTCTCCCCAAAATCCAGAGAGCCCTCTTCCATAATCTCTTTGATCAAGATTTACTGGATGTTAATGAAAAGGAAAGAATTCCTTTCCTTTAGTGTAAAAATTCAGCAAATGAATATATATTTAAATATTGTGTTTATTTTTTTCCCCTACAATTTAGGAATATAGTCTACTTTGTAATAATTTCAAAGGAGTTTTTTTTTTTTTTGGTACTGGGGATTGAACTCAGGGTCACACAACCACTGAGCCACATTCCCATCCCTATTTTGTATTTTATTTAGAGACAGGGTCTCACTGAGTTGCTTAGGGCCTTGCTTTTGCTGAGGCTGGCTTTGAACTCACTATCCTCCTGTCTCAGCCTCCCAAGTCGCTGGGATTATAGGTGTGTGCCACTACACTGGGCTCAAAGGAGTTTTGAGTTCAGAATGGCATGCGCTTTTTCTAGGCTGAAATTTTTTCATTTGTCCTTTATTAAAAAGTGGGTAGACCTGGTCCTGGTGATGACGATGTTAACAATGTGGTATGAGAAATAAAGAACCCTAAAGATTCGCTTTAGCACATTTGCAGTGGTGTCTGGCAGTATGCATTTTATTTTGAAAGCAAGTTTCAAAAGTTGCAAGTAGAGTAGTGAGCAGTTTCCCTGGTTCATTGGAATAAGTTGCTGTCCTATCACCTCTGATTCTTTTTTGGTGCTAAGGATTGAACCCAGGGTACTTTACCACTGAGTAAATCCCAAACCTTTTTTTAAAATTTGTATTTTGAGACAGGATTTCACTAAGTTGTTTAGGGAGGGCCTCACTGAGTTGCTGAGGCTGGCCTTGAACTTGTGATCCTCCTTCCTCAGCCTCCCAAGTTGCTGGGATTATAGGCATGCGCCACTGTTCCTGGCTCACTTCTGAAACCTTTAATGTGTAATTCCTGCAAATGGATTTTCTTGTTCAGAATCACAGTGCAATCCTTGGGATCAAGCACTGGTGGGCGGTGGCTGCCACAGAAGCCTTGGCTTGGTCAGGCTTGCCAGTGGCCCAGTGCATCCTTGGTAGCACAGGGGCCTGCTCAGTGTCGTGGTTGCCTTAAACGTGTTCTAACCTGCAGCAGGCCTGCAGTTTCTCCTCGGCTCCCATGACAGGTGTGCTTTATTTTTGTAGAATGTTTGATGTCCGCTGAGAATTCATTCTGGGCCACATCTTTTAGAGGACCGAGAGAGCTGCTGTGTTGATGTGGTGCCCTGTTTGGAGGGTGTGGTTTTCATCTGTCCTCTCCAGGTTGCTGTAGCTCTTGGCACCTGCTGGGCTGCACTGCCTTTGGAGTGGAGCTGTGTTCCTGGACAAGTGGCCAGAGACTACTGGAGGTCCTGTTTCCTTTTTCACTCAGTGCATTTTATAATCCAGGTGTCATTATCGAGCACTGAGCTGGGCTCCCACCCAGGCAGTGGGAGTCTGACCTTTTTGGCCGGCTTCTCTGGCCTTTTGTTTTGTTCCCATCATTCTGTTTTTTTCAGGGGGTACCGGGGATTGAACTCAGGGCACTTGACCACTGAGCCACCTCCTAGCCCTATTTTGTATTTTATTAGACCCAGGGTCTCACTGAGTTGCTTAGGGCCTCGCTAAATTGCTGAGGCTGGTTTTGAACTCAAGATCCTCCTGCCTCAGCCTTGGGAGCCACTGGGATTACAGGCGTGGCCACCATGCCCAGTGCTTCCATCATTTTTAAGTACTTCCTTCCTTCCTGTCTTGCCCAGTTCTTTCCCTGCCCTACTCCTAGACTCAGTTCCTCTTAGTGGAAGGTGGTGTTTAGAAACCAAGTTGGTGTCATCAGAACTGGGCCCGTGGCTCCCGGGACCTCTACCTTGGGCGGAGCAGGGTGCCCACGTGTGCCTGTGTAATTTGTGCCTGCACTGCTGTGTGGCGTGCCTTTGTCTACTTCTCTACCAAGTGGTCTGTACTGAAGGCCATTTCAGTTTACCTCATCCTTTGCTCCAACCCCGTGGGGACCATCCACCTTTTTAACTTCTTGCTGTGTCTCCTCCCCTGTCTGCCCTCCTCATTGCCCGTGGCCAGCACCCTGTCCAGGCCAGCCTTTTGTGGCATATGTGCCTTTTGTGCTTCCTCTGCACAGGCCTTAAGCCCCTGACTTGACAGGTCACTTTAGGGCCTTGCAGTTTCCTTCATCCTCAAGCAGATGTGCCCTTCCTGCCTTGCCTTCTGGCTCTAGGATTGTTGATTTTAACATTTTCATCAACTGCTTTGGTTTTCAGGCATGGCCAGTCCAGGCAGTGGTGATATTCCAGTACCCCAGACCATGAGTCAGGGCCCATCTGGAGAGATGATAGGATTGCATTTTGTATATGGAAAGCTGCTTCTGGAATCCTCAGTGTGGAGTCAGCTTCCAGGAGAAAGCTGGGAAAGTGGTCCTGGTTTGAGAAGGGGGCCCCCTACAGATTGGGGACTTGGGGAGGCCACCTGCATGGTGTGGCCTGAGACCAGAGAGAGGGAAACAGGACCCTGAGGGCACAGAGAAGGTGCAGAGAAGGGCAGTGGGGGGTGGGAGCCTGGATGGGTCCACGGATCACCTCTGGCCTGCATCATCCCAGCTGTGAGCTAGGGCCTGGTGGATTGCAGTGGCCTGAAGTGTGAAGGTGACTAGGCTGAGGGCTGTGCAGCAGCATGGCTGGTGAGGCCAGGAGAGGGGATGCTAGTGACAGGGAGGGACCCAGGCTGCATGGCAGGTCATAGTGCAGAGGGGTGGAGAGGAAGCCTCTTTACCGTAGCTGGCACAGCCTCATAAATCACTGAGATGCTGCTGTTCAGAAGGCAGCAGGTCAGCATCTCACGCTTGGTCTTAGCACTTTGTGCTCTGTTACAGACCCCAGCTTTGTTCATTTAGTTATGCTGCACTCCCTGGACTGTTTAGAGCCTCGATTTCTTCACCTGTGAAATGGAGCTATGCAGGGCTATAGGGGGATTGGCTGAGACCTTGACCTTAGCCCCACATAGAGACTTGTCTTGGCAGGGCAGCCTCCTTATGCCCCTACCACAACCCAGTATCCACCCGCTCAACACCCCCACAGCTATCTTAGTCTCTCTCTCTCTCTCTCTCTCTCTTAGTTGGACACAATACCTTTATTTTTATGTGGTGCTGAGGATCGAACCCGGTGCCTTTCACGTGCTAGGCGAGTGCTCTCGCACACAGCCCCAGCCCTGTCTTAGTCTATTTGTGCTGCTATGACAAGGCACTGGAGACTGGGTAATTTATAAATAATACAAATTTATTGCCCACAGTTCTGGAGGTGGCAGGCCCAAGATCAAGGTGCTAGCAGGTTCTATGTCTGGTGGGGACTGCTCTCTGCTCCCAAGGTGGTGCCTTGAACTCTCCTCACATGGTGGAAGGGCCAAGAGGGTAACAGGGCCAAGTTGGTTCCCTCTAGCCCCTCCATTCATAGGGGCTCTGCCCTCATGACTTAATGACTCCCTGAGGCCCCCACCACTTTGTGGTTTAAGGACGAACATGAATTGAGGGACACATTCAGACTGTAGCACCATACTCAGTGCCTCCTGCTCCACAATACTCTAACACAACGTCTTCCCCGCAGCACACCGCATGCCGAGCAGGGTGATGTGCTGCTCCCTGGGTACTGCCTCTTCCTGTGTGGCTGGCTGCAGAGAGGTGCAGTGAACATGCCTCATTTGCCCCTGTTAGGTGTGCTGGCCTTGTGGGCCTCCTGCCCAGCCAGCCAGTATCTCTGACAGATGTCTCATAATAGAATGCATGATATTTCTCATATATTTAACAAATTAAACATCCAGTGTGTCAGACGGCCATCTGAGCCCATGCCCTGTGCTCTGCTATAAGCTGTGTGTGTGGCCATTGCTGTGCTGGGCTGAGACTGCTTTGACCTCAGAGAAAAGGGGTATGGGAATCTTGAGAAGAGACATGGGTCCCTATCTTTCAGTCTGTTTTTGTGTACCTGCATGTGCCACCTACGCCTGCATTGTAGCCAGTGCTTCTTCCTTAGGCTCCTTCCTGAGGCCTCTGCCTGGCTGTCATTGTCTGTGGAGGAACAATCAGGGAAAGGTTGCCCTACTGCTGCTGTTCCAGATGGCAGACCACAGGCGGGGCCCTTCGCAGTATGGGTGGCTGGTGGCCAGGTGCTCAGGGGCTTGGCAGAGGAGGGGGACGTGGGCGTAGTGGGCTCTCGTTAGCCTGCGACTCCAGAATGCCACTATCGTGCCTTCCCACCGCTGTCTCTGTGTCTGTCTCCCTCTGGCTTTTGAGAGATGCTGTTCTACCTCCTGGAAAGACTCTCATGTCTTTTCGGAAAGCAGAGGGAAGCAGTTTTGTTTTGTGACCCGCCATTAAATGCTATTGCAGTAATACTGAAAACAATTCTGCTAAACAGAGAAGCGTGCCTTGCATTCGTTTGGGAACTGGGTTTGAGAGTAGGTTGTAGAAGAGCTGCGTGCTGAGCAGGAGGCAGTGTAATTCACTGGAGTACCTTTTATGTGCGAGCCGGTGGTAGCTGTGCGTCACAAGGGTGGAATACCAAAGGCTTGTGAGGTGCATGGAGATCGTAGCCCAAGGAATTATTTAGGAGGTTCTTTGCTTTGTTTTTCTCTTAGTCTTTAGAGAAAGCAGTTATTCTCCCCTTAATCTCCATGCGGGCATCAAGAGACCCAGTCCAGATGAGAGAAAGTAGTCACGGCTGTCCTTGGTGTGCTCTGGGGTTACAGAGCATTTGCTCAGACTCTACTTTTGGGTTCTGACAACAAGCCTGGTCATCACATTGGCCAGCAGATAAGTCAGATGGGTGCATATGTGCTAAGTCCAGCGCTGTGTTCGGAGGAGCTGTGAGTGGGGCGCCTCGCCTTTCTGCTGCTCACATCACACGAGGAGGGCCGCCTGGCCTGGTGGAAGGGATCAGAGGCCAAGAGGAGGAGGTTGGCCTTGAGTGGCTAGTGGCCAGGAAGTGCTGAGGGTGGTGCATTAGGTTGGGAAGGCAGAGCAAAGCTGGGAGGGGAGTGAAGGCCCCTCTTGGAAAGGCTGAGGTTGGAGCCCTGGCTGGGCCCGTGGGTGCTGGGGAAGGGGTTCACATTAGCTGTCTGCCAGTGACTTCCAGTGCTCTGGCCCAGCTCTGGGTCTGCAACTAAAAACCTTTGCTCTTGGAACTCACTGATCAAAAACCCCCTTTTCTCTGTAGAGTGCTTGCTGTCTCAAGGTAATATTTAGTATCTCCATTGCCGCCTCTGAGGGAGGATGGTGTGACCACTTGGAGCTTCCTCCCTGGCTCTTTTCCACTTGAGTCTTGTGTGCAGCACGAGGCCTGTGTTTTAAAAACACGTGTCCCAATCTTCCCCTCAGATCTGTTGGAAATCCATTCAGCTTCTGCCTTTTGTAGAATTGCAGCAGGTAGCACAGGAACCGGGATGGAGTGAGGCTCAGTGGATAGGACAGGGCAGGCTGGTTCGAGATGGTTCCTGAAGAATTTCAGCCTACCCTGGGACCCTGGACACTTGAGGGCTGCTGCAAGTCCTGCCAGTAGCCAGAGCGGTTCGTGTGCCTCTGTGTAGCCGTGTAGCTCCAGGCTTTGCTCAGCCCCTCACTATTTATGAAATACAGAGAGATGATATTATGATTAAGAAGATACAGTCATTCCTAGTTTCAAAGTAGCCTTTTTGCCATTATGTATTTTCTCACTCAAAAATTAGTTCTTCAATGTTGCACAACTAATTAGTGGCAGAGTCCTTAAAAGCCACAGAGAAATTCACACTGGATCCAGTAGGCAATACTCAGTTAATAAGTCAATTAACAAATGTTTATTAAGTGTGTACTAGATATAAGGTACAAAGAACTATTAAGATTCTTTGAGCAGTGAGCTCTGTTGTATTTTCTTTCAAGTTTTCATTGAAGGATAGCCTACATACAGAGAGGTGCACCTAGCCCACGTGTATTGTCAAAAAGAAGTGTTCCAAACTGATCACATCCATGCAGCCCAGACCCAGAACCATATTACCTGTGGCCCAGAAGCCCAGTCTTACCCTTTTCCCGTCACCTGGCAGGTGCTGGGGCGGACAGATCCACCTGTGCGTGTCTCTAGGTGTTCCTGCCCCCGCCTCTTCTCTTCAGGATCAGGACTAAGTTCAGGAGCCCATGAGACAGTGGTAGGATCCCTTGGAGACCTCAGGAGCCTGTGTGGGACCACAGTTGGTGCTTGATAGAAGAACGTAGTTCTTTAAGGAGGAAAGGAGGGTGGCTTGTCTATCAGGTCGTGTATCTCTGAAGAAGACAGGAGGTAGGAGAATATTCTGCCTGGTCCTGTCTGCTAAGTGTCAGCACCACCAATGCCTTCTGTGACCCCGGGCCAAGACACCTGAGAGCTTTCGACTAAGCTCATGGGTTAGGAGGTGGTCTGACCACAGACCATGTTCTTTTCTTTTCTTTTCTTTTTTTAAAGAATTTTTAAATATTTATTGTTTAGTTTTCGGTGGACACAACATCTTTATTTGTATGTGGTGCTGAGGATCCAGGCAAGCGCACTACCGCTTGAGCCACATCCCCAGCCCAACCATGTTCTTTTTGATGTGAAGTTTTAAGTGACATGAAATACAGAGGGGTTATGCTGAAAATTGTGCAGGTAGGAGAAATTTTAAAAAGTGAAAAGTTATTTGCCAGGTGACACATCTGCTTCCTACCCACCACACGTTCATTGATTTACTCACACTCACTCTTCAGAGCCTTCCCAGCTTCCCCACAAAACAAAATAGAGACCAAGAAGGTGTTGGAAGGTAGGGGCTAAGACAGCCACAGTTTTAAATCTGTCTTCCCCATCCCACAGGAATGTCGGCTTCAGTGTATGGGAATCGTCTCTGTAGTGTTCAACGCATCATTCCGGCACGCTGCTTCCCTGCTCTTGCCTTCTCCCTCACACTTCTTCCCCTCTCCCACTCATCATCATATTCTTGGGGGGAGGCCATCAATTTGACTGCAGGGATTCCCAGTAGATTAAGGTGACAGCCCACTTTGTTGGCCCTCCCTCTGGATCCAGAGGTGTCCTGATTCCAGGCCTGGAGTGGGAGCAGTCCCACTGTCAGGCCGCCTCCTCTAGGAGGAGTTTCTGCTGGGTGCTGTGAGGCGCACCCAGAAGGATGACCTCAGCTCCTCTGTGCCCACATGCGGAGGGTGGTGGGGGAGAAGGGCCTTCACCTCCCAGGGTGAAGTTCCATGGGGAGGGGTAGTTCCAGTCCTTTCTAGGTCAGGTGGACCTAAGGCACTCCCTCCCTGTGACATGGTTCATCAGAAGAGCGTGTGCAGGAAGTGCAGTGTGTAGTGAATGCCTCTGGCACAGGCGAGCCTGGGCACACCCCTCTCCCCCCTCCCTTCCTCCCTCCCTCCCTCTCTCTCTCTCTCTCTCTTTAAAAAACTATTATAAGGGTAATGTGTAGGGCATTTTAAGAAATTAGCAAATTCAGAGACTAAAAACATGAAAAATAGTACCCACACCTGTTTCTTTCTACAAAGAACTTTTTTTTTTTTTTTTTTTTTTTTGGTGTTGGGGATTGAACCCAGGGGTGCTTTATCACTGAGCCACATCCCCATTTTCTTTATTTTTTAGATAATATCTCAATAAGTTGTTGCTTGGCTGGCTTCAAACTTGTCTTCCTCCTGCCTCAGCCTCCTGAGTTGCTGGGATTACAGGCTTGGCTCTTGTGCCTGGCCTGTTCCCTTCACCACCGCTGGGGCTGTGAGCTGCTGGCCACACCCTCACTGCTCAGTAGGAGGGGATCGGGCTTTCTAGCCAGCTTTGTGTGACACACTATCCATCACGCATGCACAGGCCCTGTTCTTTAAATGCTTCTGTTGTTAAAACTAAGTTCTGCTCCCCTTTCTTTGTTTATGTGCTTAGGTAGCCCCTAATTTTCATTTTTCAGATCCCGTCCCTCCCTTACCAGTTCTGTTGTTCAGGTTTCAGCTGACTTGGTTGGGGTTGTTGTAATTGTGCTCCAGTCTTAGACCTCTGTTCTGTAGAACAAAGAGAAATGAAAATTAGCATCTTCTTTCTTGTTGATTGTAGCATGTTACTGCAGTTCTTCTACTGCAGGTGCTAGAGCCTGGCTTTTACCCAGTTTCCCTCAAGCAGAGCTGCTCTCCTGAGCTGTGAACTGGAGCTCACAGAGGGGAGGGCCTGGTGCCTCAGCTTGGAGATGTCCTGGATGCCTCAGATATACCCTAGAGGAGGTGCCTCCAGTTGTACAGTCCTGGCCTGTGATGTTATCATTAGTTCCTATTTTTATTTTTTATCAGAGTAATGCAAGTAAATGGTACGGAATGCTGTGATTAAAAATATTTGTGTCCTGCCCTTCTCCAGTGGCGTCTGGTTCTTTGTATATGATTTTTCCATGTAGTCACCAATTTGCTAGTAATTTGTTATTGCCAGTTTTTCTGTGAACCTGTAATGAGTTTATTTTATTTTTTACATGTATGACAGTTCGTCTGTCAGAGGTTACAATAATTTTTCCAATGTTCAAATATCTATTAGTTTTGTTTTTTAACCTCTCTTCTTGCTCCTGTTGGACTGCTTGGTCTCCAGACCTGTTGTAAGGGACTCAGCTCTTCTTAATGCCCGCCCCCATTTTCTGGAGTCCTTGTTATTTTCTTTTATGGTTTACTTTCTAAGAAATGTGACATACAGACTCTGCATGTTTGCATGTCTGAAAAGACCTCTGTTTTACTCCCTCAGAATTGAATGGAATTGCTTTCTTGGAGAATTTTGAAGGCATTGCCCTGTTTTGACTGGCTTCCAGTTTTATTAGGCAGTCCAGAGCTCTCCTAACTCTTGACCCTTAGTTTGTGATCTGATTTTCTCCTGGGCTCTTTCTTTGTGGCTAGTTTTATCAGTGTAGTTGGGGCCTGTCCAGATGTGGATGCCTTTGGGTTTATCCTGTCTATGGCTCACTGAGCTTCTATGGGCAAATGTGGGCAGTTTTAAGCTATTGAAGCTTTCAGCCTGTGACTGTGAGGACATGACAACAGGGTGCCAGTCCTTTTGCTGCTGCCCACAGATTCCTGCAGGCTCCCCTCTTGGGAGCCATTTACTTTGCACAAAGAGGAATCTCTCATTCTGTGGGGTTTTACAGCAGGTGGCCAAGAAGGGGGAAAGGCTAGCTGAAGGAAAGGTGGGGAAGGTGCTGCTTGGGAGGGGAGTTGGGCAGAGCTGTGGTATATGCCCCCAGGCTCAGCATGGAACCTGTGGGACGCCACATAGAGTGCAGAGCGTGACTTTGCTGTATGTGTGGTAGCTACTTTGGAAGAATAGGGGCAGGGGATGTCGGGGTACGTATGCAAGAGGGAAGAGTCCTGTCCACTGCTAAGATCAGAGAGTGTAGAAGGGTTAGGAGGATGGAGGCCCTGTCAGAGGCCCTGGTTGCTGGAGTGAAGTGGTTGCTTCTGAGGGTGCGAGAGGGGACAGCTGCTTGGTGCTTCGAGGTCTTGTTACACTCTGACTGTCCAAGCCTGCGGTGTTCACCTGAAGGAGACATTTCTGAATGCAGTGTGCGTAACTGAGTCGGAGCCCATGGGGGCTCTGCTGTGGGAGAGATTGAACACACGAGGGTGGGCAGTGATGAATTTGGTTTCTGAGGGAGCCCAGATCACCTATGGAAGGAGTCTCCAGGAGAGGAGCGTTCTCCTTGTCTAGCAGTCTGATATGTTCCCTTGCAAGATTGCTTTCAAATTTGCAACCAGAATCTCTGTTGAAAACAAACTTGCAGTCATTCACAAAGTGGGTCTCCAAGATGAGACCTACTGTATAATGACATCAGGATGTTCTTGTCCCCTATGACAGATTGCAGTGGCTAGAAAGGCCCTGAGGGTAAAGACCACTGGAGCCAGCAGGGTCAACAACTCTTTGCTGTCATTTTGTTTGCTGCTAGTCATTTGCAAGTAAAAAAAAAAAAAAAAATTCAGTTTTTAATGAAGATTGCCCTTGATAAAGCAGAAAAACATATTAGTTTTGTTAAAGTTCATCTGTCAAATGTGTGCTTTCCATAACTTACTGTGCTGAATTGGGCGTCTGTGGAAGCGCAGCTGTGGGTGTTGGAGCTGCTGCAGGGGCAGCTGTGAGTGCCCTTCCTGGCCTGCGGTGTTCAACTGAAGGAGACATTTCTGAATGCAATGAGCCTGTCACATTAAGTAGACCAACTGATAGTATTTATTTTTAGTGATAAATTTTAAAGTTTTAAAACAAAAAAAAAATTGGAATTTGGGGCTGGGGTTATGGCTCAGTGGTAGAGTGCTTGCCTACACGTGCGAGACCCTGGGTTCGATCCTCAGCACCACATAAAAAAAATAAATAAACAAGTGAAATAAAAAAAAATTTTGGAATTTGAAAACTGGTGTTTGCCACTGTGAGTTGGTGGCTTCTCAGCCCTGGAGGACTTCTGGTGAGATGTGAGGAGTCAGTGAAGGCGGTGTTTGAAAACATCAGAGAAGGGAGCCAGTAAGGTGTGCTGCACAGTGAGCCCATGTTTTTCGGGTGGACAGTGCCCGGTGATGCAGAGTCCTCTGTGGAAGAGGTGGCCACTAGGTACCCACTGCCATGGCTTTAGACTTTGCCTCACACATGACCTCACAGAGGCTACCGCCCCTGGAGTTTGGTGTAGTGTCAGCCTGCCTAGCTAAGCTAGGATCCCCCCTGTTCTAGTGGTGACTCCTGTGAGGTGGGGCCGTGGGAAGATGCGGGCAAATGCAGAACCTGCCAGGAGAGCCAGCTGCCACCTGGTAAACTCAGCCCTAAAGAACCTTGTGAAATGTGCTGTGCCACTTCTTACTAAATGGTTTTTGAGAAACCATGGTTATTTTTCATCAGAAATATTCATGTTAAAATATAGTGGGTTTGTACTGTGTTTGAAAAACGAATAAAGAAATAGGAAAAATTTTCTCATCTTAGTTTCTAGTACAGTAAACACTGAAAGAAGCAGCCACATAAACAAAGGCTCTTTGGGGTCTTCAGTCACAGACAAGTTTGAGAGCCATAGGCTTGGAGTTCCTAGTGCCAGAAGCCACTCGGGAAGTAAGCAGCGAGCCACAGATGTATTGTGTGTGCAAGGCTGGGTTTTGTGGGAGAACTGAAGAGTACAGATGGAAATTATTAGAATGTGCCACCCCTTTACCCGTTTTTTTTTTTTTCCCTTTCTTCTGTCCCTGCACACCAGAGAGCTGTGGTCTGAACACGAGTTTGTGCTGTCCCTGGAGGACTCCTTTGTGTAGGTCTCTGTCCTGATAGAGGTGCAACCCAGACCTTTTATGACAGATCCTGGACAGGAGCAGGAGAGTAGGACAAGGGAGTACCAGAAAGCAGCGGGTGCAGGGACATAGGCCAGCAGGGCTGGAGGGGAGCAAGCACTGTGCCGGTGATTTTAATAACGGTGTTTTTGTGAGCATGGTAGCAAGCCTGTTTGGGCACACTTGCAGTTCCATGAATGCTGGCTGATAGACCTGAGGCTGCAGTGGTGACTTTGAAGTGAACTGTGGAAAGAGGATGCTCTGGGGAGGGAAGTTTTGGCAGCAGAGGAAATGCCTGTTAAAGAACTTTCTCCTTTTCATTGCTCCCGCAGATCCTTTGTCAATGGGTCCTCAGAAAGCTCTGGAAACCATCGGTGCAAATTTACAGAAGCAGTATGAGAACTGGCAGCCGAGGGTAAGTCTGCTGTATTTGTTCTTCCTTTTCTTTCTTACAAGGAAACTTCAATTGCTTGGTCTCAAGCCATCTTTGAATCCAAGCAAGACTCTCCAGGGACGGCACCTCCTTGCAGGCCTGCCTGGCACTGTTGCCTGCTGGTGTGCTTTGGTGTGGTTTCTGACGGCGGCGCACATGTCGCTGAATCATGCTTGGCGTAGACTATTTTGTGTAATCCCACTCCCCTAAATATTTAGAAGAGAAAATATCCTTTATATTACTCTTAAATCAAGGTTTTTATTTTGCACAGGAAATGTAGTTTCCGTAACCAGGTAGCGCTATCCTTCCAGTCTTCAGTTTTTAGATAGGTGGAAAAAGCACCCAATGTTAAAGGCTGACACCTATCATACGCTTAGTCTTTGATTCAGAAGGCAGGCTCTTTAGGAAGCTAGCTACCAATTAGTGTGTTTTAGTTGCTTATATCTTACAGTTTTTTTTTTTTTTAAAGAAAAGCAGCACAGAATGTAACTGTGTTTAATTGCCTTTAAGATCGTGGTTATTTGTAAACTACCCAAAGACCTATTTCTTTGTCCTTTCTCATTACCTGGTTTGAGGACTTCATAAACTTCTTAGGAAATCAGAAACTTGGGATGCTTGTGGCAGGGCGTGATTCTGGAATCACCTGCCAGGAGTGTTGGGAAGAAGGGGGCCTGGCTGTGCACCCCAACTGGGTTTCAAACCCACCCCCCTAGGTTGGGGGCTGTGAGCCTCCTGGAAACAATAGACTTATAGAGCCTGCTTAACACTTGCCTGCTGTGTCTTTGATTGGTGGATGTTTATTCCACAAATCTGGAGTTTAGGGGTTTCTTATCTACCATTCACATTCTTCAAATAACAGGGCCTGCTGTCATTCCTGCTCTAGCTCTGGTGGCCAGGTGACTCATTATTAGCAAACAGTCCTATGCTTTTGTGCTTTGCATTTCCTGTGGTCAAGTCAATAATAATGGACTTTTAGTTTTTAGAAGGCAGATTCTCAGTGCTCATTTTGATATGTGCCTAAAGCGTTTGCTTTCTTCTCTCTCAAATCCGTTGCCTCTTGATGGTTTCTAGAGAAATTCTATAGCCCTTTTCTTGAGAATATAGCCCATTTTAGGGGTTGGATGAGGACAGGAGGGATTTAAATGGTGTGCATTCCTTTAAAGATAGTTGAGATGCTTAGTATTTCAGTGAGAAAAGCTTCTTGGAGCATCTCAGCAAGATGAGACTGCACTTGAGGGAGAGTGGGTCAGAGTACCAAAGTTGGAAGCTGCTAGCATTGTATGAATGTAAAGAAAGCCCTTTCTGACTCAGCTGCTTCTGGCAGCTCCTGGTTTTTACTTTCTGTGATTGTGTTTTGCTGGGTATATTTGTTTATCTAAGATAGAGTGTAATTTTGGATCTATGTAACCAGATACATTCAGGTCTTCCCATTGTTCTTTGTTGTTTTTATTACTTTCTTCCTTTTAAAGGCTTACTTCACAAGAAAAGGTAGTTTTTCGTAACATACATGTTTGATATTTCAGGATGTCAATGTTTATTTAATTTGGTATGATCCACAGTGTTTTGGACTACTAAGATTTGATTACTGCTAGCCTTATCATTAGTTTAGCTTGGCAGGTGTCAGATGGTCCAGCTGGCAAATGGAATCTTCTGGAGGAGGACCTATTGTTATTTTTAATTCTGAGTTTCTGTCTAAGAGCAACTTTCTTCCCTGGCATTTGGAGGAGGCCATGTGGTGTAAGACAAGGCACACTGTATATAGAAGGGATGCTGGACAGAGATAGCAGGTGGAATCATATGTCAGATGGGATAGCGGCATAGCCACTCTGGGACAGTGGACACAGATCTAGAGGGTGAGGTCCTCAGGTGGGAAATTGGTTCAAGTGAGCAGCTCTGTTGGAGCTGCAATCTGGTTTTTTGAAAAGGCGAGAGTTTGAAGGGTCAGTAAGATGGAGGCTATTTCAAGATTTTAGAATGTTTAGAAAGAGGTTTCAGTTGCCAGCGCAGGTGGGATTCCTCCAAGAGTTGGTTCAAACAGTGGAATCTAAATGAAGTATTGGCTGCAGCCTAGCAAAAAGCTGTGCGTACCAACCAAGTAGGGTTTTCCCTGCATCCATTCCTGCATTCAGCAAGCCAAAGCACAACCGTGCATACTTACTATTTAGCATTTGTTTGTAAGTATGCTAAAAATGTTTAAAAATTTCCCACTACAAACCGTTTTAACACCTGTCTATTTCAGAAACAAGCCTAAGGTTGAAGTCCCCTTTGTCAGGTGTGAAACATGGGGCTGTGCCACGAGCACCTGGTGAGGACAGTGCCTGCCCTGCTGCACGAGGCACACTCCTCCATTCATAGGATTTCATGTGGGTTGCAGAAGACAGCAAGGCCGGCCTGGCATCCATCAGTGCTGCTCCTGTTGCCTGACAGGGTTGCACCAGACAAGAGGCGATTACCAGGCTCCTGCATGGGGCACAAGGTGTTTGATCCCAGTGTAAATCAGGGTCCTTTGAAACATTGCAAAGCTAAACACGCACTGCTTTATTGTACTCTGCAGGGCTTTTGAGTTTCTGCAGTAATAAAGAGAGGTTGATGTGCCATCTGCAACAAAACAATGGGACGTTATTAAATTTCCTAAACCTTTGATGTAAAGACCCATTGATCTGGTTTTCTCTTTCTCTGTGCTTTATTGCAAGACTCACAAAGGTCGGGCAATTTGCAATAAGGTCATTTTCATTAATGTTTGCTGAAATTGGTGCCCGCCTCCACACTGCTGTGTGTGGGAGCAGAAAGGGGGCCTGTTGACCTCAACACAGCTCCTTTCCAGGAGGTGCAGGAGACATACTGGGCAGCCTCCTAGCGCCCCTGGGCATTGCCCTGCAGATGGATGATTTCCTTACTTGTTCTAGGATGCTCAGACTTCTTTCCTCTTACATTTTTAGCTATGAATATTCAAAATCAGATATTTTTGATAAGGATGATTTGGGTTCAGGAGGAAATTTAGAGGAACCATAGCGATTATATTTATTTTGGAAGGCTGCCAGACTCTATCTGGCCCTGATTTCCTTGCCTGGCTGATTGAGCCCTTTTCTAAATAACTTATCAGTTTACCACTGGTAAAATATTTCTTCTGTTAAATTTAAGACTTTGCCTTATTACCTTTAGGTACATAAATTTGTGTTCTGCAGAAGATTGAAGGAAAAATGCCAACTGTTGTTTCAGCTGAAAATTCTGCAGTAAAACCTCCCTCATTTCATCATGAGCCTCAAGCAAAAGTTTTATTGGGAGCTGGGAGTAGGAGCTCATAAAGCTGGGCGTATACAGTGAAGAACTTATCCTTTTAAGAGTTTGTCCAACAAACTCTTGGGGGTTGTGGCCAACAGGAAGAAGCCCCCTCACTAGGTCTTCTTTCTTCAAAAGCAGGAGCAGAAGGCCTCACGCTTCTGCTCGGGTGAGTTTCATTTTTCTGATGGCTTAAAAACAAGTTCATGCTGAGCAGGGTGATGGTGGCGCAAACCTATAACCCCAGCGACTCTGGAGGCTGAGGCAGAAGGATCTCATGTTTCAGGCTAGCCTCAGCAACTTAGCGAGACTCTGTCTCAAAGTAAAGAATTAAAAGGGCTGGGGATGTGGCTCAGTGGTTAAGTGCCTTATTACAAAAAAAGAACAAAAACAACAACAAAACAACTAAAAAAACTTTACATTCACATGGGATAGTTATCATTTACCAAGGAAGTGACACTTCCACTGTGGGCATGTATCTGAGTATCTGAGGTGGCCACCAGCAAGTCCCTGTGTCCATCAAAGAAGCAAGACACTTTGGTCGTGAAGCCCTTTGCTTTGGAGCCCTGCTCTTCTTGACCAGCCATGAGTGGTGAAGGCAGCCCTTCCTCTGCAGTAGCTGCAGGGTCTGCAGGCACTGACTGTCCACTTGAGTGCCTCTTGAGATGCCCAGCAATTCTTAGGGGTCATATACCTGAGATGACACTGAACAGGTGGATTACACTGAACAGGTTTCAGATTTTAGCTTCTCTTCAGTTTATCGTTCTTCCTGGATCTGTGAGATGATTTGTGGTCAAGGAATGAAAGTTTTATTTTCCTACTAGATAAATATGGGTTTTTCAGATCCTTATGCCAAGCAGAGAAAAATCTCTCCAACAAAGCACTAGAGTAGAAACTACCGTTGGGTCCAGTGTATGAGCAGCCCTCCTCCCTCAGTGTGGAGTTGTTCACATACTTCTTGAGCCTCATGGAATGAACTGAGGCTCCCTGGAAGGCTGGGCACCCACACTCTCATTTCCATTTTGGGCATTTCCAGGCTTGTCCTTTGGGTTTTGGGTAGGAGTTGTTGGCAGAACCTGGTGTTTGTATGGAATTCTGTATTACCATGGGGTGGTAGTTAAGGACAGCTGGAGTCTAGGCTTTCCCACTCTCCCCCTGCAGTGAAGTGATTGCTGGACCTGCCCAGGCTAGAGGAGGGATCAGTGGCTGCTAAATGAGGAACAGAGAGCCAGGGTTAGGAAGGCGTGCTCTCAGCCCAGTCCTGACTGGGCCCTGGAGACTGCTGGTTGGGGTCTCTTAGATTCCTGCTTTCCCTGGGCTGATCATCTTTCCCGAGATCCACAGGTCCTGGGTACCTGCTCTGGAGGCAGGAGTAGGGGCGGAGCAGTAGCTATCAGTATCACTAGCTCTCCTACTTGGCTCCATCCCCCTATCCCAGTGTTCTGGATTAAATTTTATACAGGGTGCAGTAAAGACCCGTAATTGAGTTCTCTCTTTTCTTAGGATTTTCAGAGTCAGGTATGGATAATGTAGGAAGAAGCTAAGGACGGGTTCTGTAGGACTTGGGCGGCATTCCAGTGTGCACTGTCACTCTACAGTACCTTCTGCTTGGGACAGGCGCATTAACATTAGTCCAAACTGACAGTACAGCTCAGCTGGCGAGTGCGCTCCTGTGTGGGTGTCATCCCCTGATGTGCTGCCAAGATGGTGTCACAGCATTGTCTACCTGGTCTGGCTGACAGCCCTGGCCAGCTCTCCCTCCTTTTGCCTGCCAGCCTGGTTTTCCTTCTCTGAGGTTCGAGGTTGGGCTTCATGCACCTGTTTGCTTTTTGTGACAAACTGCAAATGAGGAATCCTAGCCAAAGGCAGAGCTGTGGGTAGATGGCTCATGGTTGACACAGTTCAGGAGCGGCGCGCAGCACTTGGCATCCTGTTCTCCTGAAGTTTGCATGACCGTGTAGACTTGACTTGTGGCTGTCTTGGGGTTAACCATTATGTTTTGACTGCTCTCTTTAGCTCTTCCTGCCCAGATGTGACGAACCGTACTGGTGACAACCATTCGTTTGTAATTTTGCTCTGGCCTTAATCATGCTCCATCTTTCATTCATCTTCTGCCCTCTCTTCCACCCTTCTCGCCTGGCAGCTTTTCCACGCATTGTGTTCAGGGAGGATTCTGAGTTATGCTCTTGAGCCGGGAGCCTTCTTAGTCAGCTCTGCCCACGCGCTTCCTGTCTTGCCGGGTCCCCAGAGGCTGTGGTAGGAGCAGCCTCCTGGAAGAAGAGCTTACATTCTGAAAACCAGTTTATACCAGACTCTGCAGGAACCCCTCCTGCTGCCTTCTAGGAGAGTGTGCAGGTGTGTCTCAGTCACCATTCAGCAGCTTAGTGACACCACCTGTAAATTCTTTAAAACAACCATACACATTTTAAAACAGAAGAAAAGAAGGACTCCTTTTGTACTGTCCGGAGAGTGCCTGGCCTGTAGGGCAACGTGAACGCTCTGTGATGTCAGTCCCTTAAGCTGTTCTGGGAAGGCGCACCTCTTTGCCACTCTTTGTTGGACTCTTGTGCTCTAGGGCAGCTGGCAGGGCTCATGACTGTCCACTTAGAATTTCGTGCTGTTTTTAGTGGTGCATCAACAGAACTGTTCTCAGCTGGTTCAGTCGGTGGCCTCCTTCTTCCAGGCCCACAGCCGTGCTGAGCTGTGAGCATTTGCACCCTGCCCTTTCTTGGCATGTGCCTTTGCCTGACAGGGAGCTCCCCAGGATGGGGGTCTTTTCTGCTGCTGTGCTGGCATGAGAGGTGGGTAATGGAGTAGCAGCTATGGCCAGACATGGACATGTTCACTTTGGGCTTTGCTACTTCCTAGAAATGTCACTTTGGCACAGTACTACTGGACGTTTTAAGATTTGCAAATGTAAATTGAAGGTTAGTGGGGAGAGCAAGTGACTAGTGTGTTTGCACCAGGAGGGGCCCAGGTGGCAGTGGCAGACCCTTGCTTCCCAGTGTTCCTTTTCTCACTGTCAAGATGAGAGGTGCCCACTGCCACTCCAGAACATTCTGCCCAAGAGAACTGCTTTCTTGCCTTTACCACCTTTTGTGTCCCACGTCATCCTTCTCCCTGGGCATCTGCTTCCTACCCCTCCTCTGCTAATCAAACTCCTTTATGCACACTGTTGCTGGCTTGAAATAGGGCTTAGTTCTGTCCTTAGCAAGGCCTTCTCTTCCTGTTCCTTTTATCAAGGGAGTGGTCTGTGTGCAGGACCCCGTACTGTCAGCCTGAGCACTGAACTGCAGCTGGGCCTCTGTAGTGAACCTGGGGGCTGTGGTCTGGAGTGATGGGTAAATGGCCCTGAAGGACAGGAGGTGCCAGGGCCAGGTCTGGAGGTGCTGACAGGAGGCAGAAGTGAGAAACGTTTTGGGAGGCTGATTTGTGCCCCATATGCTTATTGTGTGCTACCAAGAGGAGTCATAAGATCACACTGCAGCCAAATGAGGAAGTGCTGAAGCAGGGGTAACTGGTAGTGGACTGGAGGGTCAACCCCTTAGAAGCTTCATGATGTTTGCCTTCTGCAGGGACCCAGGTGTCAAATGTTTACCTCTGGGTGTTCACCAAGGCTTCTGCATACCTCCCTCGGAAGCATCAGGATGTACTTGTTGGGCTGGGGCTGGGGCTCAGCGGTAGAACACTTGCCTAGCATGAGTGAGGCACTAGGTTCCATCCTCAGCACCACATAAAAGTAAATAAAATAAAGGCATTGTGTACATCTACAACTTTTTTTTAAAAATAGATCTTTTATTTTACTTATTTATATGTGGTGCTGAGGATCGAACCCAGGGCCCCACACATGCCAGGCAAGCGCTGTACCACTGAGCTACAACCCCAGCCCCCAAACATCTACAACTTTAAAAAAAAAAAAAAAAAAAAAAAAAAAAGGATGTACATGTTGGTGACACATGGTGTAGGATTCTTAAAAATAATTGTATAATGCAGTGGCTTTTAGTTTTAGCACAACCATCAGTACTACCTACTTCCAGAACCTCTAGATCGCTGCTGAAAAGAAACCGCATTCCATCTTTATGTGGGAGTTTTCGTTATAAATTTTGTTTTATAGACAAAATCTTTACCTACCGAAATAATCCAAGGAGAAACTTTGATAACTAAAGAGAAATAATGCAAGATTTAAGGAGATTAAAGAGCCATAAAGGAATGTTTTATAGAACTTTGCAAATAAGTTGGAAAATCTGTATGAGATATATAACTTCTAGGAAAATATAAATGACCATAATTAACCCCAGAAAAGGAAGTAACTCAAAATTAAGAGTAACTCAGTAAACAGAAGTTGAGAATGTTCTCAAGGGGTTCTTCTACTCCTCTTTCCAAAACTTTTCAAATTTTCTGAGTCTTAACTTCGGTGATGGCAAGAAGTCCAACAAGCAAGGTACAAAAGAAAAAAAATTGTTCAGCTTTCTTCATGTATGTATATAAAACTGATAGACGTCAACTCTTTCTGCTTATCAAATTAGTGTGTGTGTGTCTGTGTGTCTGTGTGTGTGTGTGTCTGTGTCTGTCGTGTCTGGATGGGCGGGTAGTTGGATGGATGAAGGGTAGGTAGATGGATGGCTAGGTGGATAGAGTAGGTGGTACGTAGCTCGGTAAACCTGTGGATGGGTGGAAGGATTGGTGGACGATAGGATGATAGGCAAGTAGGTAGAGTGGTAGCTGCCACAGTCTGGCTGGGCACAAAATCACGAGCCACTCAAGCAGGAACAAACTTTATTTTTGAAATTGCCGCCATTGCCCCGTATGCTCCCGGGAAGATTGCCGACTGACCCACGCGGCATTCTCCCGGACCCCAACAGGAAGTCCCTCCTCCGGAATTCCCTCCTACCGCACTTCCCCAACCAATGGGAACTCTCCAGGAGTCCCATAGTAGGCCCGAGGTGGACAGCAGGAGTCCAATAACCACATGAATGCAGATCTTAACATAATCCTATCATCTTAATGGCTTGCTGGTGGCACCTTTCAACCAAAAATGCCATGCATCATATTACTTGGCTGTGGCTCTTAGCAGGTAGCTTGGTAGCCTGCCTTTCTGCTCACTCAGGTCCCCTGCAGTGACTGTGGGAGGGGAGAGCGGAGCCAGTGCTGTCCTTGGTCTTTCTCAGTTTCTGCTCATCTCTTGATGTCTTGTGTTGATGGGTCAAAATTTGTTTTGAATCTTCTATTCTGACTTCAGAATCTGACCCCCGAATAAACTATGATTATTCTGGGGTGAGTGCCATATATCTTACATTTAAAAATCCTGATTATGTTTTACTTGAATAATAGGCAAGTGACTTAAAACATCTGTCCCTCCCATGTCATCTTAGAGAAGGAAGGGGACGACAAGGCAGAGGCCTCAGGTTGGGACTTCTGTGTGTACTATTCCACTGCTTTTACCCTCTTTCTTGCCTCTGTGCCAGGATGCGGCATGGTAGGCTGGGCGGCTTCAGTGTGGGGCCTGCCTGTCTTCTTTGCATTTCTTGCCTTCCTTCCTGACCCTTCTCCAGGACATGGAGGCTGTGGTTAGAAGTCCATGCTGAGTTATTCCATGGTTGGCATTGCCCTGTGAGGCCTGTGCTAGCTCAAGAGGCCCAGTGGATGGAGCAGGAGGGCCCCATGTGGCAGCCTGTTCCCTTTTACTTTGTTTACCAATATCAAGATGAAAACAGCAGAGCTTGTCATGGGCATTTTAACTCAGTTTCGCTCAGAGTTTGTGTCATTTTTGAAGATTAGAAATCCTTTTCTTTTCCTAGCTCTATGTTGCTTATTTAACTTTGAGTGTGCTTCTATTTGGTCAGCTGGTATGAATTCTTTGCATTTTAAACGGAGGTAGATAGAGAAAGAGGTTGACTAGGGACCCTTCTGTGATTTGAACATGCCTTCTGTGGATCCTCGTCGCGAAGGGTTTGAGCTGGTGGACTCTGAGTAGGACTTGGAGGCTTTACAAGGACAGGAGGATGTTTTGTAAAATAGACTTTGTAAGTAGGGTGAAAGTAGGAAGTCCGCCCCTATACTGGTGCTTGAACCCAGGGATGCCCTACCACTGAGCTGCACCTCCAGCCTTTTTTATTTTGAGAAAGGATCTAAGTTGCCCAGGCTGGCCTGGAACTTGCAATTCTCCTACTTCAGCTTCCCACCTAGCTGGGATCCACAGGTGTGCGTCTCTGCCCCTGGCTGCTGATGCCTTTGCTGTAGTCATCATGGCTCATGCCATGTAAACTCAGTGCCATGACAGCTGGCCATGAGGCCCACCTGTGGAGGGACTCTTGAGTCCTGATTGTGCAGTGCCAGTGACAGCATCCGAACCTGCAGATGGGAGTCTATAATGTGGAAGAGCCCCAAAGACCCCTAGAACACAAAGCCACACTACCCACAGTCGGGCGCACAGAGTGCCCTGAATGACATGCAAACCCAAGCTCCAAGGGGGGAAGCTGGCCCAGCAGAGTGGGCTCCTGAACACCAGGGAGAGAAGCCTCTCAGCTTTCCCCTTGCGTGGGTCAAGAGTGAGAACACTAGATGGCCTCCCAGCTCACCGTCACTCTATCGAGTGTCCGCCTCAGCTTCCAGTTGAACATCTCCCCCACAATGATACATAAAACACCGACGCAGCAGACAGTCCCTGACGCCTTACATTCTCTGAGAAAACAGACTGTCTAGTGGAAATCACAGCCGCACCTTTAGAGGAGTAGAGACGGGACAGCTTGGAGCTCTGTGATGAGCTGATGATACCTTAGACTCTCCTACAGCTCTTCCCGGAACCCTCTTTGCCTCCCAGCCACCCGCGCCCTCATTTTCCATTTCCTTTTTATATGCCCCCAAACACCACCGCAAATCATCCTTCCTATAAGGATCGCCATGTTTCTGTTCTTCACCTACTGAAAGCAAGTAAAAACAGGGCCGCATCTGAGCTCTGGCCCGGCCATTTCTCCCTCCTGCACCCCCCGGCCTCTCATGGGTGTGTTTTCCTTCCCTGCCTTGCATCCCACTCTCTGCCTCTCCTCGCCCTGTGTCCCCTGCTCATCCTCTTTAGCCAGTGCTCACTGCTCACCCACCCACTCAGGCTTCTCCTTTGTGCTGCCTTATGTGCGTCAACCCTGGGCCCACACTCAGGAGTGGAGATGGCGGATGGTCAGGCTGGGCTGTGGCCCACTTGGTGTGCTAGCATTTGGGGGCTATTTGAAGAGACTTGTTCTCATGTTCTGTATGGGTCCTGGGTGAGTGGGGAGGGGAGGGTGGTTCTGGATCATAGCACCAGGGGTGATGGTGGGGCACACAGGATTCCCTCTAGGTGTCAGTCAGAGAAGGAGGGGCAGCAGGCTGAGGAGCCTCTCAGGCCCTCAGAGGAGGCAAGGGGCCACACAGACCAGAGTGCACTCCTGGCCAGCCCTACCTCACTGTGGCCACTTCCCTGGTGGAACTCTGACTGGGAGAGTACCGAATTGTACTGGGCTTTTGCCACCATGGCTGGGGCCTGCTTCTTCCTGAGTTTGCTCCTGAGGATTTTTTCACGTGTTCCTGGCTCAACACCATAGAGGCTGTGTTCCTGTGGGAGAGGGGTCTGTCTCTTTCCCTGCCATTTGCCATGGGTTTCAGAAGGTGCATGGATATGCCTGTTGGTTGTCAGGTTGTTCATAGGGCTCCTGGTTCCCCAGCACAGGCCCTGTGTTCATGGCCCTGATGTGATGGCTGTGGTCAGTGATGCTGAGCATCCAGTGGTGTGTGGCTCTGCCTTGTGCATCAGAGATGCACAGTGCTGTACACCAGGTCCTCAGGCCCATAGTCAGGACAACAGGGCTGGACTTGCACCAAGTCTGTTCTACTTTCTGTTTATGTACTCCATGTCTCTTCACATGTCTTACTTTTGGTATGGGTCCTGGCTGAGTGGGGTTCTAGTAGCTGTCTGCACGCTTTTCCCAGCCGTGTTCAGGTGTCACGTACTGCAGTGGACTGCGCAGACCTTAAGCATTTGGTTTGAGTTTGGCAGTTGTGCAATTCTGTTTAATACACTGAAAACAAGATAAAGAACATTCTGGCCTCCAGAAGGCGCCCTCCTGCCCTTCCTAGGCAGTGCCTCCTGGCCAAGGCTTCCCACCTTCTGGAAGCCCTTCGTCTCTGGACAGGTCTGACCTGTCCTTGGGCTTTGGGCAGATGAGCATTTGCTGGCTGCTTTCTACTTGGCTCTTTGCGGCCACATAGTGTCTCTGAACGCCCTTCATGCTGTCACCTATGTGGGTGGTTTGCTTCTCTTTACTGCCAAGTGGCTTTGTTGTCCAATGAACCAGAATGTGTCTCCATTTTCCTGCAGACACACATTTTGGCTGTTGTGAATCAGGCTGCTGTGCGTGTTGGGTAAGACACCATGTGGGCATATGTCTGCGTCCTCTTGAGTAACTGGGCTTGGGGCTGCAGGTCAGCGTGTGTCTCCAGGAACCCTGTGCAGGCAGCTCCAAGTTGGGAAGACAATGCCAAGAGGCACCCTGTTCTCTGCCAAGCAGGCATTGCCCAGGAGCAGTTTCTCCCCCTCCACTGGAGGCGTGGAAACATGAACGTCAGCGATGTTGGGTTGACTTTAGATGAATGCTTAGGTGAGCTGGCAACTTACTCTCACCTCACGGTACAGTTCTTGCAAGGGCCTCAGCGCACAGTGGGAGCATATACATGGGTGTCTGGCTCAGGAGGTGACCAAATAGTTGCTTTACCCAGACTGCCTTCAGAAACAGAAGTGACTTATGTCTTCAAAGCTCCGGGGCCCACCCTGTTCATAGCCTCCTGTCTTCTGGAGGCCTTGGGGGACTGGGCTGCAGCCTCCCTGCTTTTCTGTAGGGTGCCTGGGACCTGCCGCCTGCTTGTACACAGTGCGCTTTGCATAGTCCTATGTGGAGGTTCGTCTGGGCTGCCTTGGTCTCCCCAGCTTCCACAGCTCTGCGGGGGACCCCCAATGACAGCAGAGTGGAGTATGCTCCGTGCAGCGTGGCCGATGGCCAAGAAGCAGAACACCTGCATGGCTGTTGATGCAGACTGTGGGTCTCCCTCCCACCATGCCTAGTCTTGGTGGCCTCTAAAAAGGACAGGGGTAGGGGGCCTTTCTGTCCTTCCTGGTAGCAACACCAGTCCACAGTCAGGGCCTAGCACAAGTATGCCAGTGGTGTCTGCTTGTGTTCCCAGTTTGAGTAACAGAAGCAAACCCCAAAGAATCATTTTCTGCTTCAGTGCTGGGGGGCTGGGGGGGGACAGCCACTATCTTCTCCCTATCCCTCCTCTCCTGCCTCCTCCCCTCCTACCTGGTCTCCAAGAAGCCCTGAGCACTCAGAATCTTCCTCAGAGGGCTTGGAGAGGGCTAGGAATGAGGAGACCTAGGGGTCTCCATAGGAGCTCCACTCTGGAGGTGGCTCAGTTGGAAGACGGACATTTATAACCACAGGGGTTAACTGCAGAACGCCTAAGGTGACTTGTAGAGCCCTTGGTTCTGCAGGAGGAGCTGGAATTTTTCTTACAAGGTGAACAATATGCTTTTGTAAATTTTGAGTCTAAACAGATAGTTGACGGTGCCTTTCAAAAGAAAAAAAATCCCTATGTGTTCCTGAGCTGGGGACCCACATTTCCCCTCCCTGCTTTCTCTTTCCTCTGCATTGTATTTGAAAGGAGGTCAGGAAGCAGGGAACTGTTGCCTTTCTGCAGTGCCAATCAAGGGTGTCCCTGTTGCCTACAGGCGGGTTCCCCAGGCTCCCTGTCATCCTTATACGCATCCCTGCGTGTCTCTGCTTCTGCTCTTCAGAGCCAGAGAGGGTTCCTGAGGAGCACAGGGGAGGTTCCCAGCCTGTGACCCTGCCTCATTGTGGGGTGCCTCCTAAGCACTCTTCTTGTTTTAAAACTGATATAAACTATTAACAGCTCTAGAAGAACCCTTATGGGAAGTATGCGCTGACCTTTAGACCACCCGCCTGCCTGTCTCCCTGCCTTCTTTCCCCTGAGGGGGACCTGCAGGCTGAGGAGGGAGGACACATTCTTATCTTCAGTGACTCTCCTGAGAATAGCCATTTCTTCTTTTTAGTGTGAAATATTAAAAACAAAAACAAAAACAAAAAAACTTGTCAATTGGTGTTACCTAAAAAGGTTACCTTTCTCCAAATTTGTGAAAATAAATTATATATATTATTCTGTCTCTCCTGCTAGAGTTTGAGAAGACTGTTTCTCCTTTCTGCCAAGCCTGCTGAAGACATAAGGAAATAGAGATTAGCAGAGGTGCTGGGATTAATCACTGGTGTCTTGTTGAGAGCATGGGGAGTGTGAGTTCAGGTGCAGCCACCCTGAGTCCTAAGTGCTGTCACAACCCTGGTCAGCATTCAAGAGGGGCAGGAGATGACAGTCTTCACCACCCAGTTCAATCCAACAAAATTTTAAGAATTCTTTGCCAAAATTATGATACTTTGCTAATTGCTGTGAATATGAAATTAGAGACTCTTCCTACTAGCAAAGAATCCCAAGCCTTATCAGGAAATAGGCTTTTGTTCCTATGCTCACCATCCCATAAATGCCTATCAGGTTATCCTTTGCTTCCACCTCTGGGAGCAAAACCAGATGTGATCCTTGCCACAGCGGAGCAGAGCCTGATGGGATCCTTAGTGGCAGAGCCAACAGGATGAGCTGAGAGCAGTGCCCCATCAAAGAGCCCAGGCTATAATCTTGGACAGTGAGAGGCCCCAAAGGGTCATGGCCATGTTCACACCATGTCCCTAGAGAAGGCTGTGTAACTGTGCCAGTCACACTTGGCATCTGTACACTCACTGAAGTGCACGGTGACAGATGCTATCTGCCCAGTGCCTTTTCTATGGCCGGGGCATGATTAATAGGGCATGATTTTCCCAGAGCCAGCTCCATGTGCCAGGACATAGAAGAGTCTCTGCTGGGTTACTCCATAGGTGTGAGTGGATCTTCCTGGCACAGCCTGTTGCTTTCTAGGTGTGCAGGGAAGGGAGGATATAGCAAGTCAGAAGAGCTGTTGGTCTTCAGTGGTACAGATAGAAGACACAGAGATGAGCCCACATAATTGCAGCCTCTGATCCTGACCAAGGTGCAAAAACATTCACTGGAGAGAGGACAGCCTGTGTGTGTGTGTGTGTATGTGTGTGTGTGTGTGTGTGTTTGTTTGTGGTGCTGGGGATCAAACCCAGGGCCTTGTGCATGCGAGGCAAGCACTCTACCAGTTGAGCTGTATCCCCAACCCAAGACAGCCTTTTAACAAATGTGCAGTCACCTGCTCCTTCACAAAGGTGCCAAACACATTCACTGAAGAAAAGACAGCCTTTTAACAAATGGTGCTGGGAAAGCCAGGTATCCATAGTGGAAGAATGAGACCAGATCCTTGCCTCTCACCCTGCACAAAAGTCAACTCAAAATGGAGCAAAGACCTAGGAATTAGACCAGAAACCATGCAACTCCTGGAGGAAAATATAGGGTCAGCACTCCAGCATGTAGGCCCAGGACTCTCTCAAGAGCACTCCTAAAGCTCAGGAAATAATGCCGAGAGCTAATAAATGGGATGGCATCCAGTTACAAAGCTTCTGCACAGCAAAGGAAACAATTAGAAATGTGAAGCAGAAATCTATGGAATAGGATAAAATCTTTGCTTGCTACTCTTCTGACAGAAGATTGACAACCAGAATATATATATATATATACAACTCAAAAACTTAACACCAGAAAAACAAACAACCCAATTAATAAATGGGCAAATGAACTAAAACGACACTTCTCAAAAGAAGAAATACAAGCGGCCAACAATTATATAGAACAGTGTTCACCATTCTTAGCAATCAGGAAATGCAAATCTAAACTACCCTGTATGGAGGTTTCTCAGAAGACTAAGCATGGAACCTCTGGGTACATACGACCCAGCTGTACTACTCCTTTGTATTTATCCTAAAGAATGAAAGTCCGCATACTACATACAGTGATACTCACATACCCATGTTTATAGCAGCACAATTCACAACAGCCAAGCTGTGGAGCTAGCCTAGGTGTCCACCAATGGATGAATGGATAAAGAAAATGTGGTTTCTGTCCACAATGGAGTTTTATTAGGTTACAAAGAAGAATGAAATTAGGTCATTTGCAGGAAATCGGCTGGAACTCATGAAAATTGAAGGGAGATCAGTAGAGGAAAGGACAGGGACCAGGGGGAGGAAGGAGAGGAGGGAAAGGGAGAGTGTTGGGGGAATGATGTAGCTAAATTGTGTTGCTGTATTGTGTGCGCATGCACAAACAAGTAACCGTGAATCCCACCGTTATGCACAACTATAATGCACCAGTAAAAAGTGGGAAAAAAGTAAGAAGAGCTACTGGTAGGGGAAGCAGCTCTGGGATGTGCCACCAAGTCCTTGCTGTCTTGGCTGTTGGGGCACTCCAGTGAGGGGCAGCAAGGACCAGGCCCCCAGGGCTCGCTCTGTATCCATAGCCTGTGTGGATAAGGAGCAGATGCTTAAGTAGGCGTTAAATGAGGACTGGGTTTCCTTCCCTACAGGTTCATGTAATTTTCAAGGTTTATTTCTCTTGTCCATTGGGACTAAGATGGACAGACTCACTTATCTTCTTACTTAAAAGCTATTCTGTGGTCGTTTCTGCCTAACTTGTTCTTCTCAAGCCCTTCTGTGTCTTCAGTGTGTCCTTGAGCCCACGACCTTTGTGTGGCTCTGCCTCTTGGGCTGAGATAACAGGTTGTTGACGAATGACAGGGAATTGTAATATTCTTTCAGGTTTCCTGGGACAGATGCAGAGGCCCCTTCATTTGCTTTACACTAATTGCTGTTGCAGCGCAAGATCGCAGAGGCAATTCGGAAGATCAAGGTGAAATGAGCAGTGTAATTGTGAGCATGAAAATGGGGCTTTTTGTTACTGGGTTCCTGGTGGTAAACAGGCTGACCTCCCAGGTTGCTGGGGAGTCCTCAAGGACTCCCCACAGAAGAGCACGAGGAGAGCCTGCAGGTGGGAGCATGGTGCCACGGACACGGGAAGTCATGAAGAACGGGGCTCTGCTTTGAGGGGCAGTTTGCCCTGGTTAGTCCTCCCATGCAGATATCAGATCTTGTGGCAGCTCAGCTCCTTCCATTCCCATTGGTGCAGGATGTTTGAAGGCTGGGGAGGAAGGGTGGCCCTGCTAAACACACTGGCCTCTGTCCCTGTTGCATGCTGCTAATTGCACCTGATAATTTCCGAGGTTCTTCCTAACTCCATTCTCTTGTGCAGCTGAGCAGCCTTATATAGCACTGAGTTCAGTTTCCATCATATACATAAGCTGCAAGGACCAGGTTCTACCCATCTGTGTTCACAGCAGACCTCGGTGTTGCGCCAAGGCCTTTGATAGGAGGTGGCCCTAGCTCTTCAGGCCTTCCCCTTGGCATGCGCTCATTCTTTAGCCAGCTCTGCCCTGGCCATCCTCCTGGGCTGTGCTCTGGCTGCTGGAGGAAGGACTTGTCCGGCTCAGTAGGTGTGACCTGAGTTGGAAGGGCTGGCCCTTCCCATGCCTGCATACTCACAGGATCACTCACAGCTTCCTAATTTTCTCTGCACATTCTTTAAAGGTTTGCAAGCAACTCGCAGTGCCTCCTTTTGTTTGAAAGAGGAAATGAAGACTTCTGTCAAAAGAAGATGCTTCACATTTTCTGCTGTCTGGCTGGGTGCTGGGCCTGGCTGTGTATCTTCCTAGAATATTGTTTTGGTGTTATGGAGGCAGAGCTCCATCTGAGCGGTTGTAGACAGGGCGATCCTCAGACAGGCTTCTCCACATTTGAGCCGAGCTTTGGAAGTGCTTTTTTTCTTGATCTCAGAGAAGAATGACTATCTTAAAGTTTTCACTCCCTGTCCCGTAGTTTATGGATGACAAATTGAATATTGATAGGGGAGTGAGGCTCCCAGCCTGGTAGTGCTGTAGGTTAGCTCAGCACCTGTCTAGCTGCCTCAGTGGCTGTTGCAGCCAGGCCTCTGCTGCTGTGCTGTGTGTGCCTGCAGTGGGCACGGTCCAGGGGCTGCCTGCTGTCCTGGCTCAGTTGTTCTGATATCCAGTTCTGCCCCCGGGCATCCAAGGGACCTGAGTTGTAGAACGCTTGCTGCCACAGGCCTTTCCACACAGTAGCCCCGTGGTGCCTGCCAGTCCCTGAGCCACGTCCCTGTTGGGTACAGTAGGTCATTCCTGAAGTGGCCTGAGGTCTGTTTCTGCCCTGTACTGCTGACCCCAAGCCCTTCCATGGAAGGTCAGTACTGTGGCTCACACCAGCTGACCAGGCTTCAGACTGGCATGGCCCTCCCTCACCTCTGTTCAATAGCTGCTCAGAGTCTATCCTTCTTCCTCCAGCTCACAGGGGTGTGATCTCTGAGTACCTTTCTAGGCCTGCCTCTTTATCCAGGTTGTACGATTGTTGACAGTGCCTCATGTCACTTTGCTTAGGTGTTTTAGATGCATTGTGTCTGAGTGGAATTCAACCCTTCACTAGATGGCTTTAGGTCTGGAAGGGCTCTAAAGAATGACTTATAATCATGGTCCTCATCTGTCAGATGAGGTGGCCTGTTTAGTGATGCCCCCTGGAGACAGGAGCCCAGGTTTCACGGGAAGGCTGTTTTCCTGAAAACGCCTTCTTTTGCAACCACCATGCATAGAGCACCAGCTTGAGACTGTCCCTGCCCCTCCTGCTGCTGCCCGGCCTCACCAGGCCTCTCGTCTCCACCTGTCCTTGGTCTGCCTGGTGCAGGCCCTCCAGACTCACTTTCCTGCTGTTCTTTGCCTTTAGGCTTTCGTCTTCCAAACTTTGAAGGGCACTCCTTCAGGAGCATGGCTGTGGCAGTCTCTGGCTCTTGTCCTACACGTTCTCTTTTCCTGAGGCGTCTCTCTGGTGTGCTGTGCAGTTCTTGTGTGTGTTGGGTTTCGTGTTTCCCTGCTCTGCAGTGAGCAGTGGGGTGGTGAAAGTTGTCACCTGTGTGATTGTGGATGTGTCCTCAGCCCTTGCTCAGACCTTAGGTGCCTCTGTGTCCAGATGTGGCACACCCGGCCTTCCAAACTGCTGTGTGTGTGGTGCATGGACACGCACAAGTAGCACACTACACTTGTGGGTTTGTTGGGGCTGCGGTCACTGGCCTCACCCCTTTTCCCATTCGTGTACCTGATTCTCTTAGGAACCATCCCCGCCACGGGGTCTGCTCTGTCAGGGGCCAGACCTACCTACAGAGGAGCACTTGCTGTTTCTTCTCTCTCCACCTAGAAAGGGCTGTGACCTTGGACTTATCCGCCTTGACTCGGCCCTGTTGCCCCCATGTTGAGCCAGAGGGCCTCTGGCCATGGGGCTAAAAGACCACTTCTGCTGTCCCCCAGGATCCATGTTCTACCTGCCTTCTCTGGGCCCATCTTCTCTGACCTCTCCTGCAGCCCTTCCTTTACTTAGTGCCTGTGCCTCTGCTGCTGCACAGGAGGCCCTGACTGTGGAGCCCCTGCCATGTCCTGGCACCCCCGCAGAGCAGGGGACTCCTGCAGTTTCTAGGTAGTGAGATTTGTGCATCTCTGTGTAGGGCGTTCCTGCAACACTCTCTGGTTATTGGTTTCTTTTCTCCCTCCCTGGACCCCCGATGTGTGCATGTGCCTTTCAGCCATGCCGTCAAGGAGACTGCAGCTCCAAGTGGCTTAAGCCTTTGAAAAGAATAGGTATTGAAGAGGCTGCTTATGTAAGGGGATGGTTTCAGAAGTCCCCATGGAGGACTCTGTGAGGTTTTGAGGGGCCGTGAACTCCACTCTAGCAGCCGACACACTTCCAGGACCCCTGTGTGCAGTTTTAGTGTTGTTTACTTTTTTGGGTGCTGGGATTGAATTTGTGGGCACTGGACCACTGAGCCACATTCCCAGCCCTATTTTGTATTTTATTTAGAGACAGGGTCTCACTGAGTTGCTTAGTGCCTTGCCATTGCTGAGGCTGGCTTTGAACTCACGATCCTCCTTTCTCAGCCTCCTGGGCCGCTGGGATTACAGGTATGGGTCACCACACCTGGCAGTCTTGGTTTCTTGTCTTCTTTGGCCCTTAGTTATTCTGTTTGCCTGTGAAATTACCTACTCACGGTTGACAGCACAGGAACAGAAGAGTAACATGCAAGATGTGATGTGCTTCAGAGACCCTGGCTGTCAGGGAGGCCATCATTATCTAATTCCTAACTGTAGGGTTAAGTTCAAAGGAGCTGCTGGAGTGTTAAATATACTTGGCTGAATTCCAATAATTGCTTTCATTTCTATATTGACTCCATAGCGTCTTTTAAAATATAATCATTAGTAGATTTATCTTTTTTTTTTTTTAAGGGCTGATACTATCAAATAGGTTTTTGAGCAGTTCCTTAGTAATGAAGGAGTCTGTTCAGATTCAGATACTGTGGAAGAACTTGTTTTCTTTTTCTTCCTGATGGTCATGCTAAGATCTCTTTAATGCTCTGCTGAGAATTACAGGGGAAAAAACAACAGCAGTGTAAATAAAATTGGAGTGTGTTCACTCACTGAAGGATTATCCAGAAGCAGTCATTCGGGGGAGCGTGCTAGATCTTCAGAGTAGCAGAAGCTGGCCAGCGTGGCTGTGGGACTCCAGCCATTGCAAGTACATCTCACCTTGCAGGAAGGGAGACGTATGGAAGACTCTATTCTTTCCCTTAAGAAAGTGTGGCACTTTCATGTGGATTCAGAAAGAGCTGTCAAAAAGTAGAATTGAGGGTTAGGTACAGTTCCTCACTTACATCTCCCCCACCATCTTTTTGGTGCTGGGGATTGAACTCAGAGCCTCATGTAGGCTAAGCATGTGCTCTACCATGTAGCTACACTACCACCTCCATCACTGGAATTCAGAAACTCCAGAAACATAAAAGTTTTTTCATAATTTGGTGCCAAAGCTCATAAATTGGCAGTATAAGCAGACCCCAGTGACATGAGGCTATTTATAGAATTAAAAAAAAAAAAAAAAGATGGGAGCTTCTCATTTGGGCAAGGGTGGGTAGATACAGAAGAGAACCTGCATGCTGGCCTAGGCACCAGCCTGTCTGAAGTTGGGTGCTTCGTTCTCTATAGTCCCGCCACTTAACTGGAAGAGAAGGGATCTGCTTAGGAATTTTCTTTGTCCCTTCTGCATTGGTTCTGAGTATGAAGAGTCTGGGCCACGACCCAGTACAGACTAAGCGTATGAGAGAGGGTCTCCCTGTGGCAGGACTGGGGGGCCATGGAGGTTAGCAGGGGACAGCTGCACTTTGGAGGAGGGCCAGCAACTCTGGACAGAGTGCCACACTGGAGGCCACAGGGCCAAATGCTGCCTCTGTGGCTGCAGCTCATCTTTGCCACTTTGCCATTCATGCCCTGTGGGTTTCCCCCTGCAGGTGTTTGGTATTGTAAATTTGGAAAAAGTAGCTGAAGCCTTGACTTGATCTGCTTATTAGCATTTCTGGGAAGGGTTCTCAGTGCCAGTGAGGCCACGCCCCCTGGGGGGCACAGAGCAGTGGATGGCTTTTCTGGAATAAAAGAATGTCCTTTCTCCTGGGCACTACCCGTTGTGGTGGCAGCGTGGTGGGCGTAGGCCAGCCCATTGCTCAGCCATGGGACCCTCCTGCACCTTGGTTTCTCCATCTGTGTGACGAGGGTAAGGACAGCGCTCATCTCTAGGTTGCTGCCCAGGTTGAGGTGTGGGGAAAGCTCTCTCTCTCTGTTAGCTAGCTGTGAGGCTCTCTAGCCGTCCCCTGTGTGAAGCTGCTAGTCATTTTTAATTTAAACTTATTTAACTTTAACATAAAAATAAAAACTAAATATGCTTATGAGGCACCATGTGATAGTTTGATTATGTAATTTTTGTTTGTTTGTTTTGGTAATGGGGTCTTGCTGTGCTGTCCAGGCTACCCTCAAAACTCCTGGGCTCCAGACACCCTCCTGCCTCCGCCCCCCGAGTAGCAGGGACAGTAGGTGTACCACTGTGCCTGGCTTTCATTACTTTCTTTCTAATACACAAAAATTTTGAGTTCAGACTCCCTTGGCCATGGTGTCTGGTGAGGCTGGACCTGGGACCAGACACAGCCTGCTGTTGCTCCCTCTGCACAGTGTGCAGGCCGGGCGCAGTGTCTGGCTTTGCCTGGTGAGGCCTGCAGAACAGAAAGATGCAGCAGAGGAGGAGGCCCAGGTGGAGAAGACCCGAGTCCTCTGTGTCAGGTGGTGGTGCAGCCCTGGGGTTGTGTCTTCTGCACCTTCTCCCTGCCATCTGTGAAGGAGCAGCCTCTGCTCCTGTGCTGTCGCTAGTTTAATTTTCAAGTTGAAACTGGGCTTTTTGTCTGTCTTTGCCAGTCCTTCCCTGGTGCTTTTGTCACCACATGTGCTCACTGTCTGGGACTTAGCATGGGTAGTGACTCTGTACTCCAGCTCACCTAAGAGTCAAGGTGATTCTGGATGTCTGTGGCCTAGCCAGCCTTGTTTTAGTGTGGGGCAAGGGGCTTGTGTCAGTGAAAACTTGTAACTTTCTCTATCCACTTTGTTGATGCAGAAAGTTCTGGTAGATGGGCACTGGCTGAATACAGGTGACTGCTGAATGGAATTTAACTAAAATTTCCCAGGGATGTGAGTTACAGAATAGGTAGTCAGTTAGGAAGGCGTCAGCAGACAGATATGGTCCCTGCTCCATGAGAAAGTGTAGCAAGCCTTGGGCGCCCCTGGGTGACATGTCAGGGCCTCCCATGGACTCTGAACGGAGCCTCCTGAGGGCAGGTGACAGGGCAGCAGTTGCCAGGGCTCTGTTTCTGGCCTGGTCACTTGTGGCGCGGGCTGAGCTGAGAGCATTTGGAAGGTCAGCCAGATGGTCAGAGGAACTTTGCATAAGCGTGAACTCAGGGAAAGAGAGACATCTAGTTAAAGGTCATAGAACATGAAGTGGCACGTGTGGCAAGGGAATTTTCTCAGGCCTTGGACACTTGTGTGACCCTGAACTGAGAGCCTGTCACACAGAGCTGCGTATCTTGGTAGCCATGGACTCCTCTGCAAGTCTCATCGAGACTGGGGCTGGCTGGCTCTGCACTGTGGAGGCCAGAGTAAGAAGGGGAGGTACTGGCTTGGTGTGGTGGTCTTCAGCCCGGGCCTCCCACAGTCATGGCTAGCTCAGCAAGGAGGACATTTATTCTCACAGGGTTTCAAGACAGGTATATAGCCAGGGCACCTGTGTGGCCAGGCACTGCATCAGGTTGCCTGGATTGGTGGGATGACAAGTGCTTCCTGGTCTCTGCTGTGCCAGTGGTGTTGAGTGCCCTGGGTGGCTGTTGCTTTAGGTTCACCTTTGCATTGTGCTCCTGGAGGTACTTAGGAATTCTGTGCTTTTTCTCTGTGTGTTTGAAGTGTGGTAACCAAAGTGTACCCCTAAAATTGTAATTCCTACGTGTGGCTCTTACTCTCCTCTTTGAGGACGTGACAGGTTTTGTTTCAGAGGGCTCCTGGTTTGCTTAAAGCATCTTAATGGCTTTTCCTTGGCTCCAGGACAAAACCTCAGCTCTTCAAGTGGGCAGAAAAATTGCTTTTGATGTGGTCCCTGGTCCCAGCTCTCCTGCCAGCCCCGTGAGACAGCCTCCCTTTCTCTGCCCCAGTCCTCTCTTGGTGCCTCGGGTTTCATCTTCAGTGCCATTCCCTTTGAAGCTGTTCTTGGATCCTTAATCCCAACCACCTAAAGAAAACCCCAGAGGCCCTCTCCTGTCCTCTCCACAGAATGGTACCCTCACTCCATCAGGTGCAGTGCACGTGTGACACCGTGGCTTTCTGTTGATGTCAGCATTGCAGCTAGCTTCTAGGTGTCAAGAAAAGAGGACTGGTGGTTTCAGGTCCTGAAGAAGTAGTGATGTCTTATGCTCCTATCTGCAGATCTTCCCTCCAAGCAACAGAGGAACCAGAGAGAAGCACACTTCATGGAAACCAAGCCCTCAGCCTGAAGGGCTTACTGCAGCTGAACTGGGAAAGAAGCAAGAAGGGAAATACTCCAGCCCAGCATAGAGTCCCTAGTACTGTCCCCACATCTGCCCTGCCCAGGCCAAGGGGACTTTTGAGAGGCAGGATGGGGGAGCTGGTGGTGGCCCTGGGACCACTACTGGGAAGCTGTGGAGTGCCTTAGATTTTGTTGGAGCAGGTGTCCAGGTGGAGCAGAGTGTGAGTTAGGCGGCCCGCCTGAGGTTGCATAAGACAGGAGGCTGTGAGACAGTGAAGGCAGACGCAGGTGGGGAGGTGCACCTTCCTCTGACCACCTGCTTTCTTGCAGATAAGCTTCTGCCAAAGTGTGGTCACACCCACCTGTGTGTGCGCTTTCTGCGCAGCTCACACAAACCACAGCACTGCAGAAGCACAGCAGAGATCACCTCCCTGGAAACATGCAATGCCGCTGAGTCATACTCCAAAACACTCCTGCAGAGCACAGAAGTGACTCGTACAAATGGAGGCATCTGTGCTGTCTGGGAGCATGACCTGTGTTCAGAAGGTTTCCATTCTCCTAGATCACTGTTGGGTTTCATGCAGACCCATGATGATGCCAATGCTTTCTAAAAAATAGGGCCACACAAGTCGATTCTGGAGTTTTTAGAGAAAACAAATTCACAGAACAGTGAGGAAGCGCTGAACCATGAGGACCTGGCGACAAGCCTGCCAGGACGGGTGCAGCCGCTAGGGGTGCTGGTGTGGAGCCAGCCCTGCCTGCTGTGAGGAGACAGTGTGCAGTGTGCAGTGGAGTTTGTCACATCCCTCGAGCACACGCCCAGCACACAAGGAGGTTCAGGTGCCGCAGCCACACATCCCGTCCAGGGAAAGATGGTTTGCTGGGGCAGCTGCCACTCCTGGAGGTGAGGTGAGACCCAGACCTCACACACAGGAGAGGCTGCGGGTGGTAGGGAGCCGAGTGGGCAGAGCCGGAGTGGAGTCTTGAGGGAGCACCGCAGGCCCCGCCTCAGCCCCAGCGCAGGCAGCCCTTCTCCTGACACGATACACATGTGTGGGCACAGGGCCAGGATCCCCAGCATACAAACTGCCCCGGGAGACCAAGGGGCCAAAGAAGGAGAAGAGGAAAAAGGCATGAGTGGACTGTGCACACACACAAAACATGGCCTTAAATGCAAGAAAGGGCTAGGGCCCATAGTCTGGGAGCACTGGGTCAGAAGCCCACTGTGCCGTCCTGCACTTTCCAGGTGGCAGCGTGGTGAAGGGTGACAGCACCTTCTGTTGGCAAGGCTGCTGCCAGGGCGACTGGACGGTGCCAGGCCAGGTACTCACGTACTCACCTTTCCTTAAGATGTGCTCTGGCTGCTCCTGCTGCCTCTATGTAAGAGCAAGAGTGGTTGGTCTGGAAGGAGTGCTGAGAGACAGGGTAGGATAGGCGAAGTCTCCAAGTCCTCTCCCCAGAGCTGCTGGGCTGTAAGGGGGAAATCCTAGCCCTTCAGGTCAGAAGCCGGACTGCCTCCACTCTACTCAGTGATCAGTGACCATTGCCCACCTGCCAGGTGCCCAGACGGACACTGGTCAGTTCTGTAGGTTACTGTGGAGATGCTGCAAAACCCGTGCAGTGGGGATTAACAGCAGTGCCCCCACGGAGGGACTCTGCCCACTGTAACCCTGCAGTGTTGTTCACAGTTGGGAGGTTCACGAAAAGAAGAGGCTGCGGGCTGCCACAGGTTAACACACCAGGCAGGCCAGTTTGTGAATGCAGCGTGCCGTCCAGGCAGGGACAGGAGTGGAGCAGCCCACTGGGGAAGTTCAGGCTCTGGCCTGATATGCTAATGGCACTGTGCCCCACTTTCCGTTTTCAGTAATTACACCATCTTTACAGATGACCTCACCTGAGGGAATCCTGGGGGAAGGCTGGATCAGAATTCTACACTAGTTTTTTATTTTAAAAAAAAAGTAAAAGGAAAGAAACAAAGGAAGGAAGCAAGCAAGAGTTGCCGGTTTACAGTGCCTGACATAGTGCCCAACACATACACTGTGTTTTCCGACTTCGACTCCAGGATCATGGATTCAAACCTCACCCCTTGCTCCCCACTCCCCTCTTTCCCGCCATGGGTCACGGCCCTTGGAGGCTGTGTTGTTGCTGCCTTCGCCCCTCGCTGTCAAGGCAGTGGCTCTGGTTGCTGTGTCTGGCTGGGTGGAGGTTCTTTTTATCGCTTTATTTGACAGTGCCTTTGTTTACCTCCCCCAGGCACTTCCCTCTCACTTCACAAGAAGCAGCCTCTGCCTTTGCTGGATACTCACACTGTCTCGGGCTGATTCTTCTTCCTCCTTCCTTCCTCTGGATGAAAATTGGGTGTCTTGTGAGATCAGGGCAGGGAGGGAACAGCAGGACATGCTTCCTGTAGGACAGGGCCGGGCCAGGCAGGAGGAGGACTGCCCCAGCAGTAGCATTGGGTGGTGGTTAATCAGGCTATTGTGAATTCTTGCTTTTTTCTCAGCTCAGGAATATTAAGATGCCTTTGAGGCTCACTTGGATGTATGCAGAATTAAGGATTTGTCATTTCTTCTCCCTTTTGTTTCTCTTATCTTGATTTGTGAGGCTGCAAGTTATTAATTTTTATTATAGTGAAAATAACTTACAAATCCTATTTTGAAAAGGGCAGATTGTGGGCAAGGAAACTGTAAGCAGTTTGCAGGGCAGGAATTGAGGTGTCTTCAGAATCAGTGTTCATTTTCTGAGGCTCAGTCCAGTCCAGCTGATCACAGTTCTCTGTCCAGCTGCCTGCACCCTGTCCCTCTTCTCTCACCAGCATTTCCCCCAGTGTGCTGACTGACAGGTGCTGAGCAGTCAGCTTCCTGGCCAAACTCATGCCAGTCTGCCACTGGCTCTTTGGTGTTGTAAAGTCCTCAGTGACAAGGAGCCCATGGAGACTGCCCTGGAGATAACCCTCGGAGCGGGTTCTAAGACCCCCAGAGTGGCACTGTCACTTGTGCTCCCCGCTCTGCACCCCTGCTGTGCCTTTTCCCCCAGCTCCAGCTGTGTGTTTCAGACTTTCTGTGAACTTCTCTCCAATTCTCTGCACATTCTTCCTGCCCTAGCTCTGGCTCTTGAGCAGCCCAGGTGTTCTCTGCGACAGAAGTTGCCACACTGGATGCGGCCTCATCCTGTCTTTTCTCTCCCTCTCTTCCAAGTGTCCCTTCTTCTCCAGGTCTGGATCCTGGGTTTTCTGCCCCTCATTGCACAAGGGCTCCCTGATCTTCTCCTGATGAGAAGTGGGTTTTGAGCCCCTGCCATCCATGACGACTCTGCCAGGTGGAGTTGCCTTTGGTGAGTGACAGGGGACTAGCTTGGTAATCGGGTTCCCAGTCCAGATGTCCACTCTGCACCGGGGTGCAGGTGCAGCCCCTTCCTTTGGATTGGCATTGCAGTAGTGCCCATCATCTGTCCCCTTGGTTTGACTCTTGTGCAGAGTTTAAGGTGAAGACCCAGTAAGTGTTTGGTGGGTGAGTGCCTCGCCCTACCTGGTGCCATGGAAGACACCGTTTCTGACTCTTGAGAACCACAGACAAACATGGCTGCTATTCTCCAGAATGTTTGGTTAAAATAACTCAGACAGCCTCTGTGAAATAATAGGACTCAGCATTGTTGGTTAGTCAGTGAATGACGTAGTCCATGTTGTGTGCTGCATCCCAGGGGGGTTTATTTGGTGACAGCAAAGATCCAGTCCCCTGTGAGTGGTCTCCTGTGCCATCTGAAGACCTACCTGTAAAGTCCCGTAGCCATGGATGTGGCAAGCATGAGATGGCTCTCACCACGCACAGGTACCGCGTGATTCTGGCACCTCTCCAGACTCAGCAGTGGGGTTAGAAGTGTGGGGTCCTCACGTCTAGTTGCACCTGGTTTTCACTCTGTCCCCTGGGGATGCAGCAAGGCAGGAGGAGGGTCATCAAGGAGCAAGCCCCGCTGAACCTGTTTTGAATTCTGGGGGATAATTACCATGACTCTGTTATTTGTGGACCGAGCTGCCTGTCCTGCTGGAATTGAGGCCTTGGGGGCAGGGACTGGTTTGCACCTTTGTTGAGTTTGTCGATGTTCTGTCAGGAAAACATTGTCTCTAAACATCAGTGTCCTGGCAGCTCATCTTAGTTTTTGGTCTAAATTGATAGCTGCTTAGAAAGGGAACCTTGATTGGACCGGGAGCGGAGTGCCCACTCTGATATAGGTGCTAGTGTCCAAGTGGCGCAGCTGTGGTCTCATTTGTTTGTCCCACTGCCCTGCTGGGGTGAGTGTCTGCCGATGGCTTCTTTATATCATATGTGGCTGCCATGCCCAGACAGGTGACATCTAGCAGGTAGTCACACATGTGGTCAGTTCTGCGTGGACAGTGTTCACGTAGAAGCAGAGTGTGATGTTCCCTGTTCCAGGGAGGTGAGGGCTGATGACGTACAGCTTGGAGACCCGCTCTGGGGGCCAGTCTTACCAATTGTATCATGAACACCAGTGCCGTGGGAGTCTCTGTGCCTCGTGAGGTTGGATTTTATACTTGGAGGTTGAATAGTTAGATAATAAAGAAAAGATTATAGCTGTGACCTGCTTTCCTGAAACATGAACAATGAGGAGGAATGAATCTGTCCAAATATCCTGTCAGTGTATTGAAGTACCTGCAGGTGATTGGCAGCCCATGCCTGGGGTGGCATGGCCTGACAGCTACTTACAGTGGTATAGTAGGCTGACCTGTGGCCCCAGGGAGACCGGACATCTGCCCATGTGCTCTGTCCCAGAGCCTCTGCTTTCACTTGGTCTAGACAGAGGTGATGAAGCCAAGGTTCTCAAGGGAGGACCTTACTCTGGACTGGGTGAGTGGCCCCAGTGCAGGCATGTGTCTCCTTGCAAGCCAGGAACAGAGGCACTGTAGTCAAATAGGGAGGAGAAGGTGATGTGGAGACAGGGAAATAAGTGGGTGCTTGGCTCCAGGCGGCCCAGGGGGGGCCTCTGAAGCAGCAGGAGGCTGGGAGGTTTGCTCCAGAGCCCCCCCCACCCGCCCGGGGCATTTGGTCCTGCACACATTGCCTTTGGATTTCTGGCCTTCACAGCTGTGAGAGCTTAAGTTTCTGTTATTTCCAGTCACACAGTTTGTGGTGATGTGTGACGTGTGTGATGTGTGAAGAAACCCAACTCCCTTACCTGCCCATGCTCCCGTGGTTGTGGTCTGGTGGAGCTCGGTCTCACTGGCACTTCTCCACCCCTCAGTGGCAAAGCTGTGGTGACTTTGTGGCCTGGGAGAGGAAACAAAATTCAGGAAACCCGTGATTCTTAGTTCTTAGTGTGAACTGGAAGTGCTTCCTTCCTTTGCATCTTGATCACCTCAGGGCTGTGCCTCCTGAGAAGGGTGTCTGGGAAAGTGAACTTCTGGCCCGGGGCTGGCTTTGCAGCAGTGGTCAGCACTGATGGATTCTAATAGGTACTGCTTAATTGGGCCCTATGAGAACTGTCACCTACAATGCATATTACCTAATCTTGCAGGTCTGCTTCCTCCAGTGTCCCTCCACATCGGCATTGTCTCCAAGATGCCCCTATTTCCCTTCACTCTTTTCCTCTCTAGCTTACACATTTGACCTTTGACCTTCTGATTTTCGCTAATTTCACTTATCATAATGGTCTCCAGTTCAATCCATTTTCCTGTAAATGACCTAATTTCATTCTTCTTTATAGCCTAATAAAGCTCCATTGTGGACAGAAACCACATTTTCTTTATCCATTCATCCATTGGTGGACACCTAGGCTAGCTCCACAGCTTGGCTGTTGTGAATTGTGCTGCTATAAACATGGGTATGTGAGTATCACTGTATGTAGTATGCGGACTTTCATTCTTTAGGATAAATACAAAGGTCGTATGTACCCAGAGGTTCCATGCTTAGTCTTCTGAGAAACCTCCATACTGATTTCCACAGGGGTCTAATATCCAATTGAATACACATCTTAACATAACCATTATCATCTCAATGGCTTGCTGGCCTCACCTTTCAACCAAAAATGCCATGTGTCATTCCTACTGGGCTATGGCTCTCAGCATTGATTAAAAATTATTGAGTTCTACAGTTTCTTTGATGTGGCTTTGCCTGGATTTTTGTCTGTTTTGTTTGGATGATCTATCCAGTGGTGAAAGAGGTGTGTTAATGTCACCCAGAATTATTGTGTTGTGGTCTATTTGACCCTTGAATTTGAGAAGACTTTGATTGATGAACCTAGATACTTCATTATTTGGGGCATAAAAAAATATTATTGTTATGTCTTGTTGATGAATGGTTTCCTTAAGCAGTATGAAATGTCCTTCTTTATCCCTTTTGATTAACTTTTACTTGAAGTCACCTTTATTTGATGTTGTTTGCTTCTGCAATCCATGTGAGTGGTATGATTTTTCCCAACCTTCACCTTCCGTCTATGGATGTCTTTTCCTATGAGATGAGTCTCATGGAGGCAGCATATTGTTGGTCTTTTTTTGTTTGTTTGTTTTAAATTCAATCTGCCTGTCTATATTTTTTGTTTGGTGAGTTTGGGCCGTTAATATTCAGTATTATATTGTATTGTATTCCCACCCATTTTTGTTTATTTTTGGTATTTAACTTGACTTTGTTACTCCTTTGATTAGTTTTTCCTTTAGTGTAATACCTCCCTTTGCTGATTTTCATTGTTGTTTTTCAATTCCTCTTCATGGAATATTTTGCCGAGGATGTTCTGTAGTGCCGACTTTCAAGTTGTAAATTCTTTTAACTTTGTTTGTCATGGAAGGTTTTTATTTCATCATCAAATCTAAAGCTTAATTTTGCTGGATATAAGATTCTTGGTTGGCATCCATTTTCTTTCATAGCTTGATATATATTGTTCCACGATCTTCTAGCTTTCAGGGTCTGTGTTGAAAAATCCGCACATAATATAATTGGTTCCTGGTATATGTAATCTGATTCCTTTCTCTTGTGGCTTTTAATATTCTCTCCTTATGCTGTATGTTAGGCATTTTCATTATACTGTGCCTTGGTGTGGATCCATTGTGATTTTGTACATTTGGCATCCTTTAAGCCTCTTGAATTTGGTTTTCCAATTCATTCTTCATGTTTGGAAAATTTTTTGATATTATTTCATTGAATAGATTGCTCATTCCTTTGGTTTGGAACTCTGTTCCCTCCTCTATCCCAATAACTCTTAAATTTGGTCTGTTTATGTTTTTCCATATTTCTTGAATTTTTTGCTCATGGTTTCTTACCATTTTCACTGTGTTTTCTATGTTCTTTTCAATATTATATATTTTGTCTTCATTGTCTAAGGTCCTGTCTTCCAAGTGGTCTAATCTTTGGTGATGCTTTCAACTGAGCATTCAGTTTGGTTTACTGTACTTTCATTTCAAGGACTTCTGGGTTTTTTTTTTTTTTTTTTTTGTATCTCTCTCTTCCTATTGAAGTCATCTTTTATTTCCTGTATTTATTTATGTAGCTCTTTGTCGAAATGTTCTTTTGCTGCCTGTATTTGCTCTCTTATATCATAGTTTAATTCGCAGAACATTTTAATCATGTACATCCTGAACTCCTTCTCTGTCATTTCTTCTTCTAATAATGTGGTATCTTGATAGGTCTTTCTTCCCTTGTCTTTTCTTATTGCTTGTGTGTCTTCCTTTCTAGCACTGTGGATCCGAGGCATTACCGTTTTTTATCCTATAGGCTTATAGTGCCCCTGTAGGGATCCAGTACCTCTTCTTTGAGGTGGGAAATAATGTTATCAGATCCCAATATAAACAGTATACACCCTAAAAACAAACGCTTGCTATTAAGACATTTGCAGTTGACGGGGGAGTCCCAAGTTGGTAGATGGGGCCCGCAAGGGAGTGGCGTGTGGAGTTCCTGCGTGTGGGAAGCTGCCGGATGTCCTATGTGGGGGTGGCATTGGTGATTTCTGCTTGGGTGGGTGGCTGAAAGTTCTGCATGGGTATTGTGGGAGCAGGAATATTACTTTGGAAGCAGTATTCTCACAAAAGGAGTCCCAGGTCACCGAGTGACACAGAATGCCGCCTCCCTCTGGCCTGCCATCTTGGATCTCCTCAAGGTAGTTTAGATTTGCATTTCCTGATTGCTAAGAATGGTGAACACTGTTCTATATAATTGTTGGCCGCTTGTATTTCTTCTTTTGAGAAGTGTTGTTTTAGTTCATTTGCCCATTTATTAATTGGGTTGTTTGTTTTTCTGGTGTTAAGTTTTTGAGTTGTATATATATATATATATTCTGGTTGTCAATCTTCTGTCAGAAGAGTAGCAAGCAAAGATTTTATCCTATTCCATAGATTTCTGCTTCACATTTCTAATTGTTTCCTTTGCTGTGCAGAAGCTTTGTAACTGGATGCCATCCCATTTATTAGCTCTCGGCATTATTTCCTGAGCTTTAGGAGTGCTCTTGAGAGAGTCCTGGGCCTACATGCTGGAGTGCTGACCCTATATTTTCCTCCGGGAGTTGCATGGTTTCTGGTCTAATTCCTAGGTCTTTGCTCCATTTTGAGTTGACTTTTGTGCAGGGTGAGAGGCAAGGATCTGGTCTCATTCTTCCACTATGGATACCCGGCTTTCCCAGCACCATTTGTTAAAAGGCTGTCTTTTCTTCAGTGAATGTGTTTGGCACCTTTGTGAAGGAGCAGGTGACTGCACATGTGTGGGTCTGTTCTGTGTCTTCTGTTCTGTAGCAGTGGTCTGTGTGTCTGTTTTTATACCAGGACCATGTGGTTTTTGTTGCTCTGGCTCTCTAGTGTAATTGAAGTCAGGCATTGGGATGCCTCCAGCATTGCTTTTTTGGCGTAGAATTGCTTTGGCTATCCTGGGTCATTTATTCTTGCAAACGAATTTTAGAACTGTTCTTTCTGGTTCTGTGAACATTGTCATTGGTATTTTTATGGGAATTACATTTAATCTGTATATTGCTTTTGGTAGTGTGGCCATTTTAACAATATGAATTCTGCCTGTCCATGAAAATGGGAGATCTTTCCATCTTCTAGTGTCTTCTACAGTGTTCTGTAGTTTCCATTGTAGAGATCTTTACCTCCTTGTTTAGGTTTATTCCTAGGTTTCCTTTCGTTTTGTTTCTTTTCTTTTCCCTTCCTCCCTTCCTCCCTTTCTTCTCTATTGTGAATGGGATTGTTTTCCTGATTTCTTTCTCATCAGTTTTATTGTTGTAACCTGTAACTTTGCTAAGTTTGGTTTTTGGCTCTAACAGCCTTTTTGGTGGACTTTTTTGGATCTTCTAAGTGTAAGTATGTGTCATTTTTAGGAGCCAGGCATGGTGGCGCATGCCTGAGGTCTGAGTGGCTCAGGAGGCTAAGTAGGACTGCAAGTCTGAGGCCTGTTTCAAAATACAAAGGGCTGGAGATTCGATTCAGTGTTAAAGTACCCCTGGGTCCAACAGAGCCAGGACGGTCTCACATGTAACCTCAGCACTTTGATCCAATTGAGGAAATGTGGCCTTGGTTCAGTCCTGTGGTCTATTTGTTTCATAGTCAGATTTTGCCCCTTGTTGTTCCAGTGCTGGCTGGAACTGCCTCCCCTGGCCTGGGAGCTGAGCCAGATCACACATGGTCTGCAGTGGGCTCTGCCTTTCTTTGGCGTAAGCCCGGCTTCCCTGATCTGGATGTTTGACAGGTACAGCTGGTTCTCTTCCGATCCTAGGTGTGCATTTTCTTCTTGTTCCTCTTGGCGAGAGTCGGGCTGGCCGGAAGCTGTTGTCTTCTCAGATCAGATGGGAGGATCCTGCTGCCACTGTATTCCAGGTGTACTATTTGTTCCCTCTAATCCTTGATGAAGATGGTATCTGTCCTGTAGCTCCAACACATAGTTATGTTGTTCCCTTTGTACCAAACAAGTAATTTGTGGGGAAGATTTTGAGGCTTTGTAAATATATCCTGATCCTTATACCAGTTCTGCATCTGTTGATGATTCTTGTCTGAATCAGTTATTATTGTAATGGCTGTAATGTACCAGTTTTTAATCTCTATTTATTAGTTCATATTTATCTATAAGAAAGGACTTTCTTGGGATGGGGTTGTGGCTCAGCGGTAGAGCGCCTGCCTAGCATGCTCAAGGTCCTGGGTTCAAGCCTGAGTACCACATAAAAATAAATAAATAAATAAATAAAATAAAGGTATTGTATCCAACTACAACTAAAAAATAAATATTAGAAAAGATTTTCTTTTACCTTCATTCATTTATTCCTTTATATCATTTTAAAATAAGGGCTCCTATTCTGTACATAGTCTGCTACTACCATCTTTTATTTTTTGGTCCTGTTGTCCCAGGTTTGGCCATCAGTTCCTTCTTCAAACTCATTCTTATGTGTCTGGACACACACGCACGTGTGGGTGCACATTTTCTTCATTTTTGAGCACTCTCTTGCTTTCTAGCACAACAAGGCACACCCACCTCTTGGTACTTCCCTGCCTGAGCCCTGCACCTTCAGTTCCTAGAGAGCCCTGGCTCTAGTCATTGAAGACAGGCACTTGACAGCCAGACCCTGGGCCCTATGTGCACCCTGCTGTGCCTTCCTTACTTGCACAGTGACAAGGTGGCTCTGTCCTGTAGTGCATGGTGTGCATTAGAATTGCTGTTCCATTCTGCCTTGGAAGACAGACTTTCCCACGTGAGCTCAGTCCTTGTTTCAGGTTTTCTGTGTGGGGCGAGACCTGTAGTCAGGCTCCGTGCTCACCTCTGTGCTCACAGGCCTCTTGGCATGGCTTTTGTTCCCTCTCTCTCCTTTGTTAGTAATTTGCAAGACATGGAGTCATTCATTTTTGTTTACATTAATTTTATTTTTTGAGTATGTAGAATATTGACATGGGTCCATAAATCGAACTGTGTAAAAAGTCACACTTAGCGTGGAGTCATTCTCTACTTATTTCTATCGTCTGCCTCATGCCTGGTCAATGCAGGCAGATCTCTGGTGTGTTCCCACTTTCTGGTGCTCTTGTGGGAGAAGGCAGGCTACATCCATGACCATGCTTCTCTGCACTCTGCTCCTTCTCCACAGCATGGTGTACCCTGGAGATTACTCACACTAATTCTGGGTGCCTTCTTGGTCCTTTTGGAGGTGTTTGGTATCCTGGTGTCAATGCATCTTGCAAATGCTATGAAAACTGACCCCAGTGTTTTGCAGTGACAGATGACGCTATATTGAACAACCTTGTACAGGTGTGGTTTGTGTTTGCTCAGGGTGTATCTTCAAAGCGAATTTGAAATGTCACTGGTGTAGTTCTTCTTGGTGATTGTCCAGTTCCCTTCCTGAGATAAGGGCTGTGTGGCCCTTGTAGCCGCACCTTAAAGCCTCTCTCCACAGAGTGCTTGTGAGGAGTGTGTGCCGGCTTGTGCAGTTATGTGAAAAGTGCCACCTCAGTGTGTGTGTGTATGTGTTTTGGTACCAGGGATTGAACTCAGGGACACTCGACCACTGAGCCACATCCCCAGCCCTATTTTGTATTTTATTTAGAGACAGGGTCTCACTGAGTTGCTTAGTGCCTCGCTTTTGCTGAGGCTGGCTTTGGACTTGTGATCCGCCTGTCTCAGCCTCCTGAGCTGTTGGGATTACAGGCGTGAGCCACCATGACCAGCCCCAGTGTGCTTTTAACTCACATTCTTTTAATATAAGAGAAGGCAAATATTTTTGTACATGCAGGGCCACCTCCATATCTTTTGCAGTACATTGTCTCTTCATATCTTTTGCCCATTTGTCTCAGAGTAATTTTTATTTATGTAGCTTCTACATTCCTGGGTGAATCTCCTAGTCCTGCGTGTCCCCAGCTGCCTCCTCCTGTGTAGCCCCTTCTGGAACAGAGGATAAGATCAACCAACAGTGTCCCCTGGAGAGCAAAGCTTGGGGATTCCAGCAGGAAGGGCAGGTTTGTCCTATGTCTGAGGGATGGACAGCTATGAGTCAGGAGTTTCCTGGAAGGGATTCAGGCCTCTCCTCTCTCTTTGCTGCCGGCTGCCCCAAACAGTGCTGAGTATTTCTGAGATTGTGTGTCTCAGAGATAAAGTCCTGGGTGTGTGTCATGACTTACCATGGGGATGGTTCCAGAGTGCTTCCTGTGTCTGGGTGTGTGCCCAGTGCTGGTGCATAGGAGCCCAGCTGTCCTCACAGCAGTCCCAGGAGCCACAAACCCACCACGCCAGCATGAGGGTCAGAAGGGAGAACTCAGTGTCCTGCTGCAGCGCGATACCCTTGTGTGAGAGGGCTTGTGTTCCGCCATGACATGGAGAGGAGAGGAACGGCCTCACTGGCTCCTTCCACATGCTCTTCCTACCCCATAGTTCAGGTGTCTCTGCAGGTGTGCAGGTATGGTAAGCATTTCCTCCAGGAGGGCTGGGAAGAAAGACTCTGCCTGACGAGGCGCACAGCTCGAACACTGCTATGTTCGAGTTGGCGCCTGCGGGGTTTAGGGTGCCAGAGTCAGAAAAGGATAAGTGGCAGGCCTCCATCCTTGCTGCACACCTCCCGAGCTCCTGCAGCCCAGACTTTGGACCTTTGCTTGTGATTTATTTTAAATCTTGAGTGAAATTTATTTTCTCAGGAAGCCTTAAGAGCAGGGCCTGTGAGGGCTGAAACCACAGGGCTCATTGTACCTGCCAGTTGCAGTTAGAGCTGACGGCCGGCCGGCTCCTTGGCTCCGGAGCCAAGGCCCCTTCCCTCCTGGAGCGCTGCTTCTCTCCCCAGGGCGTGTACTCCACCAGGGACCCGTTGCTACCCTGTGGGCACCATCTCTGACTGGCCTCTGTTAGATGTCCTCTTGGGCCTGCTTTCAGGTTCTCACCAGGTTCCCACTGGCCCGCGCCATGATGTGGTGGGTGACGCCTTGGGCTGTGATTTTAGTTAGGCCACACTGCGTTCACCCTGCAAGCAGAAACTTTCTCTGAGCTTCTTTGCATCGTGGTCCTAACACTCATCCTGTGCTGTGTTCCTTTCTCTGTCACCGCTGCTTCCTCAGGGTGGGAACCTCATGTGGTGGGGAGTTGGCTCCACCCTCTGCACCGCTGTCCTACACTGCTGTGCAGGCGGGGCTCCTGACCATGTGTGTTGAGGGGATGTGCGGTGTCGTGCTTGTGAGCCCATGTGAGTGCTGCAGTGTAGTCTCTGAATTGCGGTTTACAAGAGAGGACATGAAGAGGTCATCTCTGCTGTTCACCTCACTATTTTATTCTCTGCTTCAGAGAATCCCCATCTGGGATGAAGGAGCAGCTCCACCTTGCAGAAAATTTAAACTTTTAAACTTTAAACACGCACACAACATGAATTGTGGGTGACAGTGACCTGTGGAAAGCTCAGAGGTAGGATGCTTGGGACTCCATCTGATGCTGGTGTGCCCAGGTCTGCACCAGACCTCTTGTCTCCATGAGGCAGCTCAGTGTCGCAGTCCATGCCTAGGCCTTTGCCTCCATACTGTGGCCAATCCATGGTCTGGTGCTTCTGGAAGAGTCACCTTTGCCCTACTCATTTCGGACTTGGCACCCTCCCAGACCCCGCAGCCAGTCTGCGCCCTGATGAGCAGGGCCCAGTGCTTCAGGCTTATGGCTCCCTAAATATCAGGCTGGAGTTCACTGTGTTCTCGTTCCTTATTACACTTTTGGCTCCAAATGTTGCACATTCAAAGTTTTAATTTTATGGAGAATGGTGTATGTGTTTGGGACTTACCAACACGTAGCTGCTGGTACTCATTCAAGGTTCTTCTTTGTGCTCATTTATAAGAAGAGGTTTTTTAGTGTGGGGGAGTCAGTGTGCTCATTGTGGTAAGAAATGCAAAGAAATAGGGAAGCCAGGGGGATGCGCAAGTGTGGAGGGACAGCATTCTTGGGGTCAGTGCTGGGGGGCTCACAGGAGGGGGCTCAGGAGCCCTGTAGATACAAGGCCGGGCCACAGGAAAGCACATGAAGAGGGAGGGAGAGTGTGCATGTGGGCTGCAGGAAGAAGGGATGCCTGAGTGTGTGCCCAGTGCTGGTGCATAGGAGCCCAGCTGTCAGCAGCCTGAGCTGCCCCTCATGCTGGACAGCACCCCCCAGCATTGTGTGAGCTCTGCCACGATCCAGGAGCTTCTTGGAATACTTGTTTATGCTAACTCATTTAATCCAAACCCCCTTCCACAGGTGGAGAAAAGGCGGTTCAGAGAAATTAGACAGTTTGCCAGGTCACAGAGCTATTATGGCCTGGAGTTTCTCTGGCTCCAGAGTTCATGCTGTCAACCATTGTACCTTATTTTCCCTCTGGATCAACAAATAAAAGGCTATTCCGAAGTCTTCAGGGAAATGGTCACAGGACTGGCTGTTTAAAGGCCTGGTGTTGCAGGGTCTGAGTGTGTTTCTCTGTTGTCCTGACTTTTCTGTCATGATGACAAGATGATCGCTACAGCTCCAATACCACATCCACATACATGTGCTTATAGGAGGGAAGAGGAACACCCATTCTCATTTTATCAAGGAGCCCTGTTCCAGAAGTCTTGCAGCTAGATCTCTCCATGCCACTGTCTGCTGGACGACTGGGAGCTTTCAGCCTCTCCTGAGCCATGCTAGCTGGGGAGAGGCGGATTGGGAAGGCAGCTGGATTACTCCCTTCTCAGTTACTAGTTATTCCTGTTTTGGAGACATGTAGTTGTGTCTCTATGGTAGTGACAGGCATCGGCTCTGCAGTCTGGCCAGCACAGGGCTGCTGCCTGGTGCAGGCCTGGCTCTCTGTTCTCCCTAGCTGAGTTCTGGTGGGCTGGTGGGTCTTCCCAGAGTGCAGGTAGACATGGCTGTATGGTGGCCTCCTGTGTAAAACAGCAGCTGACCTTTTGTGGTTTTGATAGATTGTATGATAATGAGGTACTAGAAAATTGCATTTTGAATTTTGATATGAGTTGCCTAAAAATGGTACTGCAGTGTTTCTAAACATTTATCAGGTGATTGCATTTGTTTACAACATGTCTGTGTGGCATTTTAAGGCAATAGATGACCTTATGAGGTCAGGAGGTACTCTTCCGTCCCCAGACAGCCACAGGGTGATCAGTAGAGAACAGTCACTTTTATGTTCCACCACGACAACAAGGGACAAGTTGCATTTCTGAATCTGTGATAAACGTTTATATACTCGCAGGGCTGATGAAATTAGTTTGAGGAGAATTCTGCCCTGGAGCATGAGTTAGGACTCCTCTGCTCCCTATCTTGTCTCCCCAGCCATCTCAGGCCTCTGCAGGGAGACCTGCTCTTTCTAATGCCAGTGGAGGAGCCCTGTGGCCAGAAGTGCTGTTAACTCCAGGAACCTCCAGGTTGGGAGTGGGCTGTCCCTTCCAGGAGCCCAGAGTCCATCAGCTGGGATGCACAGGACAATGGGCATCTGCATCTCAGCCCTGTGGTGAATGCTTGGATGGTTCCTGGGTATTCGTCAGCCACCTCACCACACACCTTTATACACTTTTGTGTGTGACATGGGTGAGGACGGTGTGAGACTGGGAGTATCAGCACCAGTGCGCACTGGTCAAATATGTCTCCTCAGATGTGATAGCCATCTGGGTTATTGCTGACACACTTTTTTACCTGCCTAGACACTTTTTAAAAATGTCTGGCCACACTTTGGAACATGCTTCACACAAGCACAGTTCAGCCAGAGCAGGACGTTTTGCCATCGAGTTCTTTGTGAGAGTGCTCTGGGAGCTTTTCCTGTCACAGAAACGGTTGTCTTGTTTCTGTAGCTTATTCATTTACTTGTAAGCTTTTTATATTGGGAAATTTTACCCTGAACCCACTCTCTGTCTTCAGCAGTCTAGTGAAGCAAAGTCCCAGTCTTCCTTCACCCTCACCTCACTTCCTGAGCTGATTTTGAAGCAAATTCCAAACACTGCGTCATTTCACCTGCGTCTCCCAGTGTCTCTGAAGATGAGTATGGCTTTCAGTACACACAGTGTGTTTCCTTGACTCAGGACACAGGTAAGGTGAGGCCTTGTGACTCATCACTCTGACCCATAGACATAATCTGAACATCACTCCCAGTCTAGCCACGCCATGCATGTCTGTCTCTTCCTGCAGTATTAGTGGAATAAGCCAGATTGTGAGTCCTGTAGACTTGAAGGTGGTCTGAATTTTGTTGATTACTCCTCTCCTCTAACCCGTGGCAAACTGTGCTTTCCTCTGTCTCTTCAATTTCCTCTAAGTGGCAGAGAGACAGTCCTGTTTAGTTGGGATGTTTCACAAATGGTGCTGTGTACTTGCTATTGTGTGGATAGAGCACCTGGTCATCTTCTCCCTCTTGATCACTCCGGATCTGTCCTTTGGGGATCACAGAGCCCAGAGTGGATATGACTGTATCTTTCCTCCCTGCAGGCCTAGTGGTCTTTGATTGCTGTTTTTCTATCTGGTGTGACTAGTCAGGATGTTTTGTGTTCATTTTGCACATCCTCTGTCCTAAGACTGAAATCAGCTAGTTCTCCAAGGTAACCCTGTTTCTTTTTGCGGGAAGTGGTATTTAGAGTGTACTGATCATGATAAAACCCACCAGGAATGCTTGCTGACTCAAGTTGAGAGTGATGGGTTTCCCTCCGCCTCCTGGTCTGGCTGCTGAGTCCTCCTCCCACGCCAGCCGTTCAGATTGTTCCTGGACACCAGCAACATTGCTCATTTCTTTCTTCCTGCACTGTGCTCAGCAGCCTCAGAGAGCAGCACTGACTCTTCAACACTGACCCCTGGAGCTACTCCTGTGGTGTCTGCCCCCACTGATACGCCAGATGTAGGGCAGATTATCCCGTTTTAAGGTCTCAGAAGAGTCTTCCTTCTCCACATGGATTCAGGGTTAAGCTCATTTGTTTCATTTGGTTATGGTTTGTGAGAGCTGCTTTTTTTTTTTTTTTAATATTTTTATTGTTTAGTTATTGGCAGACACAACATCTTCGTTTGTATGTGGTGCTGAGGATCGAACCCGGGCCGCACGCATGCCAGGCGAGCGCGCTACCGCTTGAGCCACATCCCCAGCCCCGAGAGCTGCTTTTTTAAAAAGTTATTTTCGCTTTGTGGTTATGTGAAGGAGTTCACGACTCCAGAGTTAAGTACACAAACAAATGTATTCACAGAAGTCTGGCTGCTCTTCTTATCGTCTCCAGGCTGTGCCCTCCTTCCTTCTGTAGGCAACTACTTGAACATTCTGAAAACGACTGTATGTGTAAATAAAAACGTGCATGTTGACCTGCCCAGCTGCATCTGCACTGGCTTCCCTGTCTTGGGCACATGGTAGTGTGTTACGCGTTTTTCTTCACCTTGTGTTCCCACTGTATCAGGTGTGAATCTGCGTGTCTTCATCAGAGTCAAAGCTTCATTCTTTCCTTTTTCACTATTGCCATTTTGGGAAATTCGTTGTGGTGGTGATCATTCCCTATATGTGGTGGGGATACTTGCAGGTGGCTTGGCAGGTCCCCTGGCCTGCCAAGGGCCATGAGGTGCTGGAAGACCCTACTTTACTTGTGTCACCAAGCCGATCTGCAGCCCTTGCAAGTTTCCTGTAGGCACAATTGTCCTAGCACAGTGACTTTAGTGGCAGGTCTGCAAGCCTGTTGAGCCCTTATTTTAGAAATGGATTAGCCCAGCTACAGCTGTGGCTTCTATTTCTAGACCAGCTATTCTAGTTCTCTTTTGCCCCTTTTGGAAATTAAGAAAGGAGTATACATAATACAGAGTGAAAGAGTGGCGATTTTACAAATTTCACATAAAACTTCTTCCTGGGAAGGTAGAGGTCGACACACGAGGACTTACCTTGACCTTGCTCTTCTCTCAGGTCAGTGTTGCGGTTTCTTACCTGTGAGTGCATGCCAACCAGGACCTTCCATGCCACCCTGTATACCACAGGTGCAGCCCTTCTTCCACGTGGACTCCTGGGTGCACTCCTGGGTGATGGCAGAAAGAAACAGCATCCCAGCAAGGCCAGTAAGATGCTGAGCCAGTGTCCCAGCAAGCATGTGGCAGGCCCGTGAGCATACACCTGAGACGAGGAGCCCCTTGAACATTGAGCTGACAGGTGGGGGGGCCTTGCAGACTTCTGTGGTCCTTGGAGCTGCCATTGGAGATGCCTGTTGGTTGTATTGTCTCATGCCCAGATTTCTAATGCTCCACACGGAAATCAGATTAGTTCCTGAGGGTCATCAGGAACTTGAAAAGAAATCTCTTATGAAATCTCAAGAAATAGAAGTCTCATCCTGAAGACTGCTCCTGTGAGGGCTAAGATCTGAGTTTGCAGATGCAGCCCACACAAAGGTGGGCCCCACATTTTGGCTTTCTTGTCTGCTGCTGCTGCCCGCTTAGTACCTCTTTGGGACTGTTTTTAGGGTGCATGCACGTGATGAAAGTTTACCTCTTTTCGTGAGTCCCTTTGCACATGGTTTTCCTCGAGTGGCCTCTACAAGGTTGGTCCCAGTGGCAATGTGTGGGTGTGGCCCTGAGACCCCTCTGCTGGCCAGTTTTACAAAATCTACTTCCCAACAGGTAAGGCCCATGTAGGTCCTTTCTCTTCTCTCTTGTGTTTGATTGGTGTTCTCAACAAGCCCACCCTTGTTCATCACTATGGCCAAGTGGGAACATCTCAGGGAGTTCTCCGAGCAATGGCAGTGGCACAGGGCCGACCGTGGGTCTGAGTGCCTGTGTCCAGTGAGTAGTGCCAGTCCTGGTGACTTGGGTCCAATGTCTTATCTCTGCCAGGCAGGTTAGCAGATATGGAGAATTCTAGTAACCAGTAACTGTCCGTCACTGTTGGAGGTAGCCTGGCAGAGAAGCCAAGAGGGAGCAGTGTTTTCAGAGTTACTATGATGTAGGTTGGAAACTGGCAGGACTGGGAGCTGTGAGGGGCTCCAGTTGCTGCGACATGTAGCTCTGTTGTTATTGCTGTCCTTCATCAAATTGGTCCCTCCCTCAAGGCTTGTGGAAGATGCTGGTCCTACTTCAGTGGAGGGGCCTGCCTGTTAGTGGAGTCAGAGAGGCAGAGTACAAGGGCCAGCCATAGGGAAACAGGATGAACCACATGCCCGTGGACATCACAGGTAGACAAGCCTACTGGCCTGTCTGCGCCTTGTCCACAGTGCACACAGCTAGAGGATGCTCGCCAGGGGTCTGCCAGTCCTCATCAGTGTCTTCAGGGTGGCAGGCAGTGAACCATGAAGACTGGAGGTTTGAAGTGGCTCTGCCACGGGCCAGCGTGTGATCTTGTGGGATTTCCTGTCCTCTCTGTGCCTCCACTTCCTCTCTATGACACAGGAGTAATGGTAGTGCCTTCTCTGCATGGTGGTGGTGAGGGAGGGTGGTGGGGTAGGAAGTGGGTGCTCAGAACAGCAGCTGGCCTGTGGCAGGAGCTGGGATGCTGTTGGCCTGGCTGTCCATCCACCTGCCCAGAGAGCACTCTGTCATGCATTTTTTCCCTCTCCTCCTTTTCCTGCTCTTCTTCCCCAACTCTTCCCAAGGGTGCTCTACCACTGGGCCACACCCCCAGCCCTTTATATTTTGACATAGGATTTGCTGAGGCTGGCCTTGAACCTGGGATCCTTCTTCTGCTGCCCTCACAGGCTGGCAGGGTCAGCATTAGTGCATTTGTTTTAAGGAGGAAAAAATTGCAGCTTATCTTGTTTCCTGACCTCCCAGGTTGAACAGCTGGTGAGTCATTGATCTGGGGTGGAGCCTAGAGTCTTCTATCCCTGGGGCCAGTGCTGTCTCCACCAGAGAGACCAGGTGGGTGACACACTGAAGGCCCATCTGCCACACTTCTTTTTTAGCTCATCTCCGCACTGCACACTGGGGGACCCAGAGCAAGAGCTCGCCCGGGCATTTAAAGAACTTCTTTGGCTGCTGTTGGAGCCAGGACCTTCCCAAGCCATCATGTGAGGTGGTGTGTAGAAGAGTAACACAAGCCGGTTGCCTGAGATTCAAAACATTGGTGAACGGTGCTGGAACCAGTGGGAGAAGGGCCTGTGCTTTTTGTGTCTGCAGACTTCTGAAGGCCACCTCTTTTATTCCTGAGAAAGCACTTTCCCCTACACATGCAGAGTGACAATAATTCAGATTGCAAGGAGCCAGGCCAGGGCAGAGCGAGGGTCTGGCTGAGGCAAGGCTGAGGACACTGTGTACCTTGCTGCGGGCCAGGATTGGCTGTTTGGTCTGGGTGTGTTCAGGAGCCAGCTTCCTGTAATGAGCCTGCAGAGGACACAGTTTTATTTCACACGGAGCTGCCCTGGCTCTGCCCACACACCGGCTGCTGGGTGGTTGACATTGGCTTTGGCATGCGATTCCTTGGGGTAAAGCCTGGTCTTCAGGGAGGCTCACCAGCTGTGCTCAGGCTTCCTCTCCCACTCTGAAGACCCAGGGCTCCATCTAAACCTATAGGACAAATGGTGGCTTTTGTTATGTTTTATTTTGTTTTTTAACAAGGGGTTGGGGAGGAGGATAGTCTCATAATGAAAACTGAGCAGCACCTGGACAAGGAGGTGTTTAAGGCTGTTGAGAGCCACAGCCTAACGGGTAAGGACCATATGTACTATTGGACAACCTAAGGCAGGCACGGTCCCTAAGCCACTTTATTTTTAGAACCACACACGCCAAACAAAACAGCCTCTCAGGAAAAACCCTCAGAGCCCAACTGCCACCACCGGCTTTCCACAAGCCTCTCTCTCCCACACAACCTTCTCTCCACCTCCCACAATCCTCCTGCTCTTGAGGCCGATTGGCTGGGTCACGTGGGCGGAGCCAAAAAAGTCCCCCAATGAGCAGCTCCGTGGTCTGAAAGGGCAGGGAAACAGCCCAATGAGCATCACCGCAGAGGAGCCAATCAGCTAGATGTTGCTGGGGCCGCTGTGAGCCAATCATCAGCCGGCAGCTGGAAGTTTGCTGG
>NW_025999895.1:1806727-1851598 GCF_001458135.2 Marmota marmota marmota | reverse complement strand
TATCTCCAGGTGAAATGTGTGCCCTGAGATTCATGTTGAGACAGAATAATACAGGCATTGTGGGGCTTGTAGTTAATTAAAGGTAAACAGTTGATAAAGCAAATGTAGTTCACCCTACACACTTCTCCTGGATGACGTCTGTATCCAGAGATGGGATCAGAGGAACTTGAGGAGAAGGCTTCCTTCCATTGCTGTGGACTTGAGGATTGTGGAGCTGGGATAGCAGGCCACGTGCCCTTGTGCAGCTGAAGAGCTGTAGCGCCTCCTTGTGTGGGTGGGTCCCTCGCAGAGGATGGAGTGGGTGTGTTCAGCCATGGTAAGGATGTTGGCCATGTCTGGGGAGAGGTGCTGCTGTGCAGAAGCACAGAATCTCCAGAGCAGGGATGGGACTGCAGAGAGAATGCTGGGCTGATTGGCGGGCGTGTGGGTGTCCTGTAGTCAGGCAGGTGAAAACCATCCTTGGGTTCGGCCATGTGTCTTGGAGGCTATGGCCATCCAGGGGTTTGTTTTCAGGAGGCAGTTGTCTGGAAGAAATCGCTGACAGAATGATGGGGTTTTTGCAGCTTGATTCGCCCAAAGGCCTGAAAGTAGGGCATTTGGCCTGAATGAAGAGAGAGGCGTATAGCTGAGTTGGAGGGACCTGCCCTGGGAACCCACTGACCGAGTTGAGTGGAAGAGGAATAGCTAAAGAAGGCCCGAGGTTTGGGGGTTCTAGTTTGGGTGGCTAAGTCCAGGGTGGGGCTTGGAGCCCAGAGGCTGGGCATGCAGGAGTGAGGCAGGCCTTGGCCTGGGATCTACTAAGATGTGCACAGGAGACCCTGCAGCACGGGAGCCACGGGCTAGTGCACAACAGCTGGTGGTTCTGAGGGAGGCGCTTGGCACAACCTGAGATGAGGAGCAGGAGCAGCAGTCAGAGTGGTCGGAGGGCAGGAGGACTGAGTGAAGGCGGGTGGCGTGGATGGCAGGGAGCTGTGTCTTGTGCTGGAGACCTGCCACCTAGGGAACCCAGACTCCGTGCCAGGCTGGGTCATGAGGAGCTGGCTGTCCAGCAGGAGCAGGCTGAGCTCTGGCGATGATGTGCAGAGAGCTTGGAGCACAGCACAGCGAGAGCATAGACACACACACCACCACTGTGCCTCAGCACTGAGCACGGCCTGCCCTGCAGAGATGCTGCGCCAGCCCTTCCCCACACCTTGGACACGTGGACAGTGGCCGGGGAGGGAAGCAGATGTGGAGGGAAGCATGGGCACTGCTGTGTGGGAGGCACCTGTACACCAAGCTGTCTGGTCCACGTTTTTTGCCCTGTTCCCCATTCATTTTCACCTTTCTTTCCTCCTTAAACTTTACTCCCGGGAAGGTCCCTGCATACGGTGACCTGTCCTGTAGCATGTGCTGCTGCTCTCTATCCTAGTCTGGAAGAAGGACTGTTCTTTCTTGACTGTCATGCCGCTATAAGCTTTGAGAGGCGAACACATCCTGCTCACCCTCCTCCTCCTCGCTTCTAGAAGACTCTCCTGGTTCCTCAGGCCAGACAGACAGGAGTGCTCTCACCATAGAGTTCTGTCCAGTTCTGTTGGGTTCCAAGGGAGCCTGCTGATGAGGCGGCGCTAGCCCTCGGGCCTGCCTGTCTGGCATAGCAGGTCAGTTTGCCAGGGCAGTGAAGGGCCTGTGGCGGGTGAGTATTGAAGTGCAGGCCTTGCTCTGCTGCTGCACTCTGACCCCGCAGACAGAGTTGTCAGAATCCAGGAGAGAAGATTCCTTGGACCTCTGTTCTTCAGAGAGGCTCACGGACTGTGAGAACTCTGTAGGAAGTGTCTGCTCATTATTGCCCATGCTCATGCACCCATTCCCACATATTTACCTAGCGCCAACTATGTGCCTGGCATTGCGATGCTGAGGCAAGCTGGGTGTGTCCTTATTAGGGCACGAGGACAGACTTGAAAAGAGAATCAGCAAATGGAGACATGGAGTGCCACGGGCCAGGGGAGCCCCTCCATTGTCTATGAGGGCATCCAAGATTGGCTTGTTTAACCTTGCACTTGATGACTGAACAAAGAAGTGTCCAGGCAGAGCTTGGAATTGGGCATAGAGGAAAGGTAGGTGAGAATATGATCCAGTCCAAGACTTGAAGGATACTTTCTTTAATAAATTCTGGTTAAAATGCAGATTCAGAAATTGACAGGGCTAGGGGTCTTGGAGGATGTGTGGGCCTTTGTGAAGTATTGCACAGTCAGTGGGAAGCCTTGAGTGAGATACATATTGAAATTTGAGATTGAATTTAGAGAGAGCAAAGCAAGGCTGGAAGATTAGTTGGGAATTCACTGTATTAATCTAAGTACTAAGTGGTGGTGATGATGATTGTGACAAAGGTGACAATGATAACAGTAGTGATGGTGATGAGGTGATAGTGATGACGACAGTGATGAAGATGATGATTGTGATGGTGGTGACAATGGTGGTAATGATGGTGATGGTGACTGATGACAATGATGGCATCAGTGATGACAACAGCAGCGATAACTATGGTAAAAGTGGCAGTGGTGATAACATTGGTGGCAGCAATGATGACTGTGACTGGGGTGATGATTGTGACAAAGGTGGGGATGGTAACAGTGATGGTGACAACAACAGCGGTGATGATGATTGATGAAGGTGGTAGTGATGGTGATGGCGACGATGACAGTGGTGATGGTGGTGGAGGTGGTGGTAGTTGGTGGCTGGCCTGGTAAGTGATGGCTGTGCTAGTGCAGATGGAAAGAGGTGAGCGGATGCAACCAGGATTTTGAGAGCGAGACTGAAAAGGGTGATCGTGTGGAGGGGAGGAAGGGGAGGAAATGTCAAGGATGAGTCTTGGTTTTGGTGTCCAGCTGTGGGTGGACAGCTTCGTTTGGAAGAGAAGAGGAAAGAATAGGTTTAGGAGGGAAGAGACAGGAGGTCTGCCTCCTAACACCTGCTTTCTGGTAAAATGCCCAATTCATTCACACCTGGGAACAGCTGCTGTGGTCTTTGGGATCTCACTGGCCCTGTCGGGTTGCACTGGGGATGGAATCTGGGGAGAGGGCAAAAGGTGGATTTTCTATGTAGAGCATGTGGTCATTCCATATAAACTGTAAGATACCATCTTAACATTTCTCTTTTGGCTTTTTAAAAGAATCTTGCAGCCAGGCACCGTGGCACATACCTATAAGCCCAGTGACTTGGGGTACTGAAGGAGGAAGATTGCAAGTTTGAGATCAGTGTGGGCATGTAGAGAGACCCTAAGCATCTTAGGGTGATTCTGCCTCAAAATAAAAAATTAAAGAGACTGGAGGTGTAGCTCAGTTGTTAAGGGACCCTGGGCTCAATCCCCAGTACCAAAAAAGGGAAAAGGATCTTGCCTGTTTTTATCCTAATACTGGAAGTGGGAGGAGTGGCCGGAGCAGCCAGAGCTGCCGGAAGCCAGGGAGCAGGGTCAGGTCTGCTCATAGGTCCTCCCTACCCAGCATTTCCCCAGAAGTCCTTGCATGCTGGTGGGAGGGAGAGTGGGCTGGAGCCTGGGCAGAGCTGGCCTGAGTTCTAACACTTTGTTTCTTCCTCCTGGACAGTTCTGAGAGTATCTTGAAGGCATTTCAGCTCCTTGGATCCGAACTTTAAACGTGCCTGTGGCTGTAGAGGGGTGGGAGGATAGCAGATAGCTGTCTGTGCTCACCTTCCTGGTCCAGCAGGACGCCAGTGCCAGAGGCCCTGCAGAAGCAGGATCTGGCTGCCACTGCCACCCAGGGCTTCTTGTGGTGGGATTTTGTCCACAGAGAGGACCACTGAATGGAGCCCCAGCTGCTTCCCAGCATGGCCCTGCTCTCCTTCAGGTGACATCACCATGTGTGAGGTCCCATACTGCCACCTGCACCATGGGGAACAGAGCCTGCCGCACTGGCCCTGCGGTGCCTGGAGGCTGTCCTCAGTGGGGGCCGGGCAGCTGTGCATGGGCTGCAGAATCCCATGCCAGGGACCCTTTTACCCTCCTTAGTATCGTGTGTTGCCGGGTGTCCCTGGGGAGGAGACCATCACTGAGAAGGAACTGGGACTCACTCGGAGCTGCTGCGTCTTTGTTAAACCGAGGAGTGGGCTTTCTTTGGGTCTTCAGTTATTTATCTTTTATTCTCTTTACTGCCAGCTTCAAAGTCCCTGTGCGTACATTTTACTACATCTTGAGATTTAGCTTTTCCGGAGCCACATCTAGCACACCAGGCAGTGATGTAGAGACTTGCTTTGTCACTCTGTGTGCCCAGTGAAAATGGTTGTAAACTCCCCAAACGACCAGGTGCGACTGCCTCTCCCTTCTCCCAGCCGGGAGCCATCACCCTGCGCTCCTGCACTGAAACAAAGCCTCACCACAGTGCCGTGACATTTAATTTAGTGTTTCTCATTTCAAAGCTCTTAAAAATATTAATTAATTCCTGTCAACCCCGGGGGGCGTATTATTAATATCCGAGGTGCCTTTCATGCTGGTCCTTTAATGTGTCCCCTTGCTGTGATAGGTAAGGAAGCAACAATGAGGCCGAATCTTTTTATTTTTTCCTTCCCAATCCCCAAAGATAAGACCTTGCTGGAGCCAAGGTCAGAAATAACGAATCCCTAATCTCACTGGTGTCCCTGAGTGACCCCTGCTCTGTGGCCCGGTGTGTGTTTGGGAAGAACGGCACTCCTGTTTAGGAGTGATCTCAGGAGACAGAGCAGTGGGTTCTCAGCGGAGCTCCGACTCCATGGGCCCTAGATGGAGGGCTGTGCGGGGGAGAGTGGAACCTAGCAGAGCCCTGCTGTAGCAGAGGGTGTGGGCTCAGCAGCTCGCTGAAACTGCCCCGCAGGGGGTGGCCTCCCAGGGCAGCTGTGTGGTCTTAGCAGTGGGGCCTGTTCCCATTTGGGGTGGCTTGTCTTTCAGTGACCTCTGTCTCCTGACTTCCCACGGGGGTTTCTGTAGCCCAGCAAGGCAGGTACAGCCAGCCGACACCCAACGTGGGAAGCTCCCGCGCCACGGCCGCAGGTCTGGGCCCTTTCTCTTTCTTTTTGTGACCGCCAGTGGCAAGTCCTATGCACCTTCTGTTCTGGTCTGTCTGTAGCTGATGACTTTACAAGTTCTTCGACTCTGAGAAATGTGTCCTTTGTTCGTGAGGAGTGAGTGGTGTCAGTGGGTGAGGAGAGGCCAGTGTCCGCCATCTCATGGCAGACCCTCAGCTGGGGTTGCAGGGTAGAACCAGGTGACCTGTCTCCCTGGTGGAGCTGTGTGTGTGAGACACTGACACTGCCTGACTCCTGCCTGAGCCCGAGGCGTGGGCAGTGCTGCTCAGAAAGCTGGGTTCAGCTGGCCAGTGTGGCTGTTTGGGTGGTGGCTTTAGATGCTGCTCTGATGGTAGGTAGCGTGGTTCACAGCCACACTCCTGTACTTTCTGGGATGCAGGAACCATCAGGAAACAAGTTCCCATGGGTGGAGAGTAAACATGCTCACCAAGACACACTTGCTGTTTTTGTCACTTTGTCCAGTGACACTGCCAATGATACTGGAGGTATGACATTTTTGCCAGCCTGTGAGGGAGAAACAGCTTGAAGGCGCGTGGCCTCCCCTCCTTGCCAAGAGGCTGCATTCTCTGGAGGTTTCCTTGTCACTCCTGCCCTGGCTGTCCCTGTTGGGGAGAAGGGAAATGTCCTCCCGTCCGTTGTCAGCTTCCAGATCCCCAAATGCCCCTCTGCAGGGAAAGGAGGTCCCTTCCTAGCACTTCCTCCTGGCTTCTTTGAGGGCAGAGGTGCTATTCCCTGGCCTGTGCCCACGTACCCCACATGTAATGTTCTGTCTGGGGAGAGTGTCCTGGGCACACCGCACAAAACTCATGGAGCCAGTCCTGCCCCTCTCCAAGGGGTGCTCACAGACAACTAGAAACCACTGAGCTCACAGGAACCTGGCTTCTCTCCATACAGTTTCTCTGGCATTTCCCTTGCTGGTAAATAAAATTGCTGTCAGATTTTCTATGCTTGCAGAAAATAAATAGCAAATTCAGACTCCTTTTAGCACTAATTGAAAATATGTTGCTGAGTCCTGCCTTTCTGTCTGGGGCATTCCCTGCATGGACCCCTAAGTGCCTTAATGGAAGCAGGACCTCTCCCTGTACCAGCATTCCAAGCACAAGCTATCCTGGAGCTCATAGCTGTGGCTTCTCCTGCTAACGTGTTTTTTGAGTACCCTCCTGAGCTGGTCCATCTTACGGAGCACTTGGATGAGGAATGTGTAGGTATTTGTGTGATTTACATAAGGCCCAGAGCAAAATTTCTGCCCAAGTGGGATGTGGTTTGCTGATCTATTTGACTGCCATAGCAGCCATGAGTCAGAGGAAGCTCCAGGTTTTGGGTTTTTGTGGGTCCTGTCCACTGGCTGGGGTGATTTGGCCGGGCAAGTGGGTTCCCGATCCTCTGTGTGCTTGCTGTTCTTGCTGGGGCCGAGGGAGGTAGCTTGCTCTGTGCGCTTTGGCAGGAGTCTCCACAGATTGACCTGTCCCCTGTGTCTGTTATCTAGAGAGAATGTCTAGCTCTATTTCAAATTTATTTTCTGATTTCAGAATGTACTTGCCTGTGTGGATGTAGTTGCAGAGGGCACGTAGCCAAGGTCGAGGTGTGTGGAGAGAATGTCCCTTGCTTCCCCTGGAACCAGGTTTTCATTTGTCATCTGTTCTCATAATGTTTTGCAGGATTAGTAAGACTCAGCATCCCGTTTCAGGCTTGCCCCCAGCACAAACAAACAATGGATCAGTGATGATCAAGGGTGTTTCTCTCTACTTTTTTCCTAACTCTTTTTTTTTTTTTTTTTTTAAGAGAGAGAGAGAGAGAGAGAGAGAGAGAGAATTTTTTTAAAAATATTTGTTCTTTTTTTTTTAGTTTTTAGTGGACACAACATCTTTGTTTGTATGTGGTGCTGAGGATTGAACCCGGGCCGCACGCATGCCAGGCGAGTGTGCTACTGCTTGAGCCACATCCCCAGCCCTGCTTTTTTTCCTAACTCTTTAGCTTTTATTTTTTGGTGCTGAGGATCGACCCCAGGCCAATAAGATGTTGGAAAGTGAAGACACGTATAGCGGGCAGTTGACTTTCTGCTGTGCCTCTTTCTTAGCTCTGCCATTACTGCCATGTGCACTGCAGGCCCTTATTTGCAGGACCTTGCATATGCCACCGGGAGCTCTACCGAGGCACTACGCCCAGCCCTTTTCCCGCTTTGGAGTCTGAGAGTAGCACAGTGTGCGGACCTGAAGGGCGTAGTGTGCCCACATCCAGGTGTCTTCACTTTCCAACATCTTGTTGGTCTTCACTCATGTCACAGCAGCATCCTGTAGGATTTCATCATTTTGATTTGTTTGTTTCTTTACTGATTTTCATAATCAATGTCATTAGCAGTCTGATAGTCACTCAGAAACTACTTGCTGGTAACTGAGTGTGTTGTTGTGTGGAGAGGACGTGGTGCCCTGCATTGAAGGGCACACTCAACTGTCTGTGGCATCTGCCTCAGTGTCACATAAGTGGGCAGTGAACAGCTCATGTCAGATCAAAGAAAGAAAAGACCACTTCCTGCTGACAGGGTCCAGGAAGGAATTTTGCCAAAGAGCTGGGCCTTGAATAGGCTCTTCTGGAACCTGTGAGTTAGACGTGGCTGGTCTCCGGGGCAGCGATGCCCATCTTCCCTGCCCCGCACCAACATCCCACCCCTGCACTCTTTGCTCCTCGGCATACGTCCTCCTTCCAGGTGGGGTCTGGCTCCCTGAGGACCAGCCTTGACCGAGCCCCCATGTGGTTGTCAACACACCTTGCCCGATGCGTGGAAATGAACTTGAACACTTTGCGTGGTGTTACTTGCTAAATCGCTCTTCTCTATGACACTGTTTACTTTGCAAACAGCATTCCAGTCGGAAGGGAGGAAGCACTGAGAGGGGCTCCATCTCGCTGGACCCTAACCCTGCCACACCAGTGCAGGGCTGCCCAGTTGCCCTCAGTACAGGAAGGGCTGCTTCTAGTGAATTGGGTTTGTGGTCTCTGGATGGGCTTTGTTTCCAGGTGCAAAAAAATTCAAGGAACCTGTGAAGAGTGTTTGCTTTGCCATCCTAGCTTTTGTTGTCAGACATGGACCGACAACTCCAGGTCGAGGTTGGGCCCCTGTCTCTTGCTTTTCCCTCACATGTAACCTTGCTTTTCTGCCCAAGGCCTGGAAACCTGGAACTGAGCAGTCTGCCTCCCTGGTCTTCTGGCTTGCTTCCCTTCTCTGCTCTTCTGGGAGCAGTGGCAGGCTCAGGGCAGCCAGTGCTGGCCAGCCTGGCCAGCCTGGCCTGGCCAAGAGCTGTGCACAGGCCCGCTGCTCCCTCACAGGCCCTTCTTTGATCACGTTCCTGCTGTGCTGCATTCTCCCTCACAATGCATCATGGCGTGGGCTTTATGTACTTCATTTCTTTTCAGAGTAGTGAACAGACACAGGCTTTTAAGATGAGAGCACAGCGGTCACTACAGGCACACCCTTGCGCTGTGTTCCTAGGATGCCATCTTTCTGAAGAGTATGCTTTCGCTGCATGGTGTTGCTCTGTCGATGGGGCTTCTTACTGACGTCCTGGTGTGGCCGGGATTCTTACTTATTGCTTCCACTGCACCACCCAGGGTCCCTATAGCTCTGCTCTTCCAGTTCTTCTCTGTTGTGATTTACCAGTAAAAGTTCTCTGTGACCAAACAAGAACAGATAAATAGGAAGCAGAGACCCTCATCATTGGCTTCAGCATCCTTGTCATTGACCAGGCTCCTTGCTGCCCTCGCCCACCCTCCCGACCCAGAGTGCCTGCAGGTCAGCACAACATTGAGCTAAGTCAGCATTTGGCATGTTTTGACTGTGTGATTGCTGCTGTGAGAAGCCCAGGTGTCTTGTGGCTCTGTCTCCTGATTCTGCCAGTTCCCCAGTCTGTGGTCTTGTCTGTGGAGCCCCTGCCCCCTGCCCCCTGCCATGGGTTTCCTTGGCTTTTCTTGTTTGTATTTTTCCCATGTGGATTTCAGTGGCAGATTGTCGAATTCCTTAGAATGGCTTGTTAGGATATTGACTGGGACTGCGCGGTATGTGTGAACGACCCTGGGGAGAGTGGACACCTTCAGGATGGTGAGAGTATGGCAAGTTCCCACCATCAGATTTTACATGCATCTTGCTTTCCCCTCGTAGTTAATCTTCATTGCTGTATTGGTGGGCTTTCTTTGCCACAATGCCCCCTGTTCATTGCTTGTCTGATTTTTGGGAGCCTGGTGGGTATCAGGGATTGAACTCAAGAACACTCAACTATTAAGCCACATCCCCAGCCCTATTTTGTATTTTATTTAGAGACAGGGTCTCTGAGTTATTTAGCGCCTCGCAGTTGCTAAGGCTGGCTTTGAACTTGCTATCCTCCTGCCTCAGCCTTCAGAGCTGCTGGGATTACAGATGTGCACCACTCATCTGGCTGTTTGTCTGATTTTTGTGTGGTGGTTTCAGATCCTGCTTATTCCTTGAGTTCTGCACTATGGGCTTCTAGGTCCAGGCCGTGGCAGGGGTGTAGGCCCTCAAGCAGGCGACGAGGCTGGCATATGGCGGGCAGTTGGCTTTCTGCTGTGCCTCTTTCCTAGCTCTGCCGTTGCTGCCATGTGCACTGCAGACCCTCCTTTGAGCAAGCTGTCTCTGTTCCATGTTGTGGAAGTGCTCTCAGGAGGGTTTCCCTCTTCTGACAAGTACTCAGTACTATAAGTGGCAGCTGTATCTGGCCTGTGTTCTATGTGACAGGCTCTCTGTGTTGATGTCCTTTGGACTTTGAAGTCGTTCCCAATGACGGTATGTTAAATGAATGAGTGCGTATACCTGCCCTGTCGGGCAAGGGAGTTTCTGTCCAGTGCACAAGGCAGAGGCTGGGGTTGTGTCTGGAACCACACACTACTAGCTACAGACTCTGGCAGAATAGAGTGCCTTCTGGCTGTTCTGGGTTGTGGTAAGCCTTTCATTTCTTCTCTTTCCACAGGCCCGGTATAAGCAGAGCCTGGACCCAACTGTGGATGAGGTCAAGAAGCTGTGCACTTCGCTGCGCCGGAATGCCAAGGAAGAGCGGGTCCTCTTCCATTACAATGGCCACGGCGTGCCCAGGCCCACAGTGAATGGCGAGGTCTGGGTCTTCAACAAGGTGAGCCCACCCTGGGAACCCTGCCTTCCTCTTGCTAGATAGAGGCTTGTCAGTTGAGGTGGTCACAGAGGTGAACTCCCCATAGCTCCTGCTGAACTGTGGTATTTCAGCCAACCAGAGAGCAGTCAGATAGACAGGAACCACAGGCCAGTTCCCTGGCTGGAAGTTTTGGGATCACCTCTGTTTTAGTGATTAAAGCTGATAGATGATCAGGCACAGGAGCTGTTTCTGTTGGAGGACACGCTGGTCATTCTCAAAGTACATGCATGTGCAGTATCCTTGATGCGTGGGGCTATTGGCAGTTCCCTGTGGAGAGGCCAAAGAACACTTCCTTATAGTCTCAACAGTTGCAAGTTGGTCAATTTTATCAAGAATTCGTTTTGAGAATCTGTGATTTTCTTGGAAAGTAAAACATTCTGAGTTATCTAAGGAGCCAATGCCCAGCCACCCTGCAAGTGCCACCTCAGCCTTCCCTCTCTGAGGTCGAACTTGCAATCACTTGTAATTCCCGAAGCCGGGGCAGGATTCCCACCTTCCTGGGCTGAGCAGGCATTCCATCTCTCCCGCATGAGCTTTTGGTTCCCACAGAGCAGCTGGCTGCACTGCTGTCTCCATGTTCCACAAAGGTAGCTCTGGGGGCATGTAGCGGGCCCCATTGTGTTCTCCAGCACTGGTTGGCGGTCCAGCAAACACCATTGCAGGTGTTGCTGCTTACTAGCTTTAGGAACCGGACAAGCGCTGAAACTTCCTGGCCCTGTGACTGAATGCGGATTGAAAGATTGCAGGAGTGTCCTGTTTCCTAGCGTTTGGCCCAGGTGGTGGTGTGGAGAGGCCTAGAGGAAGACTTCAGGACCCTGGACAGAAGGCAGAGCAGGCAGGGCAGTTGGAGGATGCCAGGCCCAGCTCTGCCTGCAGGGGCTGCTGTTTCTCCCTAGGTGTATTTAAGTGCCCTCTAAGATTTTGTATGAAATGTTCGGAGGTTCAAAACTGTAATTATGACAGTAGTAGAATGGAAGGAAACATGGCACAATGAACTGCCAGACACCCACTGGCTGGTTCAGAAAGGAGCCCACCTTCCTTGCATGCCCTCCTTGACTTACTCCTGGACAAAGTGTGGTGCTAGAATTCTGAGCCTATCATCACCATTCTGTTCTTTGTAGGTCTTCCCTGCTTGTTGGACATGTAGGCACGGGGCCTGGGGCCCAGTCTCTGTAGATGGATTGGGACTGTCCTGCAGGTGATAATTCTACGTGTGCTTTTCACACATTACTTCTGCTCTGAAGAGTGGCCCTTGTGGTCCAAGCTGGGCCTGTGATGCATGCGGATTGAAAGATTGTTTCACTGATGGATGCCATGCCATGCCATCTCAGTGCCTTCTGAGCTGGGGACTTCAAATGGGTCCCATCTTCTCCTGTGCAAAATGGCACTAATGTTTAACTTTCCACCTTCCTCGCTGTGTGTGCCACCTTTCAATTGCTGTGACAAAATACCTGAGGTAAACAGCTTAAACAGGGAAATGGGTTATTTGGCTCCAGGTTTCATAGGTTTTAGTCCACAGTCACCTGGCTCCTTGTCTTGAGGCCTGTGGTTAGGCAGAACATCATGGCAGAATGTGGTGGGCCAGGTGACAAATTATGCCCTTAAAGGACACACATCCAATAAGTGAGTACCTACCTGTTCTGTTGTCCTTCAGTGCCTGCTTTAAAGTAAACCAGCTTTTGTGGGGTGTGTCTCTGAGCTTCCCACTCTGTTCCAAGCGTCCCCTGCAGTGAGTCTCGGTTTCTACCGCGACTGGCTCTGCTTAGTGGGACCCTGGCCAGTTTTGGTCCTCTGATCATCCTTGGTCTGTATGCCTGGAGACAGCCTGTTGGCACCGTGTTCCTGGGTAGCTGGTCCGGGGGGAGTCCGTCTTCCAGACCTGTCTTCATGTCCTCTTCATCAAGACCTGCACTTCCTGATGTTCTCCTCAGGGCACGTGGAAAGGCAGTTGGTTTGTGTTGTATCTGCTGACCTTCCAACTCTCTTGTTGATTCTAATTCTTCAGGACATCCTCTTGAACTTTCCTAACCGACTGTGATGGCATCTGCAAACAGTAGCAGTTTTACTCCTCCCGACAGCTGGGCCTCTTCACTGTGCGGCTTCCTGGCTGGCTCGCATCTGCCCCAGCTCGTGTTTTCGGGAGTGCCTGCTGCTTTCACTGTTGGTGTGTGATGTTTGCTTTTGTGGAAAAGAAAGAAATACCTTTATTAGATTCAGAAGGTTCTATTCCCAGTGTGATTTTTTTTTTTTTTTTAAGAAGTCAGGAGCTGGTGAGGGTGTTTCTGAAGCCACTGTTCCGTGTCTGTATGGTAGGCTCCTCACGAGGTTATCTCCCCGATACTGATACTGTGTTGAGTGAGAGTTTATGGCTTTATAACATGGTACACGCCTTCCATTCTTGGGATAACCTGCTCGTCATTATGAATTGAGCTCCTTGTGCTGGTATTCTGCTTGATAGTTTAGACCTGTGTTCACGATGAGGGTTGCTTGGAGTTTTCTCTCCATTGCTGTCTTTGCTTACTCTGACCCTTCAGTACAGCCGTGACCTGAGGAAGCAAGTTGGGGACATCTCTTGCCTTCACACACACTGTGAGAGTTTCTGGAAGGCGGGGCAGCTGCGGGGAGGCCGCCTGGGGTCTTGGCTGCAGAGAGACGCCCTGCAGTCCCCTGTGCTGGGCCTCCCCACGCTCCTCCCTGCTGTCTCCCGCCTCGCTGTGGTTTGTCTTTTCAGAACTCTCAAAAGAATGGACAGAGTAAAAACACCAGCACCACCAAATGCTGGTGGGGTGTGGACCACCGGGACCCCACTCCAAGCTGGCGAGGAGACCCAACAATAAGAAGACAGACCCCTGACCTTAAAAATGGACAGGGCTGGGGACATGGCTCAAAGTAGAGCACTCGCCTGTCTTGCAAGCCCTAGATCTGAACAGGTACCTCACCAGAAAGACATGCAGGTGGTACCTGAGGGAATTCCTGCACATCTGAGATACTGGCCTTTATTAGACACGGGTGTGTATCTGTTTTCTTCCGGTTTGTGGTTGTTGTGTCTTCTCTCAGCCCAACAGCACATTTCCTTTTAGTACCAACTGGTACTCCCGTCTGGTGTGCCCCAGCTCAGGTGTTCACCTCCTAAGCGACATCTCGGTCTCTTCCAGGTTTTGGCTATTATGAACAAAGCATTAACATCCACATCCAGGTTTTCATGTGGACATATCTCCAACTCATTTGGTTGTATTTACAGGAGCATGATTCCTAAATTATGTAAGTGTGTGTTTAGCTTTGTAAGAAACTGCCATTCTTCCAAAGTGTTTGTACTACTTGCCTCCCCACCAGCACGAAGCAAGAGTTCCCGGTGGTCTACATCCTCACTAGCATTTGGTGGTGCTGATGTTTTGGATTTTATCCATTCTATTGGGTGTGTAGTGGTTTCTTAATATTGTTTGATATGTAATTCTCGTTATTCATCAACTTTAATGATATATTACATTGAGCATCTTTTCATATGCTTAATTACCACCTGCATGTCTTTCTGGTGAGGTGCCTATTCAGATCTAGGGCTTGTGCGTACCAGGCAAGTGCTCTACCTCTGAGCCATGTCCCCAGCCCTGCCCATTTTTAAAAACAGGTTTTTTGTTTGTTTGTTTTCTTTTTAAATCTTATTATTGTTGAGTCTTAAGAATTCATTATACATTTTAGATATCAGTCCTTTATAAGGTATATGACTCTTATCTTATTTATGAACAGTGAACATTGACTTTTTGAAGACCAGTTATTTGCCAGAATGTTCTAAGCTCTGGTTTACTTGTTTTGCTTCTTTATGAATTTGTCAAACTGGATCAAAATATAAGACGAACTGTCTTGCTGTCCACAGAGGTGCACTATGAATACAGACTTAGGAAGGCTGAAAAGAAAGGAAAGTTCTGTCCTGCCAGTGCTACCCGGGAAGAAGCTGGCCTGGCTGTGTCATTAATCGCCAAGTCACTCCAGGATGAAAAGCACTGCGGGATGAAGGGGGCGTTTCCTAGGGACAGGCCATGCTGTCCCAAGCCATCCTGTTCCTTCACATGCTTAGCATGAGTTTGAAACACAGCCGAGTAGACAGACTTAAAGTGAGAAATAAGCAAAATACATAGGCCTCGCTGGAATTGTGAATATCCTCCTTCATAATCAATAGATTTCAACTGATATTTAGAATTGATAGGTTAAATTAACAGTTAAGTTCCATATGAGGAAAACCTAGGCCTAACTTATTTATTTATTTATTTTTTACTCCCCCTGCAAATTGAGCAGTATTCTGAATCACGCTGCCTCAAACACTATGGAGACCGCCCCCTCTCCCCGCACCCAACTCTCACACACACACTGCAGGCACACATTCTCTAAGGTGCAGTGTGCACAGGCGGGTGCCTCCGTAGTGTGAAGGACTGAAGTGTACAATGTGTTCCCTGACTGTGAGACTTGAAATTGTGCATCTAGGGAAGCCCCGAGTACCTGGAGATGAACTAACATGAGTCAAAGTTTGAACAAGATGATAATGAAAATATGATGTCAAAACTTGTATTATACAGTTAAAACAGGGCTTTATGGAAGCATAGCTTTAGCTCTTAGAAAGCAGCGACACAAAGTTGATTAACACAGAAGTTCAACTGGATGGACATTCTGTCATCCAGACAGTGAAACATTTTATCACCTGTAATCCTAACGGTTGGAAATAGGTGAGTTTTTGTAACATCAACTGTTTGATTGGACTCCACCCAGAGGCAGTGAGCAGCCTGCCTACATCACTGAACCTGTGACTCCCAGAAACGTCTGGACACACACAGTGCTACTGTTCCTTCAGTTACTTGCTGAAATGTTATTTATTCTTTTTTGCATTAGGCTTCTCTCCTTGACCTTCTTCTTGTTTTTTGTTTTGTTTCATTTTTTTTCTTTTTTTGTCATTCTTAGACTCAAGCTCTAAGCTCTCATAATTGTATCCTAAAGTGCACTTTGAGAGTCAGTAAAAAGGTACAAGTAAAATTCCTCAATATAAGAAATATGATAAATTATAAAATGATAAATGAAAACATATCAAGAAAGAGAAAGCTTTAAAACTGAAGTCTGTTTTCTATCTTAAGACCATAGAAAATGAAGAGCATATTAAACCCTGAGTAGAAAGAAAGAGATAATGAAGAGCAGAAATTAGTAGAATAGAGACAGGACAAGAGAGAGGACTAACACAGCTGGCACTTCCCTCTCTGGGTAGCACAGGCTTCCTTAGCATCAGGAGTGAGACAGGCGTGTCACCATAGCTCAGCAGACCAGCTCTTCAGGGGGAGAAAACTGCCAATTACAGTTGAACTACTGAATCAAATGGACAAGTGGAAAATCTGAATGGTGCTCCGTTAGTCAACACGACTGCATTCATAGAAGAACCTTCTTACCTGAGGCATGCCAGGCAGCCACTCCCCACAGGGTAGGACCTTTTCTCTTGCCCATGGCCTTCTCTGCAGATACCCAGTATCTGCTCCTGGATGGAGATGCAGGGTGTTCTTATTTCAGCATCATCTTGCCAGCAGGTGCTTCCTGGCCTCCACATGTGCCACGCACCTGCTCCCTCTCGTCTCTTCCTTTTCTTCCCAACCTTCTCACAGCCTGTACGGGTCGTCTCTGTGTTCCCATTCACACGTGAGCTCCATGGGAGCCAGGTCTTCTTTTCTGAATTGCTGGATCTGGATTCTAAGACCACACATCCATGCATGTCAGATGTCCAGTCGGAGCTTGACCAGGCTATGGGAAGGTCATAAAAACAGTAGGTGGGTCTCTTGGGCCTCAGTCAGTCTTGGTCCAGTTGTTTATTGGCTGTTGTCCTGTTTGTTCTTCCTTCCGTGGATTTATCTTCCCCCTTCTGAGGCCACCAGAGACGGCTATTATTCTTGTAGGTAGATAACCATAAAGCCACATGATTCTGTGCAATCCTGTGACTAAGCCTTTCTATCTTAAAACCTACTCTGTCCAGCAAAGCAAAGCACTTGATGTACATATACCCTATAGGGAGCACAGCGTGGGATTTGAAAGCCCTGGAGCATGCAAGTCTTGACTGGAGACATCTTTCCTGTAATCCATTTTATTCTGCCCCCGATTCTTTTCTCCATCTCAGCAGAAAGCCAGGGTCTGGGCATGGGGCATATCCTTGTCTTGATTCCTCTGCCCTCTCCACTCCCTGGTTTGTTTCGGGCAGTGGTACCGGGAACTGTGGCCATTAATCAGGATCCACACAGCAGCATGCTGTGGGGCAGAAGGGGCCACATACTGCTTGGACTCCCAGCTAGCTTTTGGACTCCTCTTTCCCTCTTTGCAGAGAAGGGTTTCCTCACTCGGTACCTTTTTTTTTTTTGTCTCCCCCTCTGCTCTATCAAGTCCATTACAACTGAGGCCATCTCTGTTCTTTGCAGGCTCATACAGGTGCTAAATCCTGTGGCCTTCCTGTCTGCATGAAGCCCATGCCACCTCACCCGGGATGGATAGGCTACTCCCACATCTCCTCCCCTGCTGGATTTACTGAACATGGAGCTGGAGTCTTACGTGGCTTTACATTTCAGTTTAAGATGATTTTTCATTTTCCGCTGGAATCCCTGTTATTTATTTACCTATGCCAGTAATACTTTCAGAGACCAAACTCTTGGTCTTGCACATTCTGGGCATTAACTGGGGAGTAGCAGGTTGTTGTCAAGGAGAAAACAAATGGAAAGCATAACCACTAATGGTAATAACTGGTTGTAGGCCTGGGTCAAACAGAAAGACTGATGATGTACAGAGAGAACGTGGCCCTGTAGAGCTGCACCAGGCCTGCCAGTGGTGGGCAGTGGAGTCCCAGGAGGCCTCCAGGAGAAGGGATGCTGCCCCAGTCATGAAGAGGGGAAGGAGGGGGAGCCTCTGCACAGGAAGGTGGAGGCGATGTCTTGGGGAAACCCAATGGCTCAGAAGCCAGCATGCATTTTTGGGGGAAGAATAAGGAACTCCAAGCCGTGAGAGCCCAGGGTCCAAACCAGGGATTAGAGAGAGAGAAGGAGAGACAGGGTGCTGGTACTAAAGCAGAGCGTGCCCCCAGCGCATCAGGTGGCTTTTCCTCGTTCATGTCTCACGTGGGCCAGGGAAAGGGTTCCCGTCGGAGGGATGGGCTGGCTGTGAAATAAAAGCTAGGAAAATAGTACCATGAAATAAACACGAGAGACCAGAAATGGGTATTCAGACCTGGGGCACTGACGGTTTAGGCCTACCAGAGGGGTACAGCTTCTAACAAAAGGAACCCTCGCTTGCTTTATATGTAGCAGTACAGATCAAAAGGGATCCATAAGAGCTTCTTCACCAAAAAACAGGATGGGTGGTTGTGAGCAGGCTGTTCGGTTCTTAACGGGTCACGCTCAACTCCAGGTGCTGTGCTGAACTTGTGGTGGAGCTAGGGAGGAAGCCACATGAATTAGGCATTCTCACACCAGCAGGGAGTTCCTGATACTGCCTAATGGCCTCCACCTTGTTTTAGTTCACACATGGGTCACACATGGGTCACGGATGGCTCCCCACAGGTTTTGTTGCTCCCACTGCGGTGGTGTGAAGGGTGGGTTTGGGTGGCAAGAGAGGCCAGTGGATGAGCTTCTGGAGGGTTCAGGGGTCACTGGGCAGCGCCGTGGTGGGCTAGGGAGAGAGGTGAGGCAGAACAAGCAGCTGAGACTGGACCGTGACCTGGAAGAGGTGGCAGGAGAAGGTGCTGTGGCCATGGATGCCCAGGTGGAGTTTAAACCTGGAGCTTGAGTGTGAAGTTGAGCAGTGGGGACGGTGGTGTTGTGGGGAGACCCCTGCTTGCAGTGACGGGAGCTGGGATAGGTGAGCATCAGAGAGGTGGTGGAGCTGTATTCAAATGCACCCCCAACTCCTGTTTTGGGAACTTAACCCATAAATCCATATGCTGAAGGTATCTGGAGGTTGGGCCTTTAGGAATGATTAGAGTAAGATGAGGTCACGAGGGTGGGCCCTGTGGTGGCATGGCGGCGTGGGGGGCGGGGCGGGGGAGACCCTAGCTCACAAGCTCGCTGTCTCACCCTGCGAAGCCCTTGCCTGGTTATGCTGCAAAGAGGCCCTACAGATACTGGCACCTTGACCTTGGGCCCCCAGCCTCCAGAACTGTGGGAATGACTTCCTTGTCTTTATATGTTATCCAGTTTGTGGCATTCTGTCACAGCAGCTCGAAACAGACTAAAGCAGTCAGGACAGTGGGGAAGAAATTGTGTGGAGGACACCCAGAGAGGGGCAGCTTTCGGGCAGGCTGGAGGGAATGGCCTACCCCAGTGGATGCAGATGAGATGTAATTAATACCAAAAGGAGTTTGGTCCTGGGCAAGAAGAGCTCTTGATTTTTCAGGGAAAGCAGTTCAGTTCTGAAGAATCAACTCCCAATTTCTGAGAAATTCTAAGTACATCTTCTTGTAAAGAGCTGGGAATGTGAATCAGAGTTCTTAGCCACATGTTATGGCATCCTCCCGAGGGCTGGTTCCTGTCAAGCACCTCCAGGAGGAAGCTTCCTTTAACTCACAGGTGGGGACTGTAATCTCATCTGGATCTGTCACCACCCTTCCCTGGGCTGTGGGCGTATGGGCATGTGCTGTTCTCAGAGGAGAGAGATTGATCTCCCTTCTGCAGCATGCCCAGCATCCAACAGCAGGAGCCAATGGCCCAGAAATGTTAGTGTCCCTGAAGTGGCACTTGTGGAGCAGACACGGCTGTCACCCGCTCCTGGAGGGTGGTCACAGTCAGCTTCAGCCCCTTCACCTCCTTTGTATGGGTTGGGGTTTTGCCTCAACACTGCCTCTGACTGACCTTTATTATGGTTAACCCCCTGCTCCTGGGCTGGCCTCCACACTGTTCCCCCCCGGGGGGGTGTGTGGTTTTGACATTTTGGCACCCCTCGGATGATCTTAGTTGCTGCAGTATGTCGTGAACTACACGACACAGGTCATGAGGTTCTTAAACATACAAGTATCTGGAAAATATATTTGTGATTTTTACAGAAGCAGTATGTATACCAGACAATACCTATGATGTACTAAAATGATTACTTTTTCCATAGTGAGAATGCAGTAGAGTCCAAGAAAAAAGGCCACTATTATTATTATTGTAAACTTGAACCCTCTTTTCTGAGAATTTCTAGCATTTCATGTTTGCTTACTATAGCAGAAGACTATCAGCAAATTTAATTTCCTTTGGAGAAGTGCTAGAAAACTTTAGACTATTTTTAAAAAATTATTTCCTTGATGTTAAAGGGTATAAAACTTGAGACCATATCTTGCCAGTTTCTCAAGTGGCCTATTTCCGAAAACTCTCATTAGAGAGCCACAGGCCTCAGGACCACCACAGGGCTGTCCCACCTGGGATCTGCGTGGGGCCGGCCCTTTGCCTTTCCTCATGCCTTCCAGGGAAAGGCAGCTGCTGCCGGGCTGGGCTGGGCCTTCCCAGTCAAGATGCTGCAGGGTGAGGTGTGCAAAGGCTCTGGATCCTCCAATGTGGGGCTCCTGAGTTGCTGCAAGAGGAGGAGCTCTCCCAGACCCACAGCTCCTGTCTACACTTTAGGGTGGAGGCTGTGCCTGGTGAACAGGAAGAGGGCAGAGGGAGGGTGTGAGGAGGTGAGAGATGGCCTTTCAGCTGCCTTCGATGTGGGGGTGGGGGATGAGCCCGTGAACAGGTGGGGCCTGCAGTCCCCTCTGACCTGGTGAGGCTGTGGGGGCAGGTGCCGTGCATTCCTATGCTTTGTCGTCCTAGGGTTCAAAGGGTTCAAAGCATGACAAGGCGCAGCAGTGCAGAGCAGTGTTGTGTAGACTGCATGGCCCACAGGCCTTGCTTCCGAGCCCCTTAACAAGAAGTAGAAGCCCCTGGAGAAGAGAAGAGGGGTAGGGTCACAGTGTAGAGGAGGGCGAGGCAGGGTCATCCCCTCCTCACCCACACCTGGCGCAACAACACCAGAGACCTTGGCTCTTCCTGTCTCATGCGCCTGGGACACTACTCCTTGGCCCAGGAAATGAGCAAAGCAGCAGAGCCCCTGGGCACTGGGGTCTGCAGGGGCGCTGCAGCCTCTATTGCAGCCTGCCCTGCAAGCACGCAGGAAGCATCCCCCAGGGACCTGGGCATACAAGAAAAGTCTCCAGGGGCAGGAGGATTAGGTATGTTAATCCTTTGGGAAGGCACCAGGTGGGAAACTAGCTGATCTTATTTTGTTATTTGTCTTATAGCTTGAGAGAAGCAGAAGGAAATCCCTGCCAGAGCATTACTGCCAGCCAAGAAAGAGCAAGTTCCCATTATCACCCAGTGGCTTTCTTTCTCTGTATTTGAGGTTTTCATTAAGCCAAGGGCAGAGGTCCAGCAGCTCTCCCTGTGCCTTGAAGGTGGCTTGTGTTGCCAGAAGGGACTCAGACTTTGCAGACAGGGATTGAAACTGTGTTCTTTGTTTCAGTTATTTGAAGATAAAAAGACACATAGCAAGATTTTCTTTTAACTAGCTTTCAAGTCTTTTGTTATAAAATTTATTGTATTTTTCAGGTGGTACCAAAAAAAAGCATACAATGAACAATAAAAATTCTTCTCTTGCTAGGCACAGTGGCCCATACCTGAATCCCAACTACACGGGAGGCTGAGGTGGGAGGATCACATATTAAAAGCCAGCCTGGGGAATTTAGTGAGACCCTTCCTCAAAATAAAAAGGTCTGGGGAATGTGGCTCAGTAGTAAAGCACCCCTGGGTTCAATCCCCAGCACCAAAAAAGAAAAAAATGTTATTTCCTTCCTTCCTGGTTCCTATCCTAGTAGTAATTTCTACCATATCTTGTGTATCCTATCAGAGAGGAAATGATTTTTATTTTTTGTGGTGCTGGGATGGAACCTAGGGTCACACTTATGCTAGGCAAGCACTCTACCACTGTAGGTAGGTGGGTGAGTGGCTAGATAGGTAGTTAGGTGAGTAGGTGGGTAGGAAGGAAAGTAGGTGGGTAGATAGTGCCCAGTCTATGTAATGTTTTTAACTTCCATTTTTAATTCACTTGACCAACCTTCTGTATTTTTTATTCTTTTTAATATTTTCTTTTTAAAAAGATGGACATGCCAGACATGATTTATGAAGCCCCCGCGGTAACCACTGGGCTGTTTCCAAGGCTTTGGCCTTGCGAGCAGCGTTGTGCTAATGGCGGACACTTATCCCTGCGTGTCTGGTTGACTGTGTCTCTAGAAGTGGCGTCCCGAGGCGAGAGCCATGTACCCATGAGGGCCATGGCGCTGTTGCTTGAGGTGGGGTGCTTTCCACCATCCCTGAGTTGCTGCTCTCACCTCTCTGTCCTACCATAGATGGAAGTGGAGGCCTCCTCCCACCCCCGTTTGAGAGTAGACTCCTTCCACTCTGACCTTTCATGTCTTGATTTTGAGATTCCTGCTCGTGTCTGCCGCACGCTGTCTTTGTAGCGGAGGTGCAGGCGTTTAGCTGGCTTACGACGGCTGTCTGTGTGCCAGCCTGCGTGTGCCGAGACAGTCCCTCCACTCGTCCCATCACTTTCTTTCTTTCTTCCTTCTTTTTGGCAGTACAGAAGTTTAAATTTTTATGTAATCAAATTTATCAGTATCTTTCCATGTGGATTTTTGGGTTTGGTGAAGTACTTAGAATTCATAATGCCAAAGTTATTTTTAAAATATGTATAGACGCTTCTAAAATTTTGTTAGTATTTTTTCAGTTAAACATTTTACTTAGAAAAATCATATATTTGCCTCGTGCCTGTCCAGCTCATGAAGTACCGCATGACCCAGAGTGGGCCCTGTCGGCTCCCTCGGGACTCCCTTCTGCCCTTTTTTCCAGTGGCAGCTGCTGACTAGATTGGGAGTCATCATCCCCAGGTGTCAGTTCTTTGAACATATGGATGTATGGGTTTTTTTGTTTTTGTTATTTTGTACCAGGGATTGAACCCAGAGGTATTCAACCACTGACCTACATCCCCAGCCCTTTTTTCTGTTTTATTTAGAGATAGGGTCTTGCTGAGTTGCTAAGGGCCTCACTAAGTTGCCTAGACTGGCTTTGAACTTAAAATTCTTCTGCCTCAGCCTCCCAAGCAGCTGGGACTACAGGCATGAGCCACCGTGCGGGCTGGATGTGTGATTCTAAACATTAATCGTGTGCACCAGTTAGCTTTCTCTAGGAGTGGCATCCCTGCTCAGGGTAGGCAGGTTGCTTCTCCACTCCTGTTAGTTTGTGCAGAGGCCCCGCCCCTGGCTGGGGTAGCTCCATGGGCTTACCTTCCCTGCTGAAGGGTTCCTAGCCATGCAGTGGGGAATTCATCTTGGTGCTTAGAATGAATTTTCCTCTAAGCTCGGTTCTCATGGTGGCTTATACAACTGATGCGCAGCATGTCACTGGTGGGGGATGGGCTGGCAGCAGCTGATGAAGGGCACCAAACTCATCACTTCCGAGGCAGGAAGTGAATGTGCACATTGGGTGCTAATGAGTGTGAGTTAGGCATTTGGACACTGTGTTGTGATTCACATTTCATTTTAAATACTATGTTTTATTATGCATGCTTATTTTGTAATACATTTACTGTAGTATTGTTGTTCTAGGAATTTTTAGTTATATAACTAGAAATTTTCCTCCGTATACAGGAAAAGCTGGAGGTAGCCCAGCTCTTCTTTTGGTTCCCTGAGAGTGGCTGCAGCCTGCAAGGTGTGTGCAGTTTTAAAGAGTACCTAGAATGGACCCCGCTGTGTGTATTTAGTTCTCACACGTGTGCTTATGTGTGTATGTGCACAGGGGGCTGTGTGTGTCATGTGTAGGCTAGTGTGAGCTTCTGTTACTGTAAGGAGAGCTGAGACAGTCAACTCAAAAAGATTTCTTTTGGCTCACAGTTTTGGGGGCTTCATTCCTTAACAGATTATCCTGTTATCTCGGCATGTAGTGTTTTGTGGGCACCATGCCTCAAGGTGGAGCGAGTGGCAGAGGAGGCCTGCTCACCTTGTGGCTGGGAATGAAAGAGAGGAAGAGACCAGGGTCCCAGGGCTCCCTTGGAAGGTACATCCCCAGGGTCCTCAAACCTCCCACTGGACCCCCTCTTGAAGACTCCATCACTTCCCGGTAGCACCGCTCTGGGGAGCAGGCCTTTAACACATGGGCCTCTGGAGGCCTTCCAGGTCCAGACTTTAGCAGTTAAGGACCTGGTATCCTGTGAACCCCTGGCCCATGAGTAGGACTTGAACATTGATTCTGGGCGGGATTTGACCTCTTCATAAGCCCATTCCTTGGATGAGACTTACTCTTAAATGTGTGATATTTAATTTTGTGCTTTTAAAAAAAATAAATTTGCCATGCACTGGTGAGTTCTGCTTGCTGCTGTGTTGTGCAGATGACTCACGTCTAGCACAGCTTCCTTTTCCAGCTCGGCTCACATGGTCCATGCTGTGGTCCACGCTGTGGTGCGCTGCTCTCATTAATTTCCCGTCACAAAGACCCTCAGGCGAGGATTCCCCTGGGGGTGTTCCACAACTTACGGAGCCATTCTTCTAGTGGTGGGCAGTGGGGTTATTTCTAGTTTTATTTCCATTACAAAAAAACCTACATTGGGGCTGGGATGTGGCTCAAGCGGTAGCGCGCTTGCCTGGCATGCGTGCGGCCCGGGTTCGATCCTCAGCACCACATACAAAGATGTTGTGTCCACCGATAACTGAAAAATAAATATTAAAATTATTTCTCTCTCTCTCTCCCTCTCTCATTCTCTCTTTAAAAAAAAAATTAAAAAAAAAAAAACCTACATTTTTGCGCTAAAGCGGTGTTCAAAGAAGAGATAGGAAGAAGGGCAAAAGAAGTGCCTGTGGTCTGTGGCTGTCCTGGGAAACGCAGTGCTTAGGGAAACGTGCCAGGAGGAGTTGGTTGGGGGGTTCTCAGCTGGGGTGGCCTGGACGCAGACCCGCTGAGGCCACCTCTGTGTAGGCTGGTTGAGAGCCACAGTGGGAGGACTGCTGCCACTTAGCCCAAGGAAGAGTCAGCATGGAACCTGGAGCTCGTGGGGCCGGGCCACTCAGCGTGCTGTGTTGAAACAAGGGCGCTTTAAAGAGTGCCGAATCTTCCTTCAACACTCAAGGTTGGTATATATGAGAGATTTTGTCCTTTTTTATTGACCTCAGCAGTCAGTTTCCGGAGCACATTGTGTGGTTAGGGTTAGGATTGTGCAGGTGGACAGGGCCTTGTGTGGCCCCAAACTCAGCGTTTTCTGGCAGCACTGTCACCATTTGGAAAACCTCCAAACTGACGATGCCCAAGGCCTGGGTCCTGCCGTTCCCGTGGTTGCCAGGGACCCCTAACCCTGCAGTCACGGTGTTCCTACATTGAAGATGGGTCTGTTTCCTGCTGGTCCCTTTCAGTCTTCCCATCCCCTATGAGTCAAGAATCTGGTTTCCCTGCCCTTGGCTCTGCGCGTGGGCACGGGAAAGCCTCCGTGAGTTCAGACCACTGAGCTGCCTTCTGGGGGCTTGGAGGAACTGTTGGATGGCCACCCGTTGATGGGACCTGTTGGAAAAGGCAGAGGTCTTTCCTGTGTAGCCTCAGGTAAGGAGACGTGCAAAGGCCACGGAAGATATACTGCCCAAAGACTGAAATTTTTGTCATGCAGCAGCATAGATGGAACGGAGGACATTGTGTTGAGTGAAATAAGCCAGGAACAAAAATACAAGTCTCGCTCCTAGACTCCTCTCCCCTCTCGGACGCCGACACCTTCCTCAGAACCTCGCTCAGATACCACTTCCACCCCTAGACCACCTTCCTGCCCTGGCCAGGCCTACATGGGCCCCAGGAGTCCTTACTCCCTGCTTTGTCCTGATCATGTTGCTGACCTGCCCTGCAGTCCCCAACCAGACCAGAGCACCCCATGACCAGGATATTGCATGGCCCTATCTGCTCCAGTTCTGGGCTTATTACAGGACAAATGAAGGGCTGCATGAGGAGTTGGCCGGAGTTACAACCAGCCACGTTGGGACAGAAGGCATGGAGGAAGTTGGTGAGGTGGGTGAATGGCAGATGGTCACCTGTAGCCGGGAGTGCACCGCTGAGGTCAAACAGCCCACGTGGTGCCACTCTGACCTCAGTTCCTCTGGGCAACTTGCTAGGCCTTTCTGACCCTTGGGCCCTTCCTTTGTGGAATGGGCAATGATAGGGTCATGATACGTGGAAAACACGGTTTCCGTAGAACTCATATAACGTTTTTGTGGGCACGGGAAATGTGTGGCAATGTCATCATCACCATCAAGATTAAAAGACCAAGTCACGTTTATTTTATTTTTTTCTCAGACTTTAAATTTAAGCTGTTTTAGGGCAAGAGAATGAAAAGTGACACCTCTGCAGAGAGTGGCAGCTGCCCTGAGGGTTCATAACTGCAGGGTTAGGCAGTTACTGATTGGACCTGAGTCATCCCCCAGAAACTCCTGTTAATGCAGGATTGTTCAGAGGTGAGGTCATCTGAGTGGGAAAGAGAGCCATGACCTAATCAGTCCATCCTAGTATGGGAGGTAACTTGTGGGAGGCAAACTAGCGCATGACTGGGTCTGACTCTCCTGCTGAGCCGTGTGGCATCCGGCGGTCATGCAGCTGGATAGCCCCAGTCTTCTAGGGCTCCAGCGACTGTGTCTTCGTGCATGAGTGTGCCTTCCTACATCCCCATGGGTGGAGCTGTGCTCACCTATTCCTTTGTAATATTACCCCTTGCCCTGTTTGGGATAGAATGTTCCATGGAAGCACCTTTTGTGTGTCCCCTTCTCTTACTCTGCCTTTGGGGTGGCCTTCCTAGATGTCAGTCAACCTGCTGACAGCAGACATCATGAAGCTAGACTCAACCCCCCGAAACCTGACCCCCTGTCTCATTTGAATGGCTTCTCCTCAATAATAGGGGTCAGCAGGTGTGGGCGCTCGCTCGCTCTCTCTCTCTCTCTCCCCGGGCCCTTAAGGTCAGAGGAGCCATCACAGCACCCCTAAAGAAAAAAGGTATTTCTGTCTCTTGTGTGGTTATTTTGCACAGCCCACTTAGCCCAGTTCCCCTGGAGTGACCCCTGAGTGTTTTAGTCGCATGCCACCCGGCAATTGGCGTCCCTGAGTGGGTAAAAGGTCTGAGTGTTTAAGCCACCGGGACAAAAGCCACAGTAACTAGCAGGTAAATGTGGCTAGAGGAGGTCCTGCCCTGGAAGAGTACTTCTTCCCTGTGGCTCCTTCCCCTCTCTCTGCTTCCGGACCCCGCCATGAGCTGAGCAGCTTTCCTCTGCTGCCCCCTCCCCGTGATGTGCTGCCACCTCAGGCCCAGAGCAGTGGAGTGGGCCGTCCATGGACTGAGGCCTCAGAAACCCGAGCCCCAAATAAGCTTTCCTCTTTCCAGGTTGTTCATTTTGGGATTTTGGTCGCAGCAACACAAAAGTTGAGGAAAATAGGCAGGTTTGAAAGCAGTAGCCTTGCATTTGATTGTCCTGCAGTACACATGAGCAGTAAGAGCCGGCGCTGCTGGCCAGTTTTTGAGGAGCAGGTCGGAGGGAAGGTTCCTAAGGAAGGAAGCAGCGAGGAGTTGTTGGAGGCAGTGGGGGTGCAGGGGAGGGGTGCAGGCTGAGGGCAGGTGCTTGACAGATGTCAAATGGGCCAGGGATGCCAAGGAGGCCGTTGGTAAGTGTTTGGAGATTTGCCTCTGCTTTCAGTCATTTCTAGAGAGGGGTTGAAATTGACACTTGATTTAAATTTTTCATGTTTGCTATTTGAAATGATTTTTGGCATATAGGAGATTTGCAGATACAGTGCCGAGCTCTTGAACCTTCACCCAGCTTCCCTGGGGTGTCTTAATGACCTCATGCAGTGACTGACTGAGGAAATGGACATCATTGCAGTCCTGTTGCCTAGACTACAGGCTGTTCGGTGACACCAGATTTCACACAGTAATCCTTTTCTGTCCTGGGATCCTTCCAGGACCCCACATTGTTTGAGTCACCTGCTCCAGTCTTTCCCAGTGTGCAACAGATGTTCAGTTATACCTGTCAAAGGTTAGCACCTTGAAGAGTCCTGCTCAGGTGTCTGGAGGCGGCCCCACAGCTCAGGCTCGTCTGTATCTTCTTGTGGTTAGACTGCAGTTAGGAGTTTTGGACAGAATGACTCTGATGGGGCTCTCCCTTAGTGCACTGCGTTGGTATGGGTGGTGGTGCTCTCATTGCCGTCAGGCCACTCTGATGGCTTGGCTAAGAGGGTGCTGCAGTTTCCCAACCACAGGCTGCTGTTTTCTCCTCTGTCAGTAGGTGCCTGGGGAGGTACAGCATTGAGCGTATTCCTGCCCTCCTGTTCTAATGGAGACATTCTGCTCCCCTGCTCTTCCACAGGTCTGAACTAGAATGCTCACCTATGAGAGAGTCGTTCTTCCTCCTATTACTTATTTACTTAATTATTAATGTTACTGTGGACTGATGAATATTTGTTTTATCTTTGAGTTATAATCCAATATTATCATTTTTTATTACATTCAAATTGTTCCAGCTTGGGTATGGATAGCTCTTCTGGATTGGCCCTGGTGTCAATTTTACCCCCACCCCCCCCACACACACACACACCTTTTCTTTAAGGTGTTTTGATTCTCAGGTTGTCCCACATGTAGCCGGTGTGAACCCTTTTAGACTGTCACCTGTGTCCTTTTGCTATGTCTCTGTAATTCTTTGAATACTTTCTTTCTGGCCCTACACAGTGCTCCAGGGCCTCTAGTATTTTCCCTGCAATCCGCTCTGGCACCAGACATTTCAAGGATCCTGGGTCTCATTGGATTGGTGCTTAGCAAACCCTACGTGGGTTCTTGGTGTGCTCATTGCCACTGATGTGGCAGTATTGGTAGGCCTTCTTGTGGGCAGATCAGGAGCATGGACTTACAAGGACCAACCTGTGACATGCACATTCATGTGTTTTTACATGACTGCAGTATAGAATCTGAATTCTGTGGTCAAATGATAGGCAAGAAATAAGGACTGGAATAGGCTAATCTCAAGGATTTGGGGGATGCTGTTGAGAAGCTTATATTTTTTCTAGTTTTCTCTGTAATGAGACTTTTGTAATTAAAAAATAAACAGTATGTGATTTGAGGAGGCTGTTATGCGATGCCTTGAAGCAGGAATGGCCACAGATAGTGTTTTGTATTGGGAGGAAGAAGCTTAAGTTTGTAGATGGGAGGGGGTTTGGAGAGAGACCAACGAAGAAATAGAGTTTAAACTAGTAAAGTATGAGAAATGGGAAAATACCCCAAAATCAATTCCAGTCAGAGAATGTACCTTTGACTGGGCACATTGGAGGCACATGACCTTCTGGGAGACCAGGGAGCCAAGGCGGGAAAGAGGGAAGGCAAAATTCAGCCCAGGCTGCGGCTGGTGACGGGAATCTACTGTTGTCCCGTCGCTTCCTGTTGAAGTCAGTACAGGGCTGACAAGGGTGTGTTAATGCCCCCTTTTTTGCAGTAGCCACTTCTGATATACTTGGTGCTTTATTTATGTTTAGGAAAACACCACCGTAGTTGATTGTCAGGCGGGATGGTGTGCAGCTAGGTGAGCCACCTGAGGACCTGTGTTGCCAGCTTGGCCGTCCTGCAGCCCAGGTATGACAAGTACATGTCCCAAAGCAGTACTCCAGGGACTGTAGGACACTTGCATTCCTGTGGCCAGCCCTCCATGGGCCAGGCCCCCTTCCCACACAGTGGCTGCTGCTGCAGCGTCCAGGGTGCAGCTTGGGTGCTGCTGTGCTGTCCTGGCCTGTTCACTCACAGGCCACAGACTTCACCGCCACCTTCTCCATACCTTGTCCTCTTAATGTTCTGCCTGGCCCTTCCTTCAGGGTGCCTTGTTGGTGACAAGCTGTGCCCTCTTGTGACCATCTTTTTGCAAAAGCCAGGCATATGAGGCAGCTTACCTTTTGTCTTCTACTCTGTACTTTAAAGGAAGGGAACTCTCACATTGCATCTCTAAGCCAGAACCCAGCGTCTCCCTTCACCACAAACCCATAGGCTGTGGCAGTGCATGAGGCTCCGGGCTCACAGAAGCAGCTGGCCCAGCCGCGGTCAGGAGGCGTCCGCCTATGAGGGAGGTGGTACTGGCTGGGCCTTTGTGGAACGGCAATGTTTGTGGTTGGCAGGGTCTGCAGTGGCTGTCTGATGAAGCAAGTGGGCTTTTTTTTTCTTCTGATGTTTAATATAACCTGACAGATAAAGTGGATTTTAATGAATAAATTATCTAAAACCCATTTCTGTTTCTTTGTTTTGAAATAAAAAAATGGCCTTAATATGTTTTCCAAGAGAAAGGAAAGAAGCTTTGATTAGAAATTCTCTGCACTTTCAGTTTTTTTTTTTTGGGGGGGGGGATGTAGAAGCAGGTCTTCAACGTGCGCAGGGCTTTGTATGCTCAGGCTTGTCTGCATGGGACAGTTCAGTGCCACGGGAAGAGCCCGTGGACAGAGAGACAGTTGGCTGCAGATGTGTTTCCTCTGCTCACGCCTGCCTCTGCAGGCTCCTCCTGCAGAGCTGGGGCTTTAACTCGCCACTGCCCTTTGCTGGTTTGTAAGGCCATAACTCTGGCCTGGAGCTTGACAGACTACCCAGGACCATCCCGAGGTGGGAAGTGAGGCCCACAGGCTCCTGTTCTAATAAGCAGTAGCTCTCAAAGGTCATTTTCCTTACTGCAATTTAATGGAGTTGATTTCATACTCCCTGAGGGGTATCACTTCCAAAGTGAGGCAATCTTTCTAAACTTAACATATGCAGCTCAAGTATTAAATGAAATTGTCTCTCTTCCTCGGTACCAGTTCCCATCCAGGCAGAATTTCTCCTCAGGAGACATTCGGCACCATCTGGAGACCTTTTTGATTATCATACTGGGCAGGGAGTAGGTGGCTCTGGCTTGAGGTGTGTAAAGCCGAGGGTTGCTGCTGGACCAGGTGCAGCACACAGCACACACTCCACAGAGTTATATGGCCCTCCACAGTGCCGCAGAGAAGAGATGCTGTCCAGGAAGTGGCCACAGAAGCTTTTCCTTCTGGGCTACCACATACCATGCAGGCATCTGTTTAGCCCTCTGTGGGGCATTCTGGTGGTGGGGTGTGACAGAAGACCCTCACGTTTCAAGTCATGAGGCCAAGGCCCAAGTGGAAGGTCGGTGGCTGCAGCCCAGGTGCCACTGGGTAGTGGGATCCACCTGGAGCCCATACTCAGCTGCCAGTGGATTACGGAGGATGAAAAGACAGTCATGAATGGTTTTCCTAATGTATCAGTATTTCATTAATGAGTTGCCTTGATTAACTTTGTGCCTAGATTTTGGCAAAATTAAAAAATAGACTTGTTTTGTTTCATTCTTTCCTACCTGTGGGACCTGTGCACTTTCACCTGGAAGGCAGTGACTATGACAGCATCTCTCACGTCACTACAGTTGCAGGGATGGCACTGCTGCCAGCAGGGTCAGGACCCAGAGGGTGAGCTGTGTTCAAAATCTTCCTGGTCCTGAAACTTCGTGGGGGGTGCATGAACAGCGCAGTTTTCAGCAGAGACAAATGTGCCCTCTCCAGGATGCGGGCGCCATCTTTCTCCTGTAGTGTAGGGGCCCTGCCCAACTAGAGGGTGCATCTTGGCCCCAACCCAGGGAGACCTTAAGGCGTCCTGCTGGCTGGTTCAGGGCCTGTCTGATGTGGCGCTTGGCTAATGTCCTCCCATTTGCAGGAACTAAAGCCTTGGGCCCTAAGAGGGGAGGGCGGGAGGGCTGTTGCTGAGAGCTGTGGCTGCCCTGCCCTCCCTCTGAGCCTTGGAGCTCCGGCATCACAGAGGTATGAAGGGAGGCTTGACCTCCCCCAGGAACGGCCCGTGTTGGGTTTAGTGTTCACTCTTGTAGCCCATCTGTGACCCCTTGCTGCATTCCACGGCATGAAGTGGGCTCAGGGGGTGGCAGCTTGGTGCTTTACATTCATGGCTCCTCTTATCCTTTATACAGCATGAGCCCATGTGACAATCTATGATGTTCTAAGACTTACATTTTAAATAAGCCTCTGATGTCTTTCCATGTGAGTGCTTATGAAAATAACCTCAGTCTGTAATGTGGCATAATATTTCCCATATGGATGTATGGACCCTACTTTGCCTGTTGATCCTTTTTTTATTTGAAACAAAGTCTCCATACCTCTCAGGCTGCCCTCAAGCTCCCATCCACAGGGTCCTCCTCCCTCTGACTCCCAGTAGCTGAGACTGCAGGTGCCCCATTCCCTGAGGACCTGTTGGTTCCTTGTATTGGATATGCTGGGATCCAGGATGGGCTCCAGGTTCAGCCACTCTATTAGGGGATTCTCTTTGAGATGTAAAGTAGAATTTGATGTGTTTCCCTGTTACAGCCCCGTAGACTGTTTGGGGCCAGGTTCCCTCCACTCCCAGCTCTCCTGGCCCTTAGCTGTGGTCCTTTACAAGGTCAGTATTGGTTCCCCACGTCCACATCCCAGCAGAGTGGGGGCTTTGAGGGTATATAATGTGGGCATTTCACTTTTGGTCATGTGCCGTTGCTGAAAATTTGGTCACTCGGATGGATTTAGCTGCAAAGGAATCTGAACAACGTGTTCAACTAAGATTCTTGGTAAAGCAGAGGGAGAAAACAGACACCAGATAGCAGTGTCTGTCACAGTGGCATCAGGTACACACGCCATCATCCCTGTAGGAGGAAGTATGTGTGTGTACACTAGTGCTCCTGCGGGGCGGAGCACAGAAGTGGTCAAATCAAAGTCCACTTAAAACTTTTATCAGCGCTGCAAAACTGGCTTCCAGAAAAGCTTCACGCCCTGTTCAGCAGATGCTTTCACCGTGCGGTATCATTCGTCCTTTTCTTTCTGGCTTACTGTATGAGAACACGTAGAATAGGACGGACTAACAGACTGTAACTGTAGTTTGCACTTCCGTGGTCGCCCAGCAGCACGACACTGCTGGTCGTGGTGGACTCTCTCTTGTGTGAGCTGCCTTTTGGGTCTTTGCCTGAGGGTTTGGCCTTTGCTGTTGTTTTGGCTTTGTTGATCTGCAGCAGCAGCATCTGTGCACACCTTCCAGATATAAATTCTCTCACTTCTGTGTCCATTTTCTTCTGTAATTGCCAGTCATTGGTATGTGTTTTTATCAGGATTATATAATTTTTATCTTATTGTATCTGTTGGTCTTTTTCTTTAAGACTTTTATTTTTTTTAACTTGTTTAAGAATGTTTTTCTTACACCAAAATAAGTAAAAACCTTTGTTTTTTCAGTTGGTCTCTAACCTACCGTGCTCTGGGGTGAGTCAGAGATGGCAGTATCCCACCAGCTCGACTTACTGGCATCACTCATTGAATTGTTTGCTCTTCCTGTGCTGATTTAAAATGCCACCCTCGTTACAGTTATGTATGTGTGTCTGTTTCTGGGCCTTCTCTTCTGTTGACTTGTTTGTCTCACCCTCGCTGGTGCCAGCCTGTAATCACCATACATTTATAGTCTGTTTAATGTCGGTGGTGCAAGTCTCTATTCATTATTCTTTATTAAAGCTTTTTTTCTAATCTTGTGCATTTCTCTTCTGCACTCACTTTAGAATCAGCTTGTCAAGTTCCATTAAATGAAGAACCTCACGGGTGTTTTGATGGTCTGTGTTGACGGTGTAGATTTCTCACGGGAAGGTGGGCGTCTCTAGACCCCTTCAGGGAGAGTTTTTTTTAGAGAGGACATTCCCAGTTGTTCTCCTACAGAGTGCAGCACTGTGAACTGTGCACAAGGGGACATTGTCCCCAGAGGAGACGGCAGTGTGAGCAGCCGCCCTCTGTTGGTGGCTCATGTTGTCCTCCTGTTGGGGAGCTACTGCACACCTGGTGCTTTCTGCGCATTTGGGCAGCTTCTGGGGCTACCTCCTGGTCACATTTCCCCAGGCCTTGCCTGGCCTTCCTGTAGAGCCATGGACAACCCTATAGGTAGCATCAGAAGCCATATTTATGCTCAGCTCCTGGGAAGAAAACTCGCCTTTAAGTGTGTAGAATTTTATTTCTGCCAAAGCTTTGTCACAGACGCTATTGACGTCCAAGAAAGGCAGGCAAGTGAAGGCACTCAGCGAGAAGCACTGCCCTACGATGCCACTAAGGTGCACGTCCTGCTTCTTCAGTGAGATGAGGCGTTCCCCTCTGTGCATACAGTGTCACAGACCTCTCCAGGGGACACTGCAGTGTCTGGCAACAGGGTCTCACTTAGCCAATTAGTGTTCATAGGTTATCACTTCTGTGATTTGGGAGTGAAAGTGCAGGGCCAAACCCACTGTGTCCCTTTGAGGAAGTCACCAAGAGGCTGAAATGCTTTTGGGCCTCAGTGAAATCATACAGCTCCTCAGACTTCCCTTTTCACACCGGAGGCGTATGTGACGGGAGCAGAGGGCAGCTGCAGAGAGAAAGGGCCAGCTGCAGCGTGGTGCATGGCGGCACACACACACATCCTGCACATTGAGTGATGCCTGGGGGACACATGGAGGGATGTGGCGGGCATGAGCACATCTCCTAAGGTTCAGCAAGCAGCTTAGGCAGGGACCTACAGAGCAGCAGTAGGGTTGCAGATGTGGACAGCTGCCCAGCCCTTGGCACTGCTGGAGTCAGTGCCCTTGTGGAGTCTGGAGGAGTCTGGTCTGCTGTCACCTGTTGTTTGGTATGAATGGTTACTGGGGGAAGTCTGCCCACCAGCTGGCGCAGCCTGTTGTGCCTTCTCTGTCGCACAGGAGCTGGCAGCAGCCCAAGAGCTGGGGACGCACATCTAACCAGTGCTCTTTCTTTGTTTTTCAGAACTACACTCAGTATATCCCTCTGTCTATATACGACCTGCAAACCTGGATGGGCAGCCCATCTATTTTTGTCTATGACTGCTCCAACGCTGGCCTGATCGTCAAGTCCTTCAAGCAGTTTGCTCTGCAGAGGGAGCAGGAGCTGGAGGTGAGGGCTCTCCCGCCCAGGGTGTGGCTGGTGGGAAGCTGGGAATGTTGGGCATCTTTGAATCAGGTGGCGTTCTAGAGCTGAGGGCTCCAGAACTGGGGCTGTGGGTGGCGTATGTGGATGGGCCTATCTTTCTTTCTACTTGGCCTCATTTCTAATTGAAGCAGTAATTAAGCAATAACATTAATAGAGCCCATTTGTGCTGTAGCAGTCTTCACCTTTCAGATACCATCAAGATGGTACAGATGCTTCTGATTTTGGAGAAATGGACCCGTCTCTTCAGTTTCAGCCTTATTGCTGCGCTGTCTTTGTTATTGTCCAACTTATTTTCCCTTTAAACCAAACCCACCAAGCTAAATGGTTGAAACCCAAATAGCTTCCACTGGTAGCTCCTATGGAGGGGCTGGAGAGCCTGTGTGGTGCTGGGCTAATGGAGTGATATTTGTTCTGATTGTTTTAATTAATATTTGACACTTGAATTAAATGGCGGATTCTAAAGAGAAGCCGAAGAGGCTGTTTCAATTAAGAGGCTTCTATCCCATTACCCAAGCAGGAGTGTCAGAATAAAATAGCCCTCAGCCCCCGGGGCGTCACGAATTCTGATTGGTTGCAGTGCAGGAAATTCTCCATCCAGGAACAAAAAATAGCCTTTGGTATGTTTCCTCAAGACTTTTTGGGTCCATTCAATTTTAACGTATTGTTATGTTTTTCACATTTCATCAGAGGATAATGCTGAGGGATTCAGCAACAAAATTTGAAATTCTATTTGGTAGAACTCTAAGTTAACATGTCTGCAGTTTAATATTTTATGTGTGTAAATGAAGTCCTCAGGCAGAACATTGCATAGGAGTGACTGATAAATATAATGCCCTTTATCCTTGAAAATTGAACCGGGAGCCACAGGTTTGTTTGCTGGCTTCTTTGTTTGTTTTGCATTCTGTAAAAAGAGAAGGGAAAGATCAAGTTTCCTTTCACCAAATTTTTACCCTATTCTCAGGCATCTTGTCTGTGTTTACCCAGGGGTGGGTGATACAGAAACACCCAAAGCACTAAGAGGCCATGTGCATCTGCTCACATCAAGTAATAAACATAGCAAAAACGATTTTTTTTTGCATTTGTAATATGTCAATAAATATGCCAAAGAATCCTGGCTGATTTCTGCATTCCATGTCTGAGTGGCGGAGTGGCTGAGGGAAGGGCAGCTGATTGAGCGGTGGAGCGCAGACCCCACCCCGTCCTGCAGAAGGCGCACCTTGCTGGCTTGGCCCAGCAAAACTCTGCTTGCAGCACGTGGGGTGTCTGTGTGTGTCCTATATGTTGCCAGGATTAATCAGCCTAAGATGCTATACACCTCATTGCGTGCAGCTAAAAGGTTTGCATGTGTCTTTTTTGGAAAGTTTTATTTAGTCGCCTCATCCTTCATGAAGTAGATCAAAAGGAATAACAGGTCCGCTGGGGTGGCAAGGACAAGGCAGCAATGCTGGGCTTCGAGTCTTACAGTTAGCTCTACGTTCTGACTTTACTCTTTGTGTGACCACAGTGTGGGTCAGTCTGAGTGTCTCTGTCACACTTGCCGGTAATGGCCATCATTCAGTTTGTCTCTTCAGAAACAGTGGAGATTGAAGTGATGAATCTGGCTCCCAGCTAACATCGTAGCGTTTGTTTTAGTCCTTTTACCATCTGCTGTAGAAACAGCGATCCCACATGGCTTGTGAGGGACATTCTTATCCTCTGCAGCTAGCCGATTTCTTTGTCAATTTACAATATATTTTAATACTTTTTGTTGTATAACATGTGACCTGAGCGAAATTGGCAAGTGAGTGGTTTGTGTCAGTGTGTAGAAACCACAGAGTCTTGCTGCTGTTCTCTTGGTTTGTACCAGGATGAGAGAGACGCACTTCCCTGTGCTTTCTGTCTTTGTGGCAGCCCAGATTGCGTGGGGATCTGCCTGTGCATAAAAGAGGATGAGGAGGATAAAAACTGGTTAATATAATGCAAGAAAAAGGTTAGTTGGACCAGAAAGCCTCTGAGAAATAAATTAGCACACACCCAAATAAGAGTGGCATCAGTTTTCAGGGCTGATTTCTAGCCTCTGTCCTGCTGGGGGCACCATGCTTGTCCCGGGACTGTGGGTGGCCGCGCCGGGTGCCCCTCCCTGCAGGAACACTGGCATGAAGCACGCCGGGCCTAGCTGCACACAGCTGCGACTTCAACACAGAAAGTTCCTACCTGTCACTCAGGAATCTTCCTTATATTTTTCATCATGTCATATTATTTTGTCATTTAAAAATTAAAATCTTCAAGTCTCTTTGCTTTTCAATAATCTTTTGTAAGTAAGCATTTTTACCAAATTAGTATGTGCCATGGTTTAAAACAAATCAAATGGTCAGAAGGTTTATTTATAATGGAAAAGTAGGCCCTAGCCCCAGAGCCTGGCCCCATCACTCTGGCTGGGCTCTGTTGCTACAGGGCGCCACTGCCAGCCCTTCTCCCCATGGCTGAGGTAGCACAGCACACTGCTGTTCCTCATCACCTGTTTTAGGCTCCCACGGGCATCTGCCGTGACACACCGGCTCAGGGGCCACCAGGGACTTGCCTCTAAGCACTGGAGAGATGGGGCTGGATTCCGGTAGTGAAGACTCGAGCAAAAGCATACTTAGTGTGTCATCAGTCTCCATTCCTGTCTCTCCTGCCGCCCAGGACAGCGCTGCGCTTGGGCTCTGAGGGCTCCGAGTGCTCGGCGCGCTCAGCGCTTCCTCCTGTTTGCGTTAGCAGTAGCTCATGCCTTTTACTTTCCAGGCCTCTTGCTTTCCTTTGCCTCATCTTTCCAGCTCTCGTCTTCTGTGCTCTTTCTTTTGTAATCACTTTCTGTTCTCTGGCTGTCATCAAACCCTCTGTGCCTGGTGCTTGGGAACTGGTGTCTGCTCGTGTCCACGCAGACGTCTGTGGTGTCAGTGGCTGGATAAGGTGCTGCAATTCCCAGTGTTATAGGAGTTGTGTTCCTGGGGATGGACTCTCCAGAATTACAGATCTTTAACACATCCTGCCTCTCCAGCTTTTCAAGGGTAGCATCAAATCTTGAAACATGCCTTCCTCAAGGTCCCTGTGTCCCAGACCTTTGCTGCTGTGGCCACCACCACCAATGGCTGTTCACGGCCTGCCCTCGCTGCTGTCCTGCTCTCCTGGATACATCCACTGTGCTTTGGACACATGACTTCCTCTTTCTGGTGCTCTCCTTTATTCTTCCAGGGCACATCCTCAAGTTCCAGCCTAGAAAGGAGTGATAACAGAGTCCTTCAGGCTCAAGCATTTGCCTTGGAACAGCCTTCAGCTGTCAGCAGTGAAAAACACACTATTAGTTTTTCAACAGCAGATTGCCTCTTTCACTAATAGGATCTCTGAGGCACACCAGTGACTTGTTCAGTAGTGCCTCGTGGACCAGACTGCAGCACCTTCTGCTCCACGTCCTTCTCCATTTGATGCTCTGACCCCTTTGCTACCCCCTGCCCACCTCGGCTCCAGGCATTTCATCTGTGTGTGGTGGGAAGGAGTGGGGAAGCCAGTGCTGGCCCCAACTGCCTCCTTTGTGAGAAGGTGAATGTAGGCTTTCTTCTAGACCTCCTTGTCTGCACCTGGTCCCCCAGGTAGGAGGGTAGAAAAGGGAATGAAGTTGGCACTGGCCCTGGATTACCTGGTGAGGAATGGCCACCACGCTTTCATCTCTACGCATTGTTAATGGGGTGTACATGGACATTTGGGCTGTTTCACCCGTAAATCTGTCGTACTCTTGATATTGCTGGGAATGTGTAAAAACCTGCCAGCTGCCCTCATTGTAGCTGTGTCCAAGAATCCAAAGGCGCTACTGCCGCCTGCACCAGAGGAGTGTGTGGAGGGGCTGGAGGGGAAGAGAGTCGAGAGCCTTCCTGCAGCCTTTCTCGGGCGTGAAGTGTTGGTCTGTAAGCCACAGAGGAAGGCTGGGGGGAGGGCAAGCCGCCCTCCCTGAGTGGTCTTCCGAGTCCTCGTCACTTCTGCTTCCCTAGGGAGCTCCTGGGGCTGTCCCCTCACATCCACAGGAGACAGCTGGGCAGCTAGGGTTGGGTCTGCACAAGGTGTCCCTCTCGGCTGTTGGAGGCAAGTGAGGAGGTTGGCTAGTAGCAGAGGACCACGGTGCCTTTCTTCACACACAGATGGAGTGAGCACAGCTCTGCCCCCGTCAGACCCGGTCCCGAGCACCACCATCCTCATTGGGTCCAGGACTGATGTGTGGATAGCTCCTGGAGGTGGCCCTGCAGGGCCTGGGGAAGTTCTGCAGAGAACGGAACCCTGCTGTGGAAGAGCCTTTCACTGCCCTTGGGCAGTCAGGACTCTCCTGCGCCCACGGCTCGGCTCTCCTCGTGTGGCCCCCGCACACTCTGCGTTCTGTGGGACGCATTCGGACGCTGTCTAATGCTCATCCAGGGTCCAGCCTGCAGCTCAAGAGCGCTGATGGTTGCTGGTCTTCCTGGCAGGCTCAGGCTGGACTCTGCAGCCTGTTGTCCTCTTGGACATCCTGGGTGTGAGCCGACAGGTGACGCAGTCTCCTCCTTGCTGCTGTTCACAACTAGCGATCCTGATGAGAGTGCCTGCAGTGTGCAGTCTCCTCGGGAGGCACCGGACCCCTTACCGAGGCCTTGGTGTTCAGTGCCGCGGCTGCTCTGCACTGCGTTGCCATGGGACTGTGCCAGGACGGCGACCACTATGCAGTTAGCACTGCCGCCTCGCAAGGCCTGCCTGAGGTTCTGAGAGCCACGTTCGTCCTAATCACCCACTAGGGGTGCGCTTCCCAGTTGGCATCTCTGTGTGCTGGGTTTACAGGGCAGGGCCCCCGTGTAGCCCTGCTGGACTCCAGCCTCTCCTGGCTCCGCCATGGAAGCCCCGTTTTCACGCCCTCCGCCCTTGCTCTTCTCGTGCCCCAGGTGGTCATTTGTGGGCGGTAGGGAAGTGAGCCACTTGGTTATGTGATATCCTCATTCTCTTCTTTAATTTTTAGTGGTATTGATATTTTGGTTTTAAAAAAGATGTCCTCCACTCTTTTGAGTTATCCGTTTTCTCCAGTATTTAACAATTCATTCAGATTCTTCCATTCTGGAGGCTTGTTGGTGTGTGAGGAGAAACAAACCTTCCATCACTGCCTATCCCTCAGAGGCCACTTGTGAAAGGCAGCTGTGCTGGCTGTGGCCTGGGACTCAGCCTCAGGGTGCCAGGAGAAGCACTTATGTAGAACTTTCCAGATCTCCTCCGACCCTTGGGATTTCCTCATGAGAGTCCGAGTCTGGGAGAAGCACTGCATCTGGGAACAGGGAGTAGACGGGGCAGAGCGCCCACTTGTGCTTAGCACGCAGCTAAAATCTGCTGACTCAGCAATGCTTGGAGCAGGGAAATCATTCGGGCAGTGTGTGGATGCTCCCTGGGTGCGGGCATTGCTGGGAGGAGGGAGAAGCCAGGTGACCATGACTGGAGGAAATGGTTCTGGGACTGGGTGGTGGCAGAGGTGGAGGCCATATGTGCCTCTGGGGTGCTTCTGCAAAGAAGAGTGATGTACTTACTGATAGATGCAGGATATGAGAACAGATTTGGGTTAAGGGCGACCCCTGGTGTTGTGGCACAGGCTTCTCCCTCCTCCCAGCTCTGCCCGCACACCATAGGCACTCTCGTCAGGATCGCTAGTTGTGAAGCCACCATTTCCTGAGTTGGGACGACCAGGCTGGGGCTAGAGGAAGGTGGGTGTGTGTGTGAGGGCCCTGCCCTGGCCACGCAGGGGGGCTCTGGAAGGCGTTAGAGGTTTCCCTGTGTAGGCTGTGGCCCTAGCTGCTGTGAAGTGACTGGAGAGGAGAGTTCGGCCTGTGCCCCAGTTCTCTGCTGGCCGGAAGCAGGCAGGAAGACAGGGCAGTGTCCCTGGGGGAGGGCGAGGGAGGTCCCAGTCACAGGGAGTCAGCCGGTGTGTGGGTGCCGAGAAATGCGAGGCGAGGGCTGAGGTGGGCCTGCTGCACAGGGCGGGCCCAGAGGCTTGGCCTGGGCTTTCCAGCGCAGGTGGGGATCACGAATGGCTGTGAGGCTACTAGAGGGAATGGGAAATGGACACGTGGTGACACCCAGGGCCAGCTGTACTCTGGCAGAGTGGGGAGCGGGTGTGGTCCTGAAGTTGGTGTGAGAGGTTAGCAGGAGCCAGGACATGAAGGGGAATGTGGAGGAGCGTGGTCAGTGGTCATCAGGAGGGGAGGTGGTGCCTGAGGCAGAGTCCACAGCCGGAAGGAGGTGAAGACAGACAGCCAGCACAGGAGGCACAGGTGTGCACACACACGTAAAAACATACTACACGCACACTCACACACCACATGTATAAACACAAACAGTAGTTCACATGTAACACTTCAGCACAGGCATGCACTCGTACTCGTGTAACCTCCACACGTACCGCTTGCACATGTGTTTCATGCTGTGCGGTAGCATGTGCCTGCTGCATCCAGCTTGCCCCTCCCTGGTTGCGGTCTCAGAGGTGGAGCCAGAGCACGGGGCTGGATCTGGTCTTCAGTTGGGCTTGAGAACCTGGGGAACAGGTGCCTTCATGCTGGCTGTGGAAGTCGTCCAGGCTTCTCCCTTCCACTGGCTAATAGAAATGGAAACGTCCTGTGCTCCTGTTACTCTCTGAAGCAGCCAGGACTCCATGACTGGGCTCATTTTGTTAACTTGGCGGAGACATAGTGGGCGATGGACAGCATGCTTCCATGCGGTTGAAACAAGCTGATCAACTCAGAAATGCAAGAAACGGACTCATGTGCTAGTGCATGTCGAGCATGATCCCAGGCAAGGAGAGGTGGCCCCTGCCCCCAAGAGCGTCCTTGCCTGGCAGGAGGGGATGCCCCTTTGGATTATCCCAGCACACAGGCACAATGCCCTGGATGGGGTGGCCAGGGGCTCTCTCAGATTTCCAGTGAGCAGACAGAGAAGCTGTGAGGACCAAGGGAGGCTTGGTCCTCACAAGGTGACATCTGCTCTGAATCTTATAACAGAAAAGACCTGTGTATGGATAGGAAGGGCTTTTGAGAGAGAAGGTGGAGTGCAAGGAAAGGCCAGGGTACCGAGCTGCTTGAGATGGGGCAGTCCACAGCACCTCACAGTGCGTCCTGTACCCACCTGGACCATGTCCGCACAGTCCTAGAGCAGGCCTTCAACAGCACCACTGGCTCCGCCTGTGTGATCCAGGGGCTGGCCTGTCCCCTAGTGAGCACCCTCTCTTGCTGGTGCAAACCCAGCTTCAGGGCTCTCTGAAAAGGAATTTTCTGATTGTAACTTTCAGACCACGAACACGCAGCACAGAAACCTCCCAGCTCTCACCCAGGAGAGAGGGGCTTCATTGCTGATGTACCCAGGCTTTAGAGCAAGGCGGGAGCCCCGGCAGAACCCTTCACCCCGAGTAGCTGGCACCTCACAGTGCAAGACGACTGTGGTGCCTTCCAGAGCCTCTTCCTGACAAACAGGGCTGTGGAACACTAAGCACTGCTTCTTAGTTGTTGACTCGGGGTAAGAGCAGTCAGGAGTGGAGTTTGTTCTGATTTTAATTAGCCACCTCCACTGAGTTGTGAATAGTCATGAGCATTTAGAAGCTGTTGCGTTGCCAGCAGCTGAATGGCCTTATAGTAGTAGACAGTTCACTGGGTTGAACCCAGGATGATGGTGACACTTGCCAGTGGGCTCTACCTGGCCTTTGAAAGGCAGCACGGAGGCATCATCCACCAGAAGCCATCCTCGGCTCTCCGGCAGCCTCTCACAGTTCCCAAGAGTAGGTGCCACTTGATTTTTAAGTTATTGTTGAAAGCTTTATTTATACAGTGGCATGTGTTATGTATTAAAAGGACCACTGTAGTTGGGCATCTGCATTTTGGTGCAGTGTCTGTCACACACTGGGCCAGCACCAGGGGCATCCGAGCTCATCTCTTTGAACTTTCAGACGTGCCCCGTATAACTGGCTATTGTTGAATTGAGAACAAAAGTCGCTGTTAAAAAAGAACTAAAGTATTGCCAAGATGCTGATTTCAGAAATCCACGTCAGGGCTGGAGATGTGGCTTAAGCGCTAGTGCGCTCACCTGGCATGCGGGGGAGGGGGGGCTGCGTTCGATCCTCAACACCACATAAAAATAAAAAATAAAGATATTGTGTCCACCTAAAACTAAAAAAAAAAAAAAAAAATTTTTTTTTTTTTTAAAAAAAGAAATCCATGTCAGTCTTCTGAAGTTATTTCTGCCTTCATTACCTCCTGAAGATGGTCCTTTAGGAGATAGGAGCAACTCAGTGTCAGTGCCTGATTTGGACAGGAGAAATGCAGGCTCTGCGGCAGCCTGGGGCCTGTGGCCATGTCTTGTGACCCTGAGCAGCTTTGCTGCTCGCTCCTATGTGTGGGTGATACAGCAGATGATGTCCTTGGTCCCACTGTTGCAAATCCATTAGAGTATTATTCTGGACACTTCCCAAGTGCTCCAGAAGGCTCTGGGCTCATGAGGATGAGATTATTGTTGTTCTTGGCTTTCAGTTTCCTGGAGAAGCTTAATGGTGCACGTGCTGCTCAGCCCAGAGGCTCTGGCGTGGTGGAGCATCCATTTCTGAGCTAGTTGCCTTTACAGGTAGTGAGTCTGGCACACAGGCCTGTCTGCAAGAAATTGTGTCAATTAGAGGGTCAGTGTCTTAGATAAATGTAAAACTAGAATAGTACAGGAATTGAACAGGCTGTGGAAATGAGATTCCTCTGTACCTCTGGGGAAGCAAGACTGAAAAGTAGTGTTCTTGGTAGAGCCCTTTGCCTTGAATGTCAAGATGTTCTCAGAAAGATGCCACTGGCTCTGATGGCCTCGAGATAGAGCTGTCCTGTGCTCCGCACAGCCCAGGGTGTGCCAGGGTGATGGAATGCGACCCACTGAGCAAGGCGAACAGGGGCCGTGGAGTCTGAGGCCTGTCCTGTGTGTGCCATGCAGGGTATCCCCTGCATCACAAGGTCTGCCCTCCCTGGATCACACACCCGCACTCTGCAAGGACCTTCTAAGTGGTTGGGCATCCTGAGCTTATCTCTTGATTGGCCATTTTGAACTGGGAAGCTCAATTTTTTTTGTCAATGTATTTGGGATGAAGACGTTTTGTGTCTAATGGTCTCATATCCTCACTCAGTATCCAGAGTGTCCATAGTGTCCTGGATACTTCCCTTAGCATTGGACCAAATACCAGTGGACCGTGAGCTACACACTTAGGTGGATACACCTAACCCCAGCATGTGAACATGGGAGCTTCTCCTCTCAGCCAGATGGGACACAGGTGCCTTGGCCCTAAGGACGCTTCTCCCTCTTCATGCCACACAGGTCTGTCTGCGGTGGCTGCAGCACCTCGGTGTGGTCCTGTGCTCTGCAGCTGGCTAGGTAGAAAGGTCCGCTTCATCTCTTCAGGGAACTAGATCTCAGTGCTGTGGTGCAGTCAGGCAGCCATGGCGGAGGACATGGCAGGAGGACCTGGTGTCCGTTCCCAGCCCCATTCAGAAGGTTAACAAGGAGCCTGAGTGGAGGAAGGAAAGCCGAGACTGGGAAAGCACCCGATTTCTGCTGTGAAGATGCTTGCCTCCAGGAAAGGAAAGCAAGACTTTTGAATCTGGTGTCTGGAAAAGCGGTTGCTCCTTCTCACTTAGAGTCATTTTCCGATGACCAGAAATCAACGGTCAGCCATCTTTGCATGTCCCATGCCAAGTGGCGATTAGTAGCCTTGCTAGAATAATGCCATAGGCCAGCAGTTCCAGAAAGATGCCTTCGGGACTGTCTTTCACTCCAGGCCTACCTGTGTCCTGCTGGGCCTAGCCTTTCTGGAGCCCACTCTGGTGCGGCCCCTTGCCACCAGCCCAGATGTGTGTGCCATGGCCTCTGCCTTTGCCCCACCAGCCCTGTCTGGCCCCTGACTCAGCACTGATGAGCTTCCTGAACAGGGCTAGCTGCTTTGCCCGTCCACTTCAGCTTCTGCAGCCAGAGCCCAGGAAATGCTTCCAGACATTACTGTAGCTTTCCTCATCTCTGTACTTTAAAAATACCCACTGCACCTCAGTAGCTGCAGAATCACGTGAACACACTTGGTGCCGCTGAACTTTCAACTGTGTTGGCAAAACCAGTCCTGGTTGTGAAATGAAACTGTAAAAATGATATGGTGAGAAACTGGTGCTGGGGAGAGGATCAGTTCCCCTCCCCTCCCCTTTCAGCCTTTCTCCAGGAATCCTATTTAACCATGGGTCCCTACCTTTTGAAGTGTAAATAAACACTTGGGATTCTGACTACTCCCTCTTGAAATGTAACAGATGCCTGTGAAAAGAGCCCTTTCTTCTTCTTATCTGTTTCTGTGCAGGTGCCTTATGTTAGAGACCCTGCACAAGGCCACATAGATTAGGAATTTTTTTTTTTTAAAGGAAAAAGCCCCAATAATAGGATGGGTCTAAGATGATGCCGAATAACCTATAAATGTTTATGTGTTGTGAGAAACTGTGGATCAGGACTCAGAATTTAGTTTTGTTTTCCTCTGGGCCAGCTGGTGTATAATAAAGTTTGGAGTTCTCCTCTCCGAGTGCGGCTTGCTGCTTCCTTTTTTTTTTTTTTTT
>NW_025999895.1:1741649-1805988 GCF_001458135.2 Marmota marmota marmota | reverse complement strand
CTTTTTTTTTTTTTTTTTAAGAAAGAGAGAGAGACAGAGAGAGAGAGAATTTTAATATTTATTTTTTAGTTTTCGGCGGACACAACATCTTTGTTTGTATATGGTGCTGAGGATCGAACCCGGGCCGCACGCACGCCAGGCAAGCGCGCTACCGCTTGAGCCACATCCCCAGCCCCAGCTTGCTGTTTCTTGACCAGTCTGTTTCCTGCAACAAAACTGCACATAGGGGCTGGGGCTGGGGCTCAACGGTAGAGCACTCTCCTAGCATGTGCGAGGCACTGGGTTTGATCCTTAGCACCACGTAAAAATAAAAACAAATAAAAATAAAAGTATTGTGTCCAACAACAACATACATACATATATATCCATTCTGCATGTAAAGGAGTGGACGTGGGGCTAGGGGTGCAGCTCAGTGCTGGAGTGCTTACCCTGCGGGCACGAGACCCCAAGTTCCACCTCAGCACTGGGGAAAAAATTAAATAATTAATGGCAAATTTTACATCACATGTAATTCAGTACATTCCTCCAGAAAGCACAGTTTTTCTCAGAAGGTTTGTATTGTGTCTGCTGTCGTGCACACTGGTGTCCGATTGGTACCTGGGGTTTGTGTTCCTGCAGTAGCCAGGTTACTGATGGCACTTCCAGTCTGTAGTACCTTCAGTGTAAGAAATCTGCAGTGCCACAGGCGAGGGTTACCGGCAGGAAAGCAAGGGCACATGTGCGCCCTTTTGCTAGCTGTGCACCTGGGAGCCAATGCAGCTTCGTTTGTGTGACGGAAGGGTGCCGGGTGTGCTCTTTGGAGTCTTGGAGTCCCAGGTACTTGCGTGGGCTCTAGAGGGTCCAGATGGTAACATGACACAGAGGAGCCCTAAAGCCAGCAGCAGCATGGTGGCACTCTGGTGCTCGTGCTGACCAACCTGTTAGACACTTGTATCATTTCTTGCGGCCTCCACATTTCCTCATTGCTGAAGATCTTTCAAATGGAGATAAAATGTAACCTCATGAGGATGCTGGGAAAAACCAATGAGATACTCTGTGTGAAAAGTATTTGAGAAATATTAGGAACTGTGGAACTAGAGGGACTTATTAGTTGTTAATAATTTAAGGAGCAGAAGTGTTCTTTACAACTCAGGAAACAAATGTGTGGCCATCGTGATTAAAAACCCTGCCTCCCCAACCTGTTGCACCCTCCTTAGTATTTACCATCCTTGCGGATGCTCAGTTCCTGTCCTTCTTAGAGGTCTGCTGCTATCCAAAAAAGGAATGTCATCATGTCCTGTGGTTTTTATGCCGTAAGCCCAAGAACTCACTTGAAGAACAAGCTCCTTCAAAGCTCCGGAAGCTGAATGAGCAGCATTCTGTAACACGATTCTCTGGACCCTGTTGCTGAACCATGTGGTAAATAAGTCAGTCTGTATTGGAAAGAGCCACTTTCTTGCACTAAACTTCATTTTACAGGTTTGAGATGGCTGGGTTACTGGGGCACCACGCACATAGCTCTTCACTGTGCCCAGCCCTGTCGGGCGCCATCTGGGTGTGTGTTATGTCTTGTTATGTTCAGACACCGTATTTCAGGCCAACTAGCGATAATGCAGTGCTCTCTTCAGGAACTAGTGCAGTCTTCCCGTGTCTTCTTGGTTTGCCTCTACCCTGTGGCCTGTCCCCAGCTGGACACCGTGGCAGTGCTGGGGAGGCATCAGGGTCACCTGGAACCCCCTCACCCCCGGACCTTGGTGCACCCAGGTTCTCAGACTCACCGTGGCCCACTGCCATGCCTCCCGAGCTGGAGACTTTCTTGGATGAAGCAGTTCTGACATTGTGTTCTGTGGGGGCCACACCGAGTGACCACGCCTTCCAGTCCTGATGCACCAGGGATCTGAAAGATCACTGCAGTCTGGCGCGGTAGTGCCATTAGTGCCGTGACTGGGGACTCGGTCTTCGCCCCCACTCGGACAGCAAGGCCAGTTGTCTGAGTAGGCACACCCTGGGGTAGAGCTACACTCACCTGTTCTTTCGTAATCCTACCCCTTTGCCCTGTTTGGGATAGAATGTTCCATGGAAACTCCCTTTGTGTGTCCCCTTCTCTTGCTCTGCCCTTGGGTGTGGCCTTCCTAGATGTCAGTCAATCTGCTGACAGCAGACATCAGGAAGCTAGACTCAGCCCCCCCAAACCTGACCCTTTGCCTCATTTGAATGGCTTCTCCCCAATAAAAGGGGTCATCACGTGCTCCCTCGCGCGCGCTCTCTCTCTCTCTTTCTCTCTCTTTTTCTCTTTCCACAGTCCCCTAAGATCAGAGGAGCCGTCACAGGACCCGAAGAAAAAGGTATCTCTGTCTCTTGTGTGATTATTTCGTGAGCCCAGTTCACCTGGTGTGACCCTGAGTGTTTTGGTTGTGGAACTTGACAGCTCTCTTCACAGTTATTCTCAGGAGCAGCAGAGTAACATCTGCCCAGTCCCTTGTGCATCATGCTTAATAAATATTATTGGCCAAAACACCATGAATTCTCGTGAACTTTGTTATTTCTGAAATGACATTAAAAACTTGGTGGATTCAGATGTTGTCACAAGCATGCACTGTATGAGGCCGAGGAAGGGGAATGTGTGTGGCGCCGGGCTCACGTGAGGGCCGCTGCTTTGCTGGTGGCGGCGTGCTCTCGCTGGCCTCAGCAGTGTGGAGGACATCTGCCTGTCAGTTCTGTCCTGTTTTAAAAACATTTGAATGTGCTGCATTACTTTAAAGATTCACACACTTGATTAGATTTTAAGTCAACAGTGAGATTTTGTGGCATTCTTAGAGTGTGCATCAATTAGCCCTATATAGCCTTTTCTCTGGGAATCGAGGTGTGGTGCAGCCTGTCCTGGGCCTTTGCCACTCTAAATCCTGTCCAGGTAAATATCAAGCTGGTGCTACTATCCTTCTTTGAAGGGACATTAACATTTTTGAATTTAAAAACCCAATACCTTTCTCCCTGGTTACAAAATCATGCCTGTTGTAGAACATTTAAGAAATGGGTGGAAATAGGAAAGCTGTACTCTTGATACAGCCCCCTGCCGTGCAGGCATGGAGTGCACCTGCACCTGTCGTTCAGTCTCTTGGCCGGGAGGCCGCAGGCATGGCCTTGACTTCTGCTCTTGGTGTTGATATCATATGCTCTCAACAACTTCCTGCGCCAGTCACCACACCAAAATAAGGTTGCAGTGGATGACTGGTGGAATGTTTAAAGTAAGTAGGACACCAGAACAGACCTGGCAAAGTGTGCGTGGACACTGAAGTGATAATGGAATCGAAAGGGACCTGGGATACCAAGCCTGGGGTGAAGAGCGCTGCCTCGCATGCACAGGCCCTGGGTCCCTTCCACGCCTAGTTCCAGAGGGAAGAAAGAACGAACAAAGGAAAAGCACAGCCACAAAGGAAGAAGGATTTAGCAGGGCAGAATGATGTTCTGCCACCAGAAGGTCCTGGGGAGTGATGTGGACACTTCCTGGCCCTGCCTTCATTCTCCAGGAGAGAGCTCAACCTTAATGCCTCCTCAGATGGACTTGGAGTAAAAACCCAAAACTTAAGTCCTTAGTGATCCACTCTTCCTCTTCATCCCATGCCCACCTTCCCCAAAGTGTGTCAGCTAAGCCGCTCTCTTTTCCTTGTGTTCCCCATAGGTAGCTGCAATTAACCCAAACCACCCGCTTGCCCAGATGCCTTTGCCCCCGTCAATGAAAAACTGCATTCAGCTGGCAGCCTGTGAGGCCAACGAGCTTCTGCCCATGATCCCCGACCTTCCTGCGGACCTGTTCACATCCTGCCTCACCACTCCCATCAAGATCGCTCTGCGCTGGTAAGAGCCTGCTGGGGCCGGGTCCCAAGTCACAGGGTCTGAGGCTGCAGCCCAGGTCTCCCGAGGCAATACAGCAGGAACATGCTAGTCTCCCTTGACTCACAGGACTCCAGGCAGATGCTTGTGAGTGGAAGGTGCTTCTCCCTCTGGATCAGGTCACATGCAGCTGGCTCCTTTGCAATTTCTAAGAACAAACTTGTGCACCTCTTTTAAAGTGTAGAAGTGCTGTTGCCATCAGATCGGTAGTTCTGGTAACCAGCTTGCGTTTGGGGAGAAAAGGCTATTATGAAAAAGAATTCATTTCATTTCTTGTCCAAGTATAATCTCCAGTATTCTCATCAGTAAAGAAGAAGGCCACAGCCTGTTTCCCACCACAATTCTTAAGAGTCCAGAACCCTGGGGAATATTCTGGGAATTACCCAGATGGGTGAGCTTGCCCTTGAGACCCATGTCTCTGGCAGTGCTTACGGCGGGCTGTGTGTGTGCTGCTGACAATCCAACTTCCTGCCCAGGCCATCCTGCCCTCTTCTGTTGTGGGGGTGGTGTGGGGTGGAACCCAGGGCCTCATACATGCTGGGCCAGGGCCTGACCACTGAGCCGCACTCCCAGCCCTTTTTTTCATTTTACTTTGAGACAAAGTCTTGCCCAGTCTGGCCTAAAACTTGTGGTCCTTGTGCCTCTGTGCCTTTCTTTAACAAATCCTTTCTGTTTTGATGAAAAGCTTGCATGCAGCCACTGTCCCCCAGCCAGTAGATAAACATTTCCTAGTGCTCGGGCGGGAGCTGTGCAGCCGCGCGCGGCACACACTGTAGCGTTGTGGGGGTACTTTCTTGGGGTTTCTGCCCAGTCAGCGTTGCAACCCAAACTCCGTTTTCTGGTCTCTTACCCAGACTCTAGAGAAGCTACTGAGAAGTGTGGGTCTTGGGGGCTAATGATGACAACAAAGTGATCAGCCCTCCGGAGACCCCTCAGGGTGCCACAGCCTGGGGCAGGGGTGACCTGAGCTTGTTGAGGTGCTATGTTGGAGGAAAATGGCCTCCTGCTTTGCCTCTGCAGCAAAGTCCAGGTCAACCCCAACCCTGGGATGAGGGGTCAAGAGAGTGGGGCTGGCTGGACGGCAGCCCCCAGCCATTCAGTTTCCCTCCCACTCTCTCCCAACTCCCAAGACTTGGGATTACCAGGGAAGGGCCTCCTTCTAGGGCTACTTCTCTCTGAAAAGTTAGGAGGAGGAGAGGGCCTGCCTGGACGGGCTGCAGAGAGGGCACTGGTGTGTCTCTGCCGCCTGTGCTCCCCCCTCCACACTGCCAACAATGACGGGGCCTGGCCAGAGGTTCTGCAGCCTTTGAAATGAAGAGCACGGCAGCCGGGTCTGCAGAGGCCCTCACCAGGGAGCACAAGGAGAGGGGCCAGGACGCGGGAGGGAGGTGGGCGCCATCACACAGAAGAGCATCTGCACTGGGAGCAGAATGTGGCAGAGGAGAAAGTGCCGGGGCACAAAGATGCCTCACCCAGAACTGGGAAAGGGGCTCCAGCCAAACAAGAGGAGACGGAAGACACTCGTAGGAAGAAGGTGCATGGGGACGCCACCCTTCTGCCTCACTCTCGGGCCCCTTTTCCCTTCCAAGGGTATCTGCCTTCTTTAGGCTGTAAGGACAGTGTTCTTTCCCTGTCTGGACTGTGTGAACTATGCCCCCAGGAAGAGCTGCTGTCCCTGTGACCCAGGAGCTCATGCAGTGAGTCACTGCCCAGTTCTAGCTGGGTGCCGAGTGCCCACACTGAGCTCCACAGGGCACACAGAGACTTGTCTCAGCCCTCATCTTCCAGCTGAAGTTAAAATGTGGCCCTAAAGCAAAAAATGCACTTTTTGAATGGGCATTTTTATTTTCTTTCTCTTTTAATAGTAGGGATTGAGTCCCAGTGTACATTGCCACTGAGCTACATCCTAGCATTTTCTTCTATTTTTAATTTTTGAGACAGCGTCCAAATTGCCCAGGCTAGCCTCGTACTTGCAGTCCTCCTTCCTTCAGCCTCCTGAGTGCTAGGATTGCAGGCAGGCTCCGGCTCACCTGGGCTTCAGTGGGCATTTTGTGCAAGGCAGAGAAACCCTGAGCTTCTCAAGGCAGTGCATGACCCAGCATAAGCCAGGGCCTGTTGTTTTCCCAGAGTTCAGGGACATCACTAGGGCTGTGGGATCCAAGAGGTCTCCTTGGATGAGCTGAAAGTGGAATCTGAGCATTACTGACAGCACAAGTTTGGAGGAAGCAAAGGTAGCTCCCAGACAGATGTGCCTAGTGCAGGCAGCATCCCAAAGGAGTGAGAAGGGCAGCCCCTCTGGACAGGGAGGATTCAGAGGAGATGGGTGACTTCAGAGGGTGGGCCTGGGGCGACTGCGGAGGCGTTGAATGTTCTCATTTCCTGCAGCTCTGCGGGAGAGCCCCTGAGCTGTTCACGTGAGTAGATATCTTGAGAATCATGCTTGTGAAGGTGAGCCAGGTGACACAGGAGCCCTGGGACCTCACTGGCTGTAACCATACCAGACCTCACGGGCACATTCTAGAGAAACAATAAAATGAAAGGTAAAAGAGGCAGTACAACTGGAAGGCAGGAGCTTCTGCAGGAGCACATGGATCCACTGGGGAGCAGGCCCCTGGCCACTCATCTCCTGCCTCTCCTCATGGACTCCTTGCCGTTACTGCTGAGTGCATGCCAGCTCCAAAATAGACCCTGTGCTGCAGCTTCGCTCTCGGTTGCCAACCCAGGGTTCACTGGGGGTCGGGGATTCCCAGATCAAGGCAGCTGAATGGACGTGCAGGGAGGAGGGAGAAAGGAAAACAACACCAGTGGAGGCTGGAACGGCCTCCGCGCCTGCCCACGCCACTCCCAGATCCTGTGGCCAGACACAGGCCATTTCATGGAGTTGGTGAGCTCCTCCCTGGCACTGTGTTCTTGCACCCTGAGTTAGCAAGCACAGGCCTCCACTCGTGAGTGGCCAGGTACTCCAGAGAGTTACTTCCGCTTGGAGGCCAGCCTCCTGGCTCCAGGGCAGGCCCTTGCCCTCCCCAGGGATGTGCTTCTGCCTGCCAAGACATGATGCATTACATCCATAGCTGCTTGAAATTCTTTTTGGAGTGAGGATATGATTAAATTTCTTTAAAATACACATTTAGTATGACATGCAGTGAAAGACAAATCAAGTTAATACAGTTACCATAAGGCAGACTTTGGATCCGATAAGCCACAGCTGCAGACAGTTGTCTTCAGATAGCCACTGCGTAAAACAATCAAGCAGTGTCTTGGGTGGGCAATTCTTTTACCATGAACCACGCTTTGCTATACCAAGGTGCTGAAGTCAGATTAAAGAGAACATGTTGCTAGGCCCTTCGGCTCAAGATGGTAGAAGGGGCACTGTGCACTTCTTTGCAAGAGATGAATTTTAAAACTTTTTTCTTATAAATGAAGAAGGGAATATAGTTTGTCAGACAGTACTTATTCATGTTGTCAGAGTTAAGGGCTTTATTTTTTTCATTTGAAAGTCTACTCAAGCCAGGCACACTCATGCACACTTGTAATCCCAGTGACTTGGGAGTCTGAGGCAGGAGGATGGTAAGTTCCAGGCCAGCCTCAGCAACTCACTGAGACCCTGGCTCTAAATAAAATAAAAAGGCCTGGGAATGTAGCTTAGTTGTAGGGTGCTCCTGGGTTCAGTTCCCAGTACCCACCCCACAAAAAGTCAGTAATTTCTAATTTAAATGGATCATATATTCTTTGCAGAAAATGTACTGAAAAGTAAAGATAATCCAAGATTTTACCTTGAAAGGTCAGCAAGGGCTAACTTTTCAGTGGCCTGCTTCTCAAGCTCTTCTCTGTGTGTGCTTTTGGATGTTGGTGTTCGTAGGCTGTCACCGTCTCACAGGCAGAAGCCCCAGCGTCCTCAGGCCATGACCGCTGGAAGTGTCCTAGACCGCTGGAAGCACTTGGCGAGTGTCACACTCCCACTTAAGCTGTGTCAGTGCCCTGTGCTCTGCTTAACCAATGCCCGGGCTTTAGGATTTAGGATCCCCCAACATAAAGGCTGGAGAGCTCAGGGTAGCTCTCAGATTGGGTCAGCAGGCTTTCTCTGTGGCGCTTCAGATCGTCAATGATTTTTTTCATTTAGGCTTTTTGGGTCAAAAGCCGCAACACTGTAGTTGTGGTAAGAAAGCTGAGGACATAGTGCCAAGCCAGTGAGCACAGCTGTGTTTCAGTACAGCTTTATTTACAAGAACAATCTGCCGTGAGCAGCCGGGGCCATCAGCACAGACCAGACACACTCTGTCTTTCCACAGCAGCAGCAATTTCACACGCCACGTCACTCTCAGCAGTTGCAGTTCATGGAGTGCCCGTGGTCATTGGCAGTCATCGGCTGGACCAACACAGTTTCCTTTGTTCCAGTCTTAATTTCTGGTATCTGTAACACCCAAGTCACACATTATGCTTTATACAGTGAGATGTGTGGATTTCCAAAATGTGGTCACGGGGTCTTAGGAGGCTGCTCTGAGAGCAAAGGCAGGGAGCAGATACAAAATCAGGTCACTGCAGATGGTCAGATGAGATTATGAACCAGCCCAAAAACTTGCTCAGAGCTCAGAACTCACCCTAGGCTAGGGTCCAGATGACAGGCAGTTCAGAAGTAGACCACATGTGAAGCAGGGAGCTGAAGCTGGGTTGAAGCCTGGGGTTAGGGTTAGGGCAGAGGGTTGTAGGTCCATCACTGGTCCATCTCCTGATGGGTTCATCGTGTGGTCTGATGATAGGTGGGGGTACGTGCTCTGCCCAGTCATGGGGTTTTCTCCTCCTCTGGGTTTCAGGTGAGGGGTCACACCTGGTAACTGAGAAGCTCATGGCTGGTTCTTCTGATACGGGTTGGATAATGCCCAGGCAGCCATACTTTTCTGGTTTGATTCAGGAAGTTCACAGGTGGCCCATATTTGTTAGCACAATTTATTTATTATTTGTGCTTTTGAGTATGCTGTGCACCTTTGGGTTATTGCTTTTGATAAACTCTGTATGTCCAACATTGAGTAGTTGTCTGTTTGCCTAGACAAGTTACCAAGCCACTCTGCCTTAGCATTTTTGAGTTTCTCAGAAGGAGTGGCTCTGAGCAGACTGCTGCTATACCCTGGAGGTACTCCGAGCAGCATACAGCCTGGCTGTCCACACATCAGGGTCCAGACTTGGCCCCAGGGCTATAGTTTGCCAGTTCCTGCTCCAGAAAATGGAGCCAGGATTGAGCTGAAAATGACTGTCGTATTTATCTATTGGACAGTAGATGACCTAGAAGAAGACAATGCTCATGTCATGGGTGGATATGAAGTGTCCTTAGAGGCTTGTGCACCGAAGGCTTGGTCCCCAGTGCAGTAGGGCTTGGGGTGGTGGTTGGAGGTTACTGGATCCTGAAGGCTCTGACCTCTTCAGTGGGTTAATCCATTGATGGCTTCATTATCTTAATAGACTACTGGAGGGTAGTGGAGGCTCATTGAGGTGGGGCCTAGGAGGAGGAAGTAGGTCACTGGGGGCATGCCCTGGAAGGGTTTCTTGTCCCCAGCCCCCTTTCCCCTCCCTCCCCTCCTCCCTTTCTGTGGTACCTGGCCACTGTGAGCTGAGCAGCTTTCTTCTACCATGCCCTTCCACCATGGTGTCTTGCCTCACCCCAGGCCCAGAACAAGGGAGCTGACCAGCTGTGGACTCAAATCTATGAAACCATGAGAAAAAGAGAGAACGAGAGACCTCAAGTTGTTCTGGTCAGTAATGCTCAGGAAGGTCTCTCCCAACTCTTTCTCTCTCAGTAAGATAATGGTTCGGAAAACTAGGCATGGTCGTTAAAGAAGTCGTCTGCTCTGTGAACCCGACACAGCCCTGCTTCACATGTGCAGCACATGTTCATGTGCACCGGGGCAGGGCTGCTTGCGACTCTTATTTAATGATGAAATAGTTCTTGGAAGACTTTGCCTTTTCTCCTTCCATTTTTGTTTCAGTCCTTCTAATTTTCAGAAACTGATTTCGGTAATTCAGAATGAACAATGACATCGTCACCTTGCTCGCCATGTGTCTCTTTGCAGTGTAAGAGTCACAAATGTGTTTTCCCTTTGGCTGTTTCCTGTCCCTCTGATTGAGTGGCATGCGGCCATTTAAGATTCATTCTGGGCATATTTGTGTGTGGCTGATCATGACCTGTCTGGTGCCCGTTGGTGCTGTGGGGCTTGCTGTGAACTAGATGAATGCCGTTGCGTCGTGCAGCCTGCAGCCCTGACTGACATCAGGAGTGGGGATGGTAGACACTGTTTTGGATTGAATAGAGGTCAGGATACTTACTTCCTTTCAATCACGTTGAGGAATTTCAAGGAGTTCAAGCGTCAGTGACGTGGTGTTCATGCACATATCAACATGGGAAGTCTTGCTCTCACGTGCCCCCTGTGAGGGTACAGGAAGGAAGGAAAGAATTGTCCACCTCTCTTGCAGAAGAGAAGTGACCCAGTGGGGACAGAGATACTCACATTGGCCAAAGGTAGCACTGGAGGTGTGAGAGAGGAACAGCAGTCAGGAGGTGGCAGAATGCATGTGTGCCAAAGTCCTAGGTAGGTGAATATGCTTGGTCACCTTCTCTGGCCAGGCTGCTGTGCATGGTGCGTGTTCGTTTCAGACACTGCTGTGACGTTTGCTGTATATTCTTTTCTTGATGACTCAGCTGAGAATCAGTAAGATCCATTTTTGGAAACATCAATTTCTACAGTTTGGGATGGAGGTAACCTGCCATTTGCTCTTTGAGGAGTCTTCTAAATTTCAGCTTCTTTTCTAGACAACAAATTTTGTACTCACTGATCTCATCAAGCTTCCTTTGAAAACATGAGCCCGGTGAAACTGTCTTCCCGCTGCGCTTTTAGGGAGAGCAGCCCCCAACCCTCCTGCCCACAGAGCGCTGAGCTGTGCCTTCTAGACCTCAGTCACAAGGGAGTTTGGTTTGGGCTCTACTTGGGGAAAATGGGCTTTATTGTGGGAGATCTTCTCTGAGGCCCAGCGTCCTCTGTCCTGTGCAAACCTTGTTGTGCTTCCCCGTGCTCCCAGTCATCCAGGTTAGAGGACCTGTAGTGTGCCCACCCCTAGGACAGTACCTTTCCCCACACTTAGACGTTGTCACTGCCCCAGGGTCGTTAGGGACATTTTTCTGTTAGGATGAACAGTTCATCACGTAGTGTGACCGAGTTCCACTTAAAAAAAGTTAACATAAAACTCAGGTTTATGTAGATAAGAAAGGGAATTAAGCCCCTGGTGTGGCGGCCACTGACTCCCTGCACTAAGCCCAGACCTCAGGCTGCCATGGGAAGAATGAGGCTGATGGATCCCAGTGTCCATTCAGGTGTGGGCCCCTACTAGGAGCAGGCAGAGGCACGGCCCAGGGGCTCCTGGTTGTACAGGTGGCTCTTCCTCCTTATTCTGCTCTGTGTGGGTGCAGGCAGGAAGGAAAGAATTGTCCACCTCTCTCGCAGAAGAGAAGTGACCCAGTGGGACAGAGATACTCACATTGACCAAAGGTAGCACTGGAGGTGTGAGAGAGGAACAGCAGTCAGGAGGGAAAGCAGCTGGAGATCCCGAGGGTGATTGAAGACTGGACTGAGAAGCAGCCTGCAGCTGAGACCAAGAACAGGTGAGAGAGTGGGAGGCGGGGCAGAGTGGAGAGCGCAGCCCAGTGTGACTAAGGTAGCTAAGGTGCCAGTCGCCAAAACCACAGACACTGCTGTGAGGTTTGCTGTATATTCTTTTCTTGATGACTCAGCTGAGAATCTGACCCAAAAGGTCGGCATGGAAGTGGGGCTTCCCACAGGAGAGAAAGCTTCTCACCAACAGCAGTTGGAACAGGAGGAGAGCAACAAGTGGAAACTGTGAATTCAGGGGCTAGAACGAGTTTCGAGGTGAAGTGTCTGCTTACTTTGCCTGTGAGCTAATCAAGTTTTTTTCTTGAGGAGCAAAGTCATGATACAAGACGTACATTTAAAACAAACATGAAGGGTTGAAATCAAAGGATGAAAAGAAAAATATGAACTAACAAAGTTGGTTGACAGTTTTTTTTTTTTAATTACAAATTCCATCCAACAATATATTCTAAAAAGATACATTATAACCAAAGGAGATTTGTCCAAGAAAGTCAAGTTTGGTTTAATATTTGTAATTAACCTGATTGACAAACAAAAAAGAAAAATTATGATTATCTCAGTAAATTATTTCTTTTTTTGTATTAATGTTTTTATTTATATATGACAGTGGAATGCATTACAATTCTTATTACACATATAGAGCACAATTTTTCATGTCTCTGGTTGTATTCAAATTATAGTCACACCAGTTCGTGTCTTTATACATGTACTTTGGATAATAATGTCCATTACATTTCATCATCATTTCTAGCCCCATGTCCCCTCCCTTCCCCTCCCATCCCTCTGCCCTATCTAGAATTTGTCTAATCCTCCCACGCTCCCCCTCCCTACCCCACTATGAATCAGCCTCCTTATATCAGAGAAAACATTTGGCATTTGGTTTTTTGGGATTGGCGAACTTCACGGGTTGACACTTTTGATATGAATCAAAGCAGAATCTGAGATAATGTTGAAAGGGACAAAAGAAAAAGTGGAGAAGATCAAGAAGGACATTGGTCATGACCTCTGTGCCTCTGACCATGAGACCTTGTTGACAAACAGAAAGTGAGGCCTGAAAGAAGGCAGGAATGCACTTAGGATCTCAGATACCACGTAGGTAAAAAGAAGCAAAGAAGGTGTGTCAGTGAGCTCTTCGTCACTATGACCAAAATTCCTGGCAAGAAAAACTTGGAAATGGAGAAGTTCATTTTGAGCTCCCAGTTTCAAATGCTTAGCCCATGGTCAGCTGGCTCCATTGCTATGGGCCTGAGATGAGGCAGAACATCGTGGTGGAAGGGCAAGGTGGAGGAAAACTGCTCAGCTCATGGTGGCCAGGAAGCAGCGAGAGGGAGGAGGGGCTGAGAAGCAGCCTGCAGGGAAGATGTGTCCTTCCAAGGCATACCCCAGTGACCCTGTCCCCCAGCCACACCTCGCCTGCCCACAGTTGATAGCAGGTTAATCAGCCATACCTGATAGAACTGTAAAGGGTCATGTGTCCAACAAACAAAAAATGCACATCATGGGGCTGGGGCTAGGGCTCAGCGGTAATGCGCTCGCCTAGCACGTGTGAGGCCCTGGGTTCCATCCTCAGCACCACATAAAAATAAATAAAGGTATTGTGTCCGACTACAGCTAAAAAATAAGTATTTTTAAAAAAATGCACATCATGTTTTAGCACATATGGGCCATTCACAAAATGTGTACCCGAATCCAGACGAAGCTGTAATAATCTTGACGAGTCAGCAGCATTTGAATTCTGCTCTCAGACCACCCAGTAGAGTTGGAACTCCATCATGAAAAGATGACATTTTTAAAACTCTGAAAACTAAAACCTTGGAGTAAAGAGGAAGTATTTTTAAAATGATAAAATACTCAAAGCTGAATGACAAGAAAAGCATTTCTTACCCATGGGATGCAGCTCAGCAGGATCACTTTTAGTTTGAAAAAGATTGAAATGTAAAAGAAAAATTAACATTCACCTTGAAGAGCCAGGGGAATGTATTAGGTACCTGGCATGTGAGGAGGGGGATTCTGAACATGGCAGACACCCACAGCTGTTCTCGTGCCTCTGCCTCCACCTGTCTTCACTGATGCCCTTCAGAGCTGCCAGCCAGCGAGAGGGACCCGAGGCCATTAACACCCTTTGGGGGTTTCTGCCAGCACACTTGTTTTGGTCTCTAGGGTGCCTGGTACCTCAGCTTGTGCTTTCTGAGGCTGCGTTATGAGCTGCTTTGCCCAGCAAGGATTAACGCTCAGTGTCTTCTCCAAAGTGGCACCTGCCCCTCATCCACGTGTTCCTACAGTGTGGCTGAAATGCTAGGACTGCGAGAGTGCTATTGGCTAGCATTTATTGCACATCATCTGCATCACTGAAATCGGCTTTCCCAGCCCTTGCAGCAGGAGTGTAGGGATGAGCCACCTCTAGCCCTGCGTTCATAGTGAGGAAGTGTGGGCTGTAAGTATAGTAACTGGCAGGGGGACTCGGGCAGGTGTGCTCAGCACAGCTGGCCTTCATAGCTGTGGCCTTCCTCACGTCTGTGGTGACTGGCGTTCTCAGTGTGGTCGTCTCTGCTTCTGTGTTATGACTGCAGAAGGTGGGGAGTTTTAGGATATAGAAGCATTTGATGCCTGTCAGTTTTGCTGGGAGCAGTGGCCCTATTAGAAGCAACATGTGTGGCGCTAGCATGCTTAGATGGATGGCATGGGTTCTGGGCCCAGAGATGAGGGGCCTGTTTAAGGTACCTGAAGAACCTTGTAGAGAAGTTGACAGTGAAGGCAGCAGGAGAGGGCTAAGGGAGCGACTGCCTGACAGGTGTTAGCAGAATAGCCCCAGGGCTCAGCAGATGAGCAGGCTGCCCAGGGGAGGGAACTGGCAGCCTCTTTACCATCACTCAGCCATCTCTACACATTGGCTTGTAACTCTTGACCAGTGGATGCTTGAATGTAAACCCATAAGTTTTTACAAAAATTGATTATAAGATGGGGGATCCAGGTATTTTATCACCCACCTCTTTTATTTGAGGGTACCATAATGACTGTGAATAGTCCCTCAAGAAACCATTTGCTGTGTAGAACTGGCTCAAGGGGTGTGAGGCCTGGTTGGAGATCTTGTGACCTCGGCCCCCCTGAACTCCCCAGAACATCTTACTGCTGGGAGAGGTTGGAGAGGCAGGCATCGTCTGTGTCCTTCCTTGAAAGGAGCCAGTGCTGGAGAGGGCCCCAGGCTGCTGAGTGTCCCACGGTTCTGACGCTCCCTGATCAGCTTATAGAACCTTCTTTTCCATTTGTTTCCCCCTCCCCAAGATAAATAAAGCAGGAAGGAAGAGAGAAAAAAAATAAGCCAATGAAATGAACACACAAGAGGAGGAAGCTCCTAGACCATGGGAGGAGCAGCAGCCCGGGCATGTTCGGCTCGCGCCCCAGGGCTTCACCCCAGAAAATTGCCCTGTAGAAGTGGGGCTAACCCAGGCCGTGCCGGCAGAGAACAGCAGACTGACCAGAGCAGCAGCCATCTTACGGCACAGACATGCAGCAGGACCTCCAGTGGGTGGCTGGAGTGGGCTCCTGCTCACGCATGTCCTGAGCCAGGGTGGCAGTCCTGTGGTTGATGGATGGCTGTGGTTCTGTGCTGATTTTTAAGTAAAGAGAGGCCTCTGCCTTTGATTTTCTTCCCTAATGTTGCATCCGAATGCTGAGTGTTATCTAGAGTTTTCCTGAAGCCCTGGAATGCCCCAAGGTCTGATTTGTAAGCTGCCCTTCCTGCCCTGGCCCTTTGGTGGAGTGCCTAGCTGTGCCCCTTGGTGGTCATCAAGACCAGCACCAGTGTGGTTCCCAACCAAGGCTCCTGTCCTCTGCCTGCCCCTTTGCTCCTGTTTTATAGCTTCAGCCTCCCTGGTGCCTGTCAGAGGCCTGGACTTTGTTTTATCCACGGGAGGTGCCCAGCCCCGGTTCTGTAAAGGCATATTGATGAGTGAGCAGAAGCTGTGTTCTTTGTCACCGTCCTGCCTCTTTGTGCTAACCACTCATATGACTTTAATAAATGCAAGTCTTTTAAATCAGATTTCCTCAGATAAATGTGTCTCTTCAACAGAACACCCTCACAGTGGGAGGTGGAGACACAGAGACTCCTTCATAGGTCCCCTGCAGTGAAAGTGCCTTGGCCACATGTGTAGCCTCATGGGAGACAAGGGCCGCCCTGACGGGCAGCATCTCGGCGCCAGGCCAGCAAGGACACTATTCTTCCACCTGCAGTTTGTCACCAGAGTCCTGAGGGGTTGTGAAACTGGCTGGTGGGAGGTTTCTGCCGGCCCCCAAATCAGTAACTGGAAGAGGCAAAGCCGCAGCCTCATGTGCCTTGGTGAGTAGGTCTACCGTCCACATTGGAGCTGAGCAGTGTATTCTGAGAGTGCAGGGAAGCAGCCACTTCAACTGTCTCTTCCTTTTACTGGTCAGCTTTCCTTGTTCTTTCTCACTACATGCCAGTTGTTAGGCTTGAAGTGTGTTGGGAAGTCCTCCCCTTTTTTTGATTTATGCCTGCAGAGTGCTCCAAGGCATGCCACTGGGGGTGTGCTTCACGCTGAGGGCTTGGTCAGAGCCATTAACTACTGCCTGGCCAGCATCTGGGTTGCGCAGTGAGCACTGTGGCCTTGCTCTAGGACGGTGGCTGCAGGGTGTCACTTGGCTTGGCTTTCTCTGCACAGGACCCTTCTGTGGGTAGGCCCCTGAGCAGGCTGGTGGCCTGATGTGCAGTCTTCTGAGGCTCAGGACATGTTGTCATGATGGTGTCAGTAAATGGTTCTTTCTGGAGCAAGTGCTGGCACTGTGCTGCATGCACTGGTTCTGTTGTGCTGTGTCTCCCCAGGTGTTGGCTCTCCATGTCCCTCCTGGGCTTGGGGGTGGGCCTGCCTCGGGGCAGCATAGTGCCCTGACACAGGCCTCCTCTGAGGTGGGCTGGGAAGGATGCTGAGGAAGGGCTGCAGGCGCTGTCCCCGCTGTGAGTTTACATACACCTCTGTGTCTGGTGGATATGCTCCTAGTGTCAGTGAATGTGGACGTTGTGGTCCCTGAGGAAGCCAGGTCTCAGGAGGCCTGGCTGCACCCCGCACCCCCCCACCACCACAGGTCCTGTTCCCACCCTGAGTGTGCCGTGCTGCTCTCCAGCCATCAGGTTCTCGGGGTGAACCTGTGAGATTGCTCCACTTCCCATCACTAGAGACGACAGGCGTACCACACAGGGCCTTGGTGGAGACAGCAGTGTGAGCGGGGCTCCGCGTACTGATAGAAAATGCCCTAATTCACAACGCTCTTTCCCATATGCTTTCCAGTTTGCCTTTGCTAATAGCCCAGGAGCAGTCAAAGCAGAGCTAATGCAGGAGCATCCATGTGTGATTGATCAGGAACCAGATGCTCAGCATGCACCTGCCCAGTGGTTCAGCCTAATGTACAGCAGAGCCCAATGGGAGCCAGGACTTGGACCCCAAACCTGCATGCTTTCCCCTGGAGCCCACTCCGCCTTTGCCAGCAGGAGCTGATGTCCATGCATGCTGCCCCAAAGCCTCAGTCCAGGCAGAATGGCACTGTGCATCCCGGTCCTAGCTGAGAGTCCTTGATGTTTGCAAGGGACTGTAAAGTGCCACCAAGAATCAGGGTGGCCCCTGACACAGCTTGTGTCCTCACTCAGCCTTTCCTTTTCCTTTCTCTAGCCTGGAAAGTTTGCATGTAATTGAGTTGTTCTCTCAAAGTCTGGTCTCTCCCCCCGTGTCCCTTGGCACCATGGTGGTCAGGGCCAACCCCGCAGGGTTCTGGAAAGGCCAGGGGCAGGCTTTTCACTCTTCCATCTCCAGCCGTTCCTCTCCTCTGTGTTCTTTTTCTTCTTTGGCTGCTTCCTAGTTTTCTCTTTACCTTGATCTTGGGCTCCCTGGTTTGCTTTCCTCTTCTCGGACCCTCTTGGGGTGCTTGAGAACGTGGAAGGCAGCAAGAGCAGTGCAATTGAGGGAGCAGAGGGCTCAGGCTGTGAGACAGGTGAGTGCCAGGTTTCTGTTTTCACGACTTAAAGGCTCAGGGGTCATTCCAGTTAAACTGGGCTAACTGGGCTGCACAAAATAACCACACAAGAGACACAAATACCTTTTTCTTTGGGGTTGCTGTGACGGCTCCTCTGACCTTAAGGGTCCGCAGGAAGAGAGAGAGAGAGAGAGAGAGCATATGCTGACCCCTTTTATTGAGGAGAAGCTATTCAAATGAGGCCAGGGGTCAGGTTTCAGGGGGCAGAGTCTATCTTCATGATGTCCACTGTCAGCAGGTTGACTGACACCTGGGTAGGCCACACCCAAGGGCACAGTAAGAGGAGGGGACACACACAAGGCACTTCCATAGGAGATTCTATCCTAAACAGGACAAGGGGTTATATTACAAAGGAACAGGTGAGCGTAGCTTCACCCATGGGGCTGCAGCAAGACACACCCATGCACTAGACACTGACCCTCGAACCCAAGAAGGGTGGGGAAAGCTCTGCCACATTTTTGTGACTGAGCGCCTCAGCACCGAGCTGTGGAGTGTGACTCAGTCACGTGTAAGGTTGGTCTCCCACAGGTGAGCACGGCCTATGGCTCCTTCCTCAGCCACATGGTCCCAGGGTTCTCGCTGTGAACAGAGCCCCAGAGTGAGCCTTTCTTTTCGTTCCTCTTACTGCACAAACAATATTATGAGAGCTAACCAGGAAAAGGAGCCAATGGAAGAAAACATACTTGCAGTCCCAGCTGTTTTTGTTATTAGAGATCCTGATCCTTTCTGTCCATATATGTACATAGTTTTACTCAATTGGACTCATATATATATTTTTTTTTGTATTTTGTTTCTAAAATTAAAAAACTACTTAAGATTACCATTTTATGTTGTCACCCAGTATTTTAGCTTCAAATTCAATATTTCATCATATTTATGGGCACAATTACTTAAGGATTCCCCTGTTAATATAAAATCACAGTTTTTTTTTTGTCTTTGCAGAGCCTCGGAGCTTCTCCTTGTTTTGGAGCATTTCTCCAGCTGTTTTCAGAAATGGGATTAGTAGGTCAAAGGGCATAGCTCATGCAACAGCTGTCACCAAACCTCTCTACTGAAAGGTCAGGCTGCCTGTCAGATGGCTCATAGGTGTGAAGTGTTGTGTTTGCATGGAGAAAGTGCAAAGTCTGTTCTGTGTGTCTATAAGTCACTGAGAGGAAGAACCAGCACTGAGTCAGAGAAAGGAGGTCCCAGGTGACACAGTGACCCGATTCCTTAGGTAAACATGAGCGAGCGAGCGAGCGAACACTGTGCCCCTGACTGAGTCAGGGCTGGGCTGACCCCAAGAGCCAGGCGGTCTCTCAGTCAGCACCTTAGTATGGAGCACTTCCCATCTGGCATGTGTGTCAGGGTCATGTTCCCTTCAGCTTTACTGATGGTTATTCACGTAACCATCTCTGGAAACTTGGTGCAGAGGTGTTGTCTCTGTGTTTGGCTTTGAGAAAGGTCTTCAGAGGAATGACAGATGTACTACTGGAGTGACTTTGGACTAGTGTAGGCGAAGAACAACGAATCCTAGAGGTCAAAGAGGGAGGAGCCTCGGCTTAGCATGCTTCCATCCCAGCAACATTCGATGGACTGTAGGGTTAGTTTATTGTGTAGAACTTAAAATAATTATGCAGTTTTTGAAATTAGGAAAAGACAGGATAGGACTATTTGTATCTACTCCAAAATGTTTGCAATTTCAGCACCATGAGCATATAACAACTTTGAAAAATATTTTTTTTTTCCTTTTATGGATTAATCAAATCACCAGCAAATCGTTATTTATCTTTACAGTGCTGGGGATCAAATCTGTCACACATGCCAGGCACACACTCTATCCCTGGGCTGTATCTCAGCCCTAGCAGTACTAGGACCACCAGAATCACACTGTTTCCATGCCACCAGATGTCAGGGCCAGCCATCTCTCCAGGATCCTGATCTCAGTGGCAGGTGAGAATTAGGACACAGCCTTCCCAGGCCACATTCTTCCTTAATGAGCTGGCTGAGAGCCGAGCCCCAGGAAGAAAATCCCAGGTTCTTGGCACACCTGTACCTCCCAGAAGCCTTGCCACCCTCTCGTTTGAACGTAACAATTAGAAAAATCTCCAGGAAATCTAGGGGTGGTGGCACATGTCTAAAATCCCAGTTACTGAGGAGGTTGAGACAGGAGGATCACAAGTTTGAGGCTAACCTCAGCAACTTAGCAAGGCCCTAAGAACTTAGCGAGACCCTGTCTCAAAATTAAAAAAAATAAAAAAGGGGTGGGGATATGGCTTATTGGTAAAGCACTACTGGGTTCCAAAAGAAACAAAACAAACCCCAAATTTAAAAATTAACAAATTAAACAAATTAAAAGGGCTAGGGGTAGGGTTCTGTGGTTAAAAAAAAACAACAACAAAAAAAACAAACCCTGGGCTTAATCTGAGTACCAAAAAGAAAGAAAGATTACCAAGAAATGGTCTTTTATTTTTATTTTTTTTAATTGTAGTTGTACACAATACCTTTGTTTTATTATTTTATATTTATGTGGTGCTGAGGATCAAACCCAGCACCTCTCACATGCTAGGTGAGCACTCCACCACGGAGCTACAACCCAGCCCAAGAAATGGTCTTTTTAATGATTTTCATTCTTGTTATAACGTTACTGTTGATTTCTTATTCATCACCTTATCCTTGTGTCTCAATGTTTAAAAGAGCGTTCCTTCAGGAATAGATGGTGAAATTACTTACTTCAGCAAAAAAAACAAAAGCACAAAGTCCAATCTACAGTGAGTGTTCTCAGCTCGCAAGGCAGCGGCTGTCCACCGCTGAGGGCTATCTCCACGGTGTTTGGACCAAGCTGTGCAGTTTGCATCCACCACAGCCACTGGAGTAGCAGGACCACGAGTTTATGCAAGAACGGGGACATGCTGGGGTGCACACTCCAGCCCACACCTGTCTCAGCCTCCTTGCAGACGCAGGCTAAGGACCTTGGTAGGACTGGGAATGAGAAGCGCAGCTCCTGTCTGCACGCTCCACCATTGTGAACTGGCTTTTTTTTTTTTTCCCCATGGATATGGGCTTCTTCCTATAAAAACACAAAACCATTCATGAAAGTAAGTGAAAATGAATCGCAGGACACTCTAAGTGTCCTCCAGGTGCCTTGTTGAAAATCTGAACAGAGCCCTGGGACTGTCATTGTGTCCTGTGACTAGCAGTGCATACAGGTGCTCTGGGGACCTGCAGGGGGGAATCTGGCTCAGCCAGGGCTCCTAGGAGGAAGCAGCATCTGGGTTGTTCCTTCTCCATCAGTGTTCACATTATGGTTCCCTTAGTGAAATCCCACGGCCTCCAGGCTGCCCCTTATTCACAGTGGAACCTCGAGGGCTGATTTGTAGAGAATTCCAACGGAGGGCTACGTCCCTGGCTGCCGACCTCCTGTGTAAATCACAGACTAGGGACAAGCAGACACAATCAGCAAGTGGGGCAGTGTGCGAGCTCACCAGTCTCTCCCCACCATGGGGCAAGTGCCAACTGAGGAACAGTCAGGTGGAGGATGCTCTGCATGGGAGCTTGTGGTCCTTGCTCTTTCTCCTTGCCTCTGCCACGTGGGCCTTCCCACCTTGCTTCCAGTGCTGCTGAGGATGGAGAGAAGTGGGAAGTGCCTGGCTTTGCCTCTTCACCTGACCTGTACCGCTGGCCTCGCCTGCTGTGGACACCTTGCTCTGGTGGAAGTTTTCCATATCTGGCGAGATTCCCTGTGAAATCCTCAAGCCAGCATGTTGTCATCATGTCCATCTGCTTCTATTAAGTTAATGTGCTCACGGTCATAAAGCAGCTGAAATGTCTGGTACTCATCAAATGCACAATTGATAAATGTTCACAAGAAGTTAACGCTGTGTTGGAGCTGTTAAGGTTCAGAAACACTCTGGCACTTTATTCCTAAGTGTGATTGAGGCAGTCAGTGGGGAGAATCCTGTGGGTGAGGGAAGGGGACCAGAGGAGAGGGACATGCATGAAGTCCTCATATGACTAGACAAGGCAGAACCACGGAAGCTTCAGTCGTCAGCATAGAAGCTGGTGGTGCATAGCGGTTTGTCTACACAGACACTGGCCGCTGGCACAGAGGGGCTGGGCAGGTGGAGCTGCAAAGAGTGAGTCTCCTCAGGCAGAACTGCCACCCAAGATACACTCGCATCTCTGTTCCTTTCCTCTTATGCGGTTTATAGGCTCTTTCCATCTTACATGCCAGTACAGAGCAGGTGCATCCCCCTGGGAGCCAGCTGCCCACTGCCCACCCACCTGCGGGCCCAGCAGCTGCTTGCTCTCCCACTTCTCCTTGCCCGGGTTCGCCTCACTGCTCTCTCCTCCTCTCTTCTTCCCCTTCCATGAATTGAGTTTTTGCGATAATACGCTGACCTCTCATTGAGCAAAACGTGTACACTTACAGATCATCAAGTCCTCTAAACTATGTAGGGCTGCTGCCTCGGCTCATCCCGGTCTTCTGCCCTGGAGGTGGGTTCTTGTCAGAACCCTTTGTCTCCTCTCGGAGGGAATGAGAGCAACACATATAAATTGCCTGCCACAAAAGATACTTAAGTGACTGGGTGGTCCCTACTGAACCCTCTATACACTGAGCTGGGGGGAGGGGCAAGAATGTTGACAGGTGGAGACCTGTGCGTTTCAGAGTTTTTGATTTTTTTAAAAATTGTGTCTTTGGTCACACAACCTCAAGTTCAAGCAGCAGAAGCAGCCCGCCCTTCCTTTTTGCATGGCTCAATTCGCCTAAGGTCATTAGGAGGTAAACCTGGTGTAGCAGAAAAGTACCTGCAAAATATTCAGAATTATAGTAGGAAAAACTTCCCAGGTTTAAACAGAAAACATCTTCAAAAATAGCCCCATTTGAGGATGCTTTTGAGAGTATGCTTTGCGGTGCCGTCTCGAGTGGGAGCGCGGCAGCTGAGGTGCTTGGCCTACTTAGGAGACCTGAATAGAACCTGGCCTGAGATGCCGACTAAGGAGGGGTGTAGTCAGCCCAGGTAGCCAAGTGTCTGTCCCAGCTCTCGTCTTTCAGGAGTCTGCTTGGAGAGGGAGACCCCTTGGCAGAGGAAGAGGAGAACTGATGAGAAGTCCCCCAGCTGCCTCTCTGCTGGAGGCTGCTGTTGTGTCTGGAGGCGGAGGAGCTGGGGCTCTGCTCTGCTCCAGACCTGTTTTAATTCCTTCCAGCTGATCTCCTCTTCCCTCATTTTTGGCAGTCGGGGCTTGGCTACTGGCCAGGAAACGTGCACCAGCTTCAGAGCTCTGCAGTGATATCTGTCTCTGTCCCTGTGATGGGGACAGACTGACTGCACAGTGAGCCATGGAAGGCTGCCAGCACAAGCTCACGAGCTCTGCTGCTCCCAGAATCTTACTGGCCCGAGTTCTAAGTGGGGTTACCCTTTCCAGGTAGTGGGTGAGTGGTGAGTGGTGAGTGGGAAAGAGCCCGGGGCCACTGCAGCCGCTTTCCTCTCCTCATTCACAGAGGTGGTGACTGGCCTCTGGCTCCATGAGGGCTGACTGGAGAGTGTAAGGGGAAGGTGGGGGTCAAGGGCATGTCCTCTTAACATAGAAAGAGCAAATCAGATGGCAAGAGAGAACCATGATAAGAGTAAGCCCAGTGGAAGATTAACTTAAGTATTCAGTTCTTTGTAATTTAAAAAAAATTACAAATGTCTTGAAGAAACAGTTTGATGGGTGTGCCACGCCACCACCCTGCTTCCCAGACAGGGAGTGAGTGGAGGTGCAGGTGCACATGGTGGGCAGCGTGCCCCTTCGGCTGCCCTCCTTGTTACTCTTCTCAGTACAGCACCGTGGCTCCCAGGGGTTGCAGCATCACCACCTCATCACTGTTGCTCAGCACCACTGTCATTCAGGCACCTGAATTAAAACAGGCAGCCAGGGCTCCTGAGGGGTGCTGGGGAGGCGACCATGAGAAGCTCTGTCCTTTGTGGCCCTCCCTCCGGTCTGCCTGGCTCCAGGCAGTATGGTGTCTATTCACCTCTCGTCTTTGTCAGTATGAAGTGTAAACACAGCCTTGTGATTTTACTTTATTAGATGAAAACACACTGAGACTTGAATCCTAGGCTGAGAAGCAAGAATTTGAAGTTGTCCCAAACAAGCTAGGTGGCGTTGCACAGGCCCCACGACACCAAAGAGTGGTCGACACCGCTGTCGGTGGAGCACTCCTGGCAGTTCCTTGTGCTCTTTGCATCCTGAGAGTTGCCCCTAGGGACAGATTTGCCTCTTCAGAAGGGGTGCTGGTTTTCTGCTTGGCAAGTCAGCATGAGTCATTGGTAACCTCAGGGGCAGCAAAGTGTGAGAGTCCAGGAGCCTCCCTTGAAGTCTTAGATTCCTCAAAAACAAAACAGGTTTGGGCTGGGGGACCAGCTCTGTGTAGAGCACTTACCTGGTGTTGCGTTGCAGCAACCAGGAAACCTCCCAAGAACCGCTTAGAGGAGGAAGACTCCCTTTTGGCTCAGGTGTTGAGAAGTTCAGCCCATGGTCAGCTGGCTCCAGAGCACTGAGCCAGAATTGAGCAGCACATCCCAGCCAGGGAGCCTGTTCAGGGCATGGCAGCCAGGAAGCAGAGAGCTCCAGGGTCCCAGTAGGATGGTTTTTGATTTCTTTTGCCCCCCGCCCACCGCCTTTTTAACCGATTGGATTGGAGAGTTGGAGGGGTTTGCTGGTTTTCATTCCAGCGGTGCATTGTTTGCAGGTTGTTTTGGGTTGCTGTTAAGTGATGTTTGGCACCCGCACACTCTGTCCGTCTGCTCTGTATTCGGGGAGGATGGGTTGAGTAACCTGGCTGTGGGGGCTTCATGACACTCATCAGCAGAGACCTCCAGGGACTCTTGCAGGCTGGTGGGAGCCAGTCCACAGTCCCACTGGTGGAGGAGGAGTTGCCCTTCACACTGCACCCAGCCCAGACAGCCACGGCCCGAGGACTGAGGGAGCAGGCATGGGAACTGAATGACTAGTGGGGACAGGTTTTCAGGGCTTGGTCCTTTCCTTGGTCCCCACTGTGCCATGGGTGTAGGTCCCAAACTGGCACTGGCAGGGCGGAGCAGGAGGGGTCTCCTGCCTAGTGGAGAGAGCCAGAGAGCGCGCCACATGCCCACCCCATCCTGCGCTTACCTGCCAAAGGAGGAGCTCTGGGTCCCCTGTTCAGGAGCCTTTATGCAGTTCATTTCCCTGTTGGACCAGCCCCATTCTACAGCCATTAGGACCCCTCTGAGTCACCTGCTAGCAGGTGGGGTCAAAAGGGGCTTGATATGAAAAAGAAAAGATACTCTAATCACTCAGAAAATTCCAGGAGTTTTAACTGCTCAGGGCCAGGAACCTGGGACAGAAAACTAACATACACTCATTACAGCACAGTGGGGAAGAGGGACAGCACTTCCAGTCAAGTGGGACTGACTGACTCTTGGAATGCAAGGTTGGTTCCCTGTCCAGAAGTCAGTGGTATCCACCACCTTAACAATTTAAAGAAAAACTCATGTCATCTCAATGCAGATAAAAGCTGAACACTTCAACATCCTTCCTTGTCTAAAACTCAGCAAACAGGAATACAAAGGGATTTCTCAGCCTCATGGAAAGCATGTGTGAAATATACTGTCAGCCAGTGTCGTGTTTACTGGGAGAACTGAATGCTGTCCTCCCACTTAGCTCTCAGACGAGACAGGACTTGGACAACACCGTCCAACATGGTGCTACAAGACCTTCAGTCTCAGAGGTGAGGAAAGAAGCCACAGAGGTGCCCATTGAGAGGAAGACCATCCACACTTGCAAGTGACTGACTCATTTCTAGAGAATCCTTTGAATCTACCAAGGCAGTTTTAGAACTGGTAAGTGATTGTAATAAGGTTGTCGGATAGAAAATCCACTAGCAGGTGAATTACATTTTCCTTGTACTTGGCATTAACAGAAATCCAGATTTGAATAACGTAGCATTTTGTTATGCTGGACCAGCCAGCTGTGTCCAGTTCTCCAATGCCAGGTGACACTTAAACCTTGGAGATTTGCTTCTTCTGGTAGGGGTTGGTCCCTATAGCCTTTCATTACATGATCAGCCAAGCATGGCATGGCATGACTCCTGAATAAGTCAGTTTGCTGTAGTGTACACAAAAGCAGAAAAAAAACAACAAAAATAAACCAAATAAACAAATGAAAATATAGGCAAAAATAGGTAAAAGAAAATACCTTGAGTACCTGGGCTGGAGGTGAACCAGACTCCCTTGAGTGCATGGAAGAAATCGCCCTGGTGACCAGCCTGTTTAGGGTGGCACTCATGTAGGTCCTTAATGCCAACAAGCTGCCAACAGAGTCAAAGGCCTCAGACTGAGGCTTCACAGGGGGTCACCACCAGCTGTGTCTCAATGGCGGTCTGAAAGCACTGGCATTTGTAGTCCCAGACAGTGCATTATCTCAGCCTCCAGGTACCTGTTTTGGAAGGGAGGGTTCAGAATTTCATTCCAGGCACGTTCATCAAGGTGACTGCCACCTAGCCGCTTGGCCCAGCTATAGCTTGTGTACAAGAGAAGTCTCAAAAGAAGTTGATGCTGCCAGAGCATAGTGGCATTCATCAGAATTAAAGTCACAACTAACCTAGACCCTGAGTCTTAATGTGCAAAATACAGGGCAACCCTTTGTAAGGTTGCAAAAGTTACAAAGTACTTAAGAGTGTCTCCCTGGACACTGCAAACCCTGGGGAAAGAAAGACATCTAAGAAGCTCTGTATGAATGGGGAAGTAGTCTACAGATCGCAAGACTCACTGTCATTGAGATGCCAGGTTTTACCACACTGATCTACACGTTCAGTTTGATCTAATCAGAATGCCAGCAGGCTTTTAGGTAAATAATGATAGGTTGATTTGAATGTTTATAAAGAATTAGTTTACCCAAGTAATTCTGGAAGAGAAGAATAAGGTTTGAAGACTGATACTATCCAACTTTAAAACTTGCTATAAAGCTACAGAACTCAAAATGGTGTGGTGTTGGCAAGAGGACAGACACGTGGGCCAGTAGAGCAGAATAGAGAGGCCAGAGCAGATCTGTGCTGAAGTGGCCAGCTGACTTCAGCAGAGCTGCAAGGATAAGTCACTGAAGGACAGTATTTTCAACAGTGTTTCTGGAATGACTGGATTTCTCTGTGATAAGATGAACCTTGCTCTGTAACTTATACCTCATATAAAGTTTAACTCAAGGTGGACTCTAGACCTCACCATCAAACCCCAGGCAATCTTTCTGGATTTTAGAAAAGTAACATTTTTTTTTTAAGAGGAGAAAAAAGAACATAGTAGTCAACCTTTGTTTTAGAAGTTCTTAAGTATGACTTCAAAAAGCATATTTCATAAAAGAAAATGATAATAAACTGGAGTTTGTCACAATCTTTGCTTTGCCATTCTGAGAGGAAATAAATACCAGCAAATTTCAGGACAAAAGACTTTCACTGGAATGTAGAGCCCTCCCAGCAGGAAAGCAAAAACATTTTTTAAATGGGCAAAATATTTGAGTGTATCCTTCACTAGAGGAGAGCCAGAGACCACAGGTGAGCACTTGGACAGACGCCTGGCTTTCCTCCCAGGGGACATTGAGGATTTGGAGATGCTGCAGATGATCACAGTCATGGTTGCAGTCTGAAACAGCAAGTGCTGCGAGGGGTGGAGAGTGTCTTTGAACCCTGACTGTCTTCCCTCCCCAGTTTATACCTTCTGCTCCTCTACCTCCACACAGAAACACATCCATCTGTAGAAAACACCGGAGAACTTTAGGTGCCTCTCCACAGACCTGGAAAGAGCTCTGATGGCCCCAAGACGGTCATTAGCACCTAATAGCAACACTGGGTCTCTCCTGGGCCCGGCTGGACACTTGTAGGACTAGGCCGTGTGTAGAAGGAACGTGCTAAAGATTGAGGGTGTCAGCACCTCCACTGGCCCAGGAACCCACAGCCTCCATAGGCCTGGTGATTGCTAGCATGTGGCAACTGTCCTGAGACTGCAGAAACACAGAGTCCCTGCCAGGCTGCAGTTCCCATCCAGCTAGAGGCCAGCGAAAGGGCTCTTAGATTGCGCTTGCCTTGGTGGATAGCAGAAAGCATTGTGAGTCCTCTGCTGCAGCGTCCTCTGGCTGGGGCAGGAAATGGAGTGAGTTAAACTCAGCAGCACTTAGAACCACAGTGCAGGGCCTGCCACCTACTCCTGTAACCCCCGTGGTGTGATTAAAAGGAGGCTTTGGTCTTTGTCCCAGGTTTCTGGCACATGGAGACCTCTGGGGCAAGCAGGGCTTTTGTATGCTAGCAAGATGGCTTTTCCTCCTGAGATGGCTTCTCCGTGGGGCTGATGACCAGAAGGACTGAGCGAGACTAGAAGAATGGACCTTAGGTCCTGCCTCTCGTGGGGGGCGTGGAGATTGAGTGGAGCTGCTAGTGGCCAGTGATTCGAGCCTGCATGGTGAGGCCTGCATTGAAACCTCTAAGGGAAGAGCTGGAGCGTGTGGAAGCCACGCACTCCTCCGCACACCTCGTCCACACCAACACACTGGGCAGTTCCTGCGTCGTGTCTGTTATAGCAGCCGGTGAATGTTGGTGAGGGGCCCTCCTGGTCCTGTGAGTTCTCCTACATGCTGGCAAATCGGAGGGGGAGACCAGGGATCAGAAGCTCAGGTGGCCTGGGTCTTGCAACTGGTGTCTGAAGTGGGCTGTCTTGTGGGACTGAGCCCTTCCCTGGAGTCTTCCTGACTCTGAGCTTGTCAGAGTGGAACTGCACTGCAGACCCTCCATTGTGGAGTCACCCTATAGTGACGGGCAGTGGCCAAGTCTGAGAAGGACGGCTCCCCATGCTGGTGAAGCAGGAGGAAGCGAGGGGAAAGGGAAAGCCTTTTAACAGGGTGGGGTAGGGAGGTATGTCAATATTATGTGCCACACACTGTGAGGTCCTGTAGGTCCAGACACGGAGGACAGACGCAGTGCTGCTGTGTGACCCTCCTCCCTGTGACAACGGCAGGAGTGAGAGGACCCTGTGGACAGAGACCTTCAAAACTGGTGAGGCTGGGTGGCTCAGTGGTGGAGCACTGGCCTGGCGCCGAGGCCCTGGGTTCCAGCCCAGCACCACAAACCACACAGAACCCCCTGATTTGTGGTAGGCCTGTGGGGCCGTGGCTTCCACCTTCCTTGCTACAGTTTCAGGCCCACTCTCCCAGAGCGTGAGGTGGCCTGAGTGGCCTGAGTGCTGAGTGGCTTCTGCAGCCCGACCACTTCTGCGTAAGTGCACAGTTCACATTAGACAAGCCAACAGACCCAGGACAGATCCCTCTACCTAGGACAGCCAGAGAGGAGAAAGGATGTGGACACAGGACCATGGAAACACCCTGCCATCCAGAAAGGGGAGTGATACAGCACAGCACCAGAGGAAGAGGTCCTGAAGCTGGGTCTCAGGCAGCAGTTGCTCTGTCCCCGCCATGAAGTCACAGGAAGGGGGCTGTGGGGAAGCAAAAGGCAAATATTAATATAGATGGCAGGGTGATACAGAGATGAAGAGAGGGAAACACGTTAAGAAGTCAAATAATTCAGCTGCAAAATTTAAGTGACTTTAAGATCACTTGTCAGCAGAATAGGTGTTACGGGAAATGAAAAGTAATAAAAAATGAGAAGCAAGAACAATAAAGCAACGAGGATTCATACAGATAATTATTCTTGAAATGTACAACAAATGGTAATGAAACAGCATTTAAGCATGTCATATTTCAATAAGTGTAAGCTCCCCTATTAAAGTTACCTTCACCAGAATATCCAGCCTGAGGAATTCACACACACGCACCGACCCGGAGGAGTTCGGCGGCAGTGGGTGGACTCCTGCAGTGTGCCAGGGGAATCCCAGATGCTAGCCCCGTGGAGTCACATCAACCTGTGTGGGTGACTTTGTCTGTCCATCCATTAGTACAGTTCACTGTCTTAGTGGGTCAAAAGAGAAGATGTTTTTAATAAAACTAAAAGTGAATATTAATGAAAACTGTGGCATAAGGATGGTGGAATAAATACTTCCTCCGCCAGGAGAAGTTTCCTCCTGCCAGAGCACTTGCCCTGAGGCCCAGTGCCCTGCAGTAAGGTGCCCGCTATGGTAACCAACACTCCTGTTCTCTGGGCAGACTCTCCCGGCAGTGCTAGTCCATGAAATGATCAGGTGAGGAAGGGGAAGGCCTGTACACATTCTAAAGAGGCAGCAAGTTTACATGACTGATGTAGGATTCAAATCGCAACTTTGCAAAAAACAAAAATAAATCCATTTATGTGAGGTGGCTGATGACAAGGTGGACCGTACGTCCAAATCGGCGCCCTGGAAAGGAAGCGACCTCTGTAGAGGGCGAGGGCTAGGGCCTTGGGGAGGACACGCAGGCCTTGTTGGTTTGGGAACGCGCCCCCCCCTTTCCTAACTGGGCCTTGGTTATAGGGCCTTAACTTTCTAAATCTTCAGACTCACAAATCTTGTGTTCTTTGTATATGGCGTACTTCACAGGTTGAGTTCTAGGCTGCCAAAAGCTTTATGATTGTGACAGATTATACACAGACACACTCAGAGCCATTTTTGATCATCTGAATGCAAAAAAGGGAGGCGAGAGTACAGCGGTCAGAGTTTCACAGATTGCAGGGTGGCCCTGGGCACCTTCCCACTCCTGATGTCATTGAAGGTTGATGCACACAACTGGATTTGTCCTGGTCCTCTAGGTCATGCTCATCTCCCGTCTGTAGCTGGCCTGACTCCAGCTGTTGAGTGAGTGAAGTCTTATTTTCATCGTCTGATAAACGCCCTCAAGCCCACTGCCCACCCTGAACCCAGACCTTGGCGGTACCTCCTCATTAGAGCCCAGGCTGCCTGCCCTGCCCTCCCCACCCGAGTGCTGGGTGTGTTGTTCCTTGTGCCTGTCTCACTGCAACTGTTCCTTTGTCCAGACTCTGTGTGTGGTGAAGGCTGTGTGCTCGCCGAGCCACATTGCTGGTGTTCACTCTGACTGGGTGTGCAGCTGCTGTGCACTGATCCTCGCTCAGGGACATGAGCTTCCCCTGGCACGGCTGGACACTAAGCACTGTGTCTTCCTTCTGTTGGTAGGAGCCTGCTGCCATGTGCATTCTTTTCACATGTTCTGTTGAACATGTGCTAGAATTTCTTACCTACTGAAGAATCGAGTCTTGAGGTTGTAGTTGAAGGGAATCTTCGCTCTTAGGATACAAAGGCAGAGTGGTTGCACTGTCTTCCTCTCTTGTGGCAGTATTGAAGGCGTGCTGCAGACCACCATCCTTTCCAGGGCCAACAGAGTCACTCAGCTTTTGCGCTTGCTGACTGACAGTGTGTAAGAAGACTCCATGTGGCCTGGGCTTGCATTTCTCTTGTCTGTGTCGCTGCACATCCATTTGTGTGTTTAGTGGCCATGTGCTTCCTTGTCTTTGGGATGCCTGTTCATGTCCTTTGCCACTTTTCTGTTGGCCTTTTGTGCTCTTTGTGTTGATTATAGGGGTTGTGGACACCACACCTTGGTGAGAGTAGTCCTCTGTTGCTGGTATCCCCCACCGGACACTTCGTTATCTGGGATTTCAATCCAGGTTATGGTAGACGGTGCCCCTGCTCCTTTGCTTTATGCACCTTGTTTTAAGACAGCAAACAGGCCAACTTGCACATCATCTTTTCTTCACATCTCTTGGCACATGGGACCTGCACCTGAGGTCTCTGTCCTCTGACCTGAGCTTGCTGTCCCAGGATGTCTTCCCTGGGGTCTTGATGGGAAGCCCCCTGCAGCCTGTGTGCTTGACAATAGTTTATCTTGCTCCCACATCTGAACATCAGTTTGGCTGGACATGAGATTCTGGGTTATAAGTTCTTTTTCTTTAGTAAATTAAAATACTCCTCCATTGCCTTCTTGCATCCTGTGTTAATCTGACTCTTGTTTACCTGAAAAATGATCTTCCTTTCTGAAAGCTTTCCATGTCTTTTCATTCTTTCATACTTTACTTTTTTTTTTTTTTTTTTTAAGATAGGCTCTTGCCAAATGCCTATCCTGAGCTCCTGGGCCCCAGCCATCCTCCTGCCTCAGCCTCCACCTCTGCACCTGTCTTTGGTATTCCCCAGCTTCACTTAATGTTCCTAATTTACAGATGGAATCCCTCACAGAAGGTTGTGAGAATTAAACACAGAACAGCAAATGCTTGTCGTAAGAACTAATAAGAATCAGCTGTTTCCTTCATCATTAATAACCTGGTTTGTGGGTATTTTGAGCCATTGATGTTACCTCTACTTTTGTGCAGAGCCTTTTATTGCCCAGCAATACTCCTGTGCAAGGGAAGGAAGGAGTGTGAAAAATGAAAACAGGTGTTACAATTCTAATGCAGTGAGAAGAGGTGTTATTGGCAGAAGTGAGTTTTGTAGATTTCATTGAATTGGCCATGCCACCCTCAGTCAAATAACCATACTGTCTATAGTTTAAAGTTGTGTGTGTGATGTCTTTGTTTTAATTTCTCATTTACGAGAATTTACAGCCATGCATGCTGACACACGCCTGTAATCCCAGTGACTTGGGAGACTGAGGCAGGAGGATTGTGAGTTCAAAGCCAGCCTCAGCAAAAGCGAGATGCTAAGCAACTCAGGGAGACCCTGTCTCTAAGTAAAACACAAAATAGGACTGAGGATATGGCTCAGTGGTCAAGTGACCCTGAGATCAATCCCCGGTACTGCCCCCACCCCCGGCCAAAAAAAAAAGAGAATTTATATTTTCAGTGTTTTTTGATCATGCTAATTTCTCAGTAATCAACATTTTATATATATATATAATTTTAAAAGGTCTTCATCTGCCAGTTCTGAAATGTGGCCACCTGTGAATCTACTTGTACAAACTGTTTTTTCCGTTGGTTTCTGATAGCATGCTGTCTGAAACCAGGCATCACAGGCTCTCGGTTGTGCTCTCTTCTCTGAGCTCTGCACCTGCAGGAGGTAAACCTGCAGAGGTCTGGTCCCAGGGCTGGACTCGGGCTTTCAGGAGATGAGCTGGTTTTGCAGAGGCTTGCTCGCAGAGCTGCTCCCTTCAGCTGCACTCTTAGTTTGATGTTCAGCTCTTAACCCTGTACGTGGCTTGTAACTAAGGGTTGATCCCTTCGTGTGTCCATGGAAAGGCCTTCTAACCCGGCAGGACTTGATCTCCCTCCCTTTCTTCTGAGAGGCAGGAGATCCTGAAATCTTCGCCCACATTTTCAGCTTCCCCGCTGTCTGCTGTAGAATCCTTGGAGTCTTGTCCTGCGTGGGTTTGGGAGTCAGCCAAGGCCTTGCAGAAAGCTTGTGTTTTGGCTCCTTCCTTTCTAAAGTTATTCCCTATAATTTCCTGGCAGCCTGAACTCCTGACCTCCAGCTCCTTGGCCCAGCCAGCCTGCTGCCCCTGAGTCGCAGTGTCTGCTGGGGTGACTCATCTAGAGAGATCCTCTTTGTAAGGGTCACAGCACTTCCAGGTTCTACCTGTGTTTGTTTGTTCTTTGGCATTTTCAAATGGTTGTTTTTTATATTTTGTCCAGAATTCATTATTGTTATTGGCAAAAGGATTAGTGTGATACAAATGATTCTGTCATTACTGGACTCTAGAAATCCCAATCGATGAATACATTATGGATGAAAAGACAGACGACAAAGTAGCATGGTTTGTGTAGGGCTCAGGCCTGAGATTGCATTTCCTGTGGATCGTGTTTATCCACCATGAGATCTTGTGCTCCACAAAGCCACCGTGGGGGCCGTGTGTGTCTACCCTGGCTGTGAGGCTGCAAAGGCACCTGGAAGTGGGCCAAGCAGAACCCTCTGAAAGTCAGCAGAAGGGACTGCACAGTACTGATCGGCTGATGGAGCATCACGGCCATGACTGTATGCTCACAGGAGGAGTCTGCTCCCTGCCACCGGGAAAGCACAGCTTTCGCGTTGACTTCTTTTGTTCTTTGAATAGTAACCCACTGAATGCTGCAGCCACAACCTCTCTCCAGGCCAACCAGGCCTTGCTTCTTGAGCAGAGTACATGGCCAGGCACTGTTCCCATGGTTCCTGGGCAGCCTCATTCAGGAGGGTGGACAGAGGAGGCACCATTTGCCCAGCAAACACTGCATGACTGTGTCTTATTTTTCTGGTTCTGAGTCTTTCTGCTCCTCTTTGTTTCTCTGCCCTCTCATCCCACTGCTGTCTGTATACTCCCAGTCCTCTCACTTCTATAAAGGGTAACTTCCAATTCTACCCTGATTGTGGCCTGGTCCTGTCCTGGCCTTCTCCTGGGCCCACTGTCCACAAGTGAGACATGGGAGTGCATTTTGTAAATGTCCCAATAAGCCACTGTAAGTTCAAAGCATGGTCAAGCGGACAAACACAGGTAATACAGCTGGCCCCCGAGCATCCTCTTAGCCGTGTGGCCAGTATACTCTGCTGAGTGTTGGTTGTTTCCCCCTCCGGAGAGATCAGAACACAAAGTGCAGCTTCTGCCCTCAGTTGTTACCCTTGCGTTGTTGCCCTCATGTTGTCACGAAGTCAGGAGATTGCAAGTTGGACTCTCATAAGTCAGGGACCCTCAGTTTTTGAAAGGGGTTACTTATTCTTAATTTTAAACCTAGATAAATCAAGCATTTTATATTTCTTGTGCTAAAAACATTAAGTTGCCTTTGTGTGACGTTTCCATCGATTCTGTCCTGCTCTGTGCCAGTGCCCTGGCAGGAGGAAAGAAAGATGGTTTCCTGCCTCCTGTCAGCACACACAAATGAGACAAAGCTTTGCTGGTTCTGCACTAGCTCCTGAGGACGGGGTTTGCGTGCAGGCAGAAAGTCTAGGCCCTGACACCTAGGATTTTGTGTGATTAAAAAGATGTAATTGGATTTGTGTTTGCTTGTCTTCCCCTGGCTTCCTTTGTGTCCCTTGAGGTTATTTGTTCGTTTCTCCAGGACTCTCCCCAGCTCACTTTCTTAAGGGAAAAAATGGAAGTCTAGTCGAATCCTGCCGTATTTAGTTCCTGCTGCATCTCAGAGCTCCTCTCCAGGGACAGGCTTCATGGACTGCAGACAGTGCCTTCCTGCTGACAGCACACCGCTTCGGCAGTGAGGCTTTCTTCTGTCTAAAAGCCCGGAAGCCTTGGGAAGGAAGGAAGCTGGGCTGGCTTGTTTACCATGGCCGTGCCCACCCGCCTTCAACCCCCTGCTGCTGAAGGCCATGGTGCACCTGAGATTTTCCATTCATGCCTCTCACACTCTTTCCTTTTTCTACAGGTTTTGCATGCAGAAATGTGTCAGCCTGGTGCCCGGAGTCACACTGGACTTGATAGAAAAGTGAGTAGATTGTGAAGCCCTTGTGGTTGGGTCGCTGCCTTTCTCGACTCTTGGTTCCTGGAGCGCTTTCTACCCTGTGGGTGTTACCATCTAGGAGTGCTGGGTTCATTGTCTCTACTCAGCAAAGAGTTGAAGAACAGGACACAAAGATAGCAAGCAACAGGTTTATTGTAAAAGCCACAGTAACAGACTTCTCTGAAGAGAAGGGCCCCAGAGCTGAGATTCCAGTGGGGGATGTTTTGGCCTGTTCTTTTTATGGTCCCTGGAATTTCCTCCTTTCCTATCTCCTCCTGTCCACGCTCTCCTCACTATTATTCATTGGTGTCCTCTCTGCATCTTTTCTAATTTTTCTATTGGATCCCACACTTAGGAGTACAAGTACAGAAGTGTCTGTCTGATTGGGTCCCTGCTTGTGTCCAACTTTTGTCAATCGGGAAGTTAACCTCATTGGAAGACCCTCTCCATGTTCCTCTGTTCTAGCCCGGCCTGACCTCCTTACTCGCCATCTTGCCCTTTCGTGTGGGAGCATCCATTTGTTCTCTGAGATTGTGTGGGTTATGCTCAGTGTAGGAGGTTGCTACACATGAGGCCATATTAGAAGAAAATAATAAAAAGCCGAATTCTTTTGAACTTTAAAAAGAACCTCCAAACTCTAAGCCAACGCAGAAGACAGGTCACCTCCGCTTTCCCAGAGCAGCCGGCTCAGAGCTCCGCTTTGACCTATTTCCTCAAACTTAAACTTGCCCTTTGATGTTCTGTAACTTTCCCACCCCCTGCCCGTTTTACTGTTTGGAACAGACTGATTTCAGAAGGTTCCAGAAGCTGGCCAGGGTGTCCCACACGAAGCACCATGTTGTGCACATGCCCACAGGCTTCCCAGGTTCCTCGAGCAGTGCATCCATCTCCTGTTTGACCTCTTAGGATCTGAAATAGTACACCCGATGCTAAACTTGACCTGCATTTATTTGCTTTTAGCTCCTGGACAGTGTGGAAAAAATGGGGAGTTGAGTGAACCCTTGTGCTCTGGAGTTGATCTGCCAGAGGGCTGTTTCCAGGGCCCCAGTCATGGAATTGTGTGTGGCAGTGGCTGAGGCCTGAGCTTACCACATTAGGTCAGAAAAGCAAGCGTTGGCTGAAGTTCTCCCTGGAATAGCGCTGGCCTTGTGTGTGGAAAACAATTCACACAGGAGGCCCTCAGTCACACTGCCTTCCCACAGTGGCATGCTCGCAGCTCCGGTGGCAGGAATGCAGGAACTGCACTTGTGCTCACACAGGCAGTCTCTTATGCCCTTAAGCAAAAAATAACCTGGTAGGATGCATTTTCCAAATGACACAAACTGCATGCATATGTGCATGTTACAAAAGGCACAACTAGGTCCACGCGGGGGCTGGTATTTGGTCAGTGTCAGAGTGGATATTTGATGTGCGAGGCCCTGGGCTCAATCCCCAGCACCATAAAATCAAAACAGAAAAAAAAAAAAAAACACATGTAGTTTACTCTGGGCAGCAAAATGGAACTTGGAAAAAGGAGAGGGAGGAGCAGCATTGAAGGACTCTAAATAATTTTTGTTCTGACTTAGTGTTTTTAGAAAAACATAGTATGCAAAATAATCTACAGTTGTGATGTCACCTCACATTTCTGAAGTCCTTCAGATTTCAGAGGCCAAAGGAGAAACACGTTCCTCATACATCTGCTCATTCTCCTCCAGCTGAATGTTCCCATTGGGACTTTGGAAAAGTGGGTATCGAAGTGCACTTGTGAAATTGAAAAACAGTTCTGGGTTCAGAGAGGTTTGCTGTTTTAAAAGCTTGTTGAGACACTTAGAACCCCAGTCTTCACTGTGAGTCACTTCTGAAGCCAGGTTGCTGGGAGCAGGCCTGCACTCTGCTCTCCTGATACCGTTCAGCAGGCGTGTTCGCCATTGAATTGAGTCAGACGAAATGGACACAAGTCAGCATCTGTAGCTGGAAATCCCATGTTGCTGCTCTCCCTTGTGGCTCGGCAGAGGTTAAATTGTGAGTGGTTGAATTATGTTTATATTTTTATGCCATGACTGATTCCGTACTTGGGAATTATTCTGCACCAGGAGAAATCCAGATGTATAGCTCCAGAAGCTGCCCAGCCACAACTGCTAGATCAGTTTCTGAGCGGATGCACAAGTCATTTGCAAGATGTCTCCATGTAAAATAAAATGCTATCATTTTATAAACTTTTAGATTTTTTCCACTTATGTTATGGTCTCATAAGAAGGAAGATTTTCAGTTATTAGATGTGATTTTGAATCAGAAAGCCTAGCAGCCCGCACAGCCCACTGCTGTTGGACGTCCCCTTCTCTTGCTGCTGGGAGTTTCCTGTTCAGAGAACATTTCCTAGAATAAGTGTCACATTATTTTCACCTGCATTATTATTATTTTCTGGAGATGTCGTCTCAGAATATGTTCATCTTGGTTCTGGTGAACTCCGCAGCTTGCCACCTGCTAGGCCTGCCTTGATGCCATCTCCTCTTCTCTGCTCCGCACCACCAGAGCACACAGACTGATGACGTTGACCTACATGTCAGGTCAGGCGGAGCCACTTGGAAAGCCATTGCACAATCAGTTAGGAATCCCAACACTTTTTCCACAACCTGCAGCTCCAAGTCTGATTCATGGTTCACTGCCTCAGGGACTCAAGACCAGGTCCATCTACCTCTTGGTGCAGTGCGGCTCCCACAGCAACCAGCATTCTACAAACCCCATGGGGCCTCTTGCCATCTGGGTCTCCCTCCTCCCCACAGGTGTGGTCCTTGTTCCTGGTCCAAGTCCTCCAGCAGGGCCTGGCTGCGTACTTTGATCTTAGCAGTGCTTTGTGCACATGAGCGATGCTCCTACAGCGTGGAGCTGGCCTCGGCTGTGGGCTGCGTGGCCTCCCTACCGTGTGTGGCAGGCACAGCTGAGCTGCCCATGGCCTGTGGCTGCACACAGCAGAGACCAGGTCAGACTCGGGCTTTCATGTTGTGATCTTGTGTTTTAATTCACATAGAGGTTTGAATCCTGTGGTGGCCCCTTTTCTGTTCCACAGACTGGGCAAGTTACAGAAACGAGTCTTACATTGACTCACCACTCTGGAGGTGCGAGATTAAGGGGCCACATCTGGTGATGACCTTGCTGGCAGACTCCCAAGGCAGAGAGGGTCTTGTGTGTGTGTATCTGTCTGACTTCTTACACAGCCACCAGGGTTCAATCACAGCAGCTTGTTTCAGTCAGCTTTTGCATTGCAGTGACGAAAATAGTTGAAAATAACTACTTGGAGGAAGGAAGGTTTATCTGGGGCCCGGCCTCAGTCCATGGCCGGCCACTCCACTGCTCCGGGCCTGAGGCGAGGGGAGGGGCAGAGGAAAGCTGCTCGCTCATGGCAGAGTCAGGAAGCAGGGAGAGGGGAAGGGCCCAGGGCAGTGCTCCCCTTGCAGGTGACCCACCTCCCCCAGCCACATCCCAGCTGCCCAGTTACCACCAGCCAGTCCATTCAAACTAGGGTGGACCGACTAGGCTGCAGCTCTCATAGTCCATTCACTTCCCCTCTGAAGACTCATGTGGGGACAGGAGCTTTGGGGGACACTTTACAACCAAACTTTATCAGGGCTCCACCCTTATGACCCTATCAAATTCTAATCACTTCCCAAAGGTCTCAACTTTAAATGCCTTTAAGTTTCCTCCCTCTTAATTAATACCTCACAATGGAGATCAGATTTTTTACACAGGAAGGTTTGGGGGACACACTTAACCCACGTCCAAACTGTAGCAAATGCTGCTGTCAGATGTAAGAGGGTAGGGGAAATGGAGCTCAGATAGAAAGGGTGGGCACAGGGGACTCACAGACGTGGTGCCAGGCAGGCTGCTCTCCAGCTGTGCCCTTCAAGGAGGTCCTCTGGACAGCCAGCTGGGCTCCTGCTCGCATGTCTACCCCACCAGTGGTCCAGGCAGCAGGTCCCACTAGGCAGAGTGCTGGGCCATTGTGCTCAGGACGGGTCTCCTGGCACGTGACAGAATGTACTTGTCACCAACGTGCCACTGGGTGACAGGCCCTGGCACAATGCCCCAGATCCTTCCCTGAAAGTGGCACCCAGAACACAGGCTCCTCCCAGAGCTGGAAGCATGAGGGTGCTCCGCTGGGCTGCAGCTCTCTAGCAGCCCTGGGCCCAGCCCCCTGGTGTCACAGTGTGATGTCCGCTGGCCCAGCCAGCTCCCAGGGCCTCATCTGACAAGTAGAAGGTGTTTTGGGGGGAAAAATGCTTTCGTCTTTTAAGAAAATTTCCTAAAATGAATTAGTCAGAAAATGGATGCTGGCTTCTCCTCAGGTGGACTGTTACTACAGCTGGTTCAGAGTAGGTCCTCCCAGACTCAGGGTTCACACTGGGAGCATCCAAGACTGTCCCCACTCAGAGCCAGCAGGAGGCCGGCCTTCTCTGGAGTCATCTCCCATCCAGTGACAGTCGGGGTGGAAGTGACAGGGTAGTCCTCCCCACAGTGAGTCCAGAGACTCATAGTCACCCCAGTTACCTTCCTCACTGCCAGACGGAACCAAGTGGGAACAGAGGCGCATGAGCGTTTGTTTCTTTTTTTAATTTATATGTAGTTAATGTTTCAAGAACCATATTATATTTCAAAACATATAAATTTTTGAATAGTTGAGATTTGAATAAAAACATTTGCGTGATGTTGGTGAAGCTGTCCAGGAGGTTTGCTGGGAAAGGTTTGTGTAATTGGTTGGGTGATGTTGCTATGTCTCCACTTCCTGGCCTACTTTCCAAGAGAGGAGCTTCCGGCTGTGTGCGTCGCATCTGCCTTGGAACAGAGAAGGCATCCACCCATCAGCTTGACTCCTAGGGTGGTGGCATGGTGCCACTCTCTCTGTCCGGCCTGGTGTGGTTTTCATGTGCAGAGCATGGAAGCCTATGTGGGCGTGGGTTAACTGGTAGCCGAGATACTTTCAGTTGCAGGTACAGGAACAAACAGAAATTGGCTCTTCTTCTCACTTCCTTGGTCTCATTCCTTATTCTTTAGCTGTTCGTTATTCTGAACAAAATCCCAAGCTCTACCCATGTGGGAGGATCCCCCCAAAACAGCACAGCATCCGAAGAGCCCCAGGGACCCTAGTGTGGTGTCCATGTGGGCTGAGGTGTGGTGCAGAGGCGTGGGGTACGTGCTTGTTGGGACGCTGTGTGTTGTGCAGAGCATGAGTGAGGTGCTAGCTGGGCTCCACTTGCATTCCTGATTTCTGCCAACTTTTTAAGGACTCTGAATGCTTAGTTTTGCATATGGTTTTATTCCTTCATTCAGCTCCCTGTGTGGAGCGCTGTAAGAACAGCTTCATCACACCAGTGCAGGGCACCCAGCCATGATCTTGGCCACTTGGCCTCCTCTCGTCTTCACAGCACGCAGGTGTCCAGCTGCAGGCACACTGTAACCTTCTCCTTTGGTCACTGGAGAAGAGGAAGAGCTCCCTGCTTCAGACTCCTGCTGGTGGCCAAGGCCAAGACCTTGGCTGGGTGACCTGCACTGGTGCAAGGCCCTGGGTTGGTTCAGTGCCAAGGGACAGAGCCAAGGCTTCCCAGGAAGGCCCCTTGCCATGTGGTCATCTGCTGCACGCCCTGAAGGGCAGCAAAACGCCAACACATGGCCAAGGCTCCAATTCCAAAATGCTCTGGCCTCAAATCCTGGGCACACTATGGGTGGACAGTGAGAAGGATGTCTTTGGGAGCACAGGACAAGGTCATGTGGATAAAGGACATGTGCCTGTGGCCCTGGGCCACGTGAGGAAACTGCCAAGGCACTTGCAGCTTGGCTTTGGCACATCCATGTCAGACTTGGGCCCAGGACTCTCCTGCACCCCGACTCAGAAGAGCCCCCTGCTTCAGACCCTGCAGGTGGCTCTGCAGTAGCTGTGGTCTGTTCCAATGGCTGCTTCCCTAAAGCTGTTCCAGGTGAAGGTTCCCCAGGATCCCAGATGCAAGCCCTTCCTAGCCTTTGTCACTGCTCTCAGACATGCACGGTGTTTTGTTAAGAGCCAAGATGTGACAGGTGTGTGTGTGTCTGTGTGATTGTCTGGCAGTCTTTGAAGCTGGGAAGCGTCTGTCTCTGGTGGAAATGAATCAGGGCCAGCCTTCCTTGAGCCGCCCCCCTTTTCTCATTATCTGTGCTCACCTAGCTGCCTGATGAATAAGCCTGTTCTGCTACACTGCTTATTTATATTCCGTGTCCTTTGAGAGAGTGGCAGTGAGATCCATGCTTGGAAATTAGGGAACATTCTTCAGCCCTCAGATGGCAATGAAGGGCTTACACAGTGCTGGAAACATGGGGTCCTGGAAATCTCTGGGGACCGAGGGTGCTGAGCCCATTCCATAAAGCCCTTAGTTAGTATTCTGATCACTGAAGCCTCAAAGCATACAAAAATCATTCACGATCAGCATCGATTGTATAAACACGCATTATCAGGGGCCGACAGTCCAGCATCTAGAGTAGAACAGCTGCTGCTCATAGGCCACAGGGCTGCTGGGCTCCAAGCCTCTGCCCAGGTGGGGCTCTATTCTGGCTTTGAAACCATAAGCGGATTTGTACCTTGGTAGGAGCACCTTCTGTGCCAGGCTTTAGCTGTGTCCCCTCTTCTCATCCTCACAAGGCCCTTCAAGGGTGCTGCTCTTGTCATCTGCCTCTTAAAACTGGGGAGATTGAGGTGTACAGCAGGTGTGTGGCCTGAGCAGTCACAGTGAGGACCACCTACAGGTGGGTGGCGGAGCCACACCGTTCCCTGCTTGGAGTATACACCGTGGACAGGCGTGTGGGCTCTGTGGCCAGGTGGGGGCCTGTATGCAGAGACACGGGCCCACTGCACAGGCTGGGGCCGAGGTGAGAATTTACTCTGCATTCAAGTCAGACTTGTAGTATGGATTCAGTTTGAAAGGAAAACTATCCAAAGATATAGCCTTGACTCAAAATGTACCATTCATTGCAACATGAATATATTATATTGGCCGCCTGAAGGTGAAAAATCAGTAACTCGTTAGCGTTTGCCAGTCACTGACCAGTTGAATAATGAGGCACTGGAGGCTAATTGACAGGTGAAGTGGGGAAACAGAAGCCCAAGAGACAGCAGAGCAGAGACCAAGCTAGCCACTGGCCCAAGCCTGGAAGCACAGAGCTGAGCAGAGCAAAGGGTCTCCCCGGGCCCCATGAACTGTGCCCACCATCACCTGTGGCATCACCCTGGAGGTGAGTGGTGCTAGTATCAGTGCTTCTTCCCTGGCATGCCTCTAAGGTCGAGGTGCACCAGGATCCCTCTGAGCTCAACACATGCCCAGCAAGGCACTCAGGGTTTGTCCCAATTGGTGAGTGTGGAGGAGGCTCGGTGCCGGCTTGGAACTGCGGCTGGGTCTCCAAGAGAGAGCAGGAAGTACAGCGGCTGCACACGTGCCTGCACACAGCACAGAGAGCTGCCATTTCCCTCACAGTGCTACCCAAATCCTGGCCCTCGTCATCAAAAGGGATCTGCGCAGCACAGCATAGTGCGTTCCAACATACGTGCTACTTTTGTCTCCTTCAGCTTGGAGGATCCCAGCACAGGACTGAGTGACTCCATCCCATCTCAGCCCTGGGTGAAGGGTGGATGTAGCACCTCCTAACCAGGGGTCTGTGGTAGGGCTTGGGATGTTCACAGGGAGAAAGGTTACATTGGGCTCGGGACACATCAGGAAGGTTCTCACAAGGGAAGGCATGACTAGTCTCAAGGGGCAGATTCCATGTGGATGTGGTAAAAGAGAGGCCGTCTGGGTGTGGGCAGAATACCTGGCATGAGGAGGGGAGCCTCCCTTCTGTTGGATGCATGGCCACCAGGAGAACCCAGAGGACCTGACTCTGGGAGGTGGAGAACCAGAATTGGGCAGTGGCCTGCTTGCGCATGGAGTCTGGTGTCTCTGCTATCTGACCATATCCCCTGGGAAAGCCAGGCTTGTCAAGGCTGAGGGGTGACACAGGTGCAACAGAGTCTCTCTGGGTCCTAGGAAGGGAAGTTGGAGACCCACAGCCCTTTAAGAATACAGAACCTCTCCTGGCCCACAGCCCTTATGGAGCACATGATGCTGGCTGGGTTTGGCCTCGAGAGCCCTCTGGGTCTGTGTTGAATTAGCATCTGGCAACATCCACGCAGCACAAGGACTTTGAGCCCCAGTTCCATTTACTCGACTCCTGACTTCTGTGCAATTCTTCTCATCTTATGTCCTGTATACTTTTGTGCCCATGAATGTTATTTCTACTCCCCAGAGTTAATGTTGGGTTACCTCCCACATTCTCATCTGTTGTTCATTCCTTCCTGTAACTCAACTTCCATCTGAGGGTACTGGTTTGTTTGTTTGTTTGTTTGTTTTTAACCCATACTGCAGGTCTGCTGGTGAAACACTGTTTTTATTTGTTTCAAAATGCCACAGTTTCCCCTTCAGTTGTTTTTATGTTTTTAAATCAACATTAAAGGACATTTGATAAAATAACCCCTTTACGTATGGCTTGATATGGTGTGGCAGATTATGTACCATGGAACCTCTGCTGCTGTCACAGTAGGTCCCTTGTGTCTCTGGGCCACACCCCACAATCCCTCTCCTGATCCCGTGCCCAGGCCTTTCTCTAGTATGTTAGGGTTAGCTCTTCGAGCCCTGCACGAATAGAAAGCTGTAGGCCGCTCTTTGTGCTGCCTCTGCCCTGGGGAGCCCTTGCAGCGCCCCATGGTGGTGTGGCTCTTCACCTTCCTCACAAGTCGAGCTGCAGCCCCTGCGGTTCACTGTGGCTGGACGTTTTGGTTGTTTGGGTTTTACCAACAGCTGCTACAAATATGACACACTGCGGCCTCGTGTATCCACTTCCTCTGGGTTAGCACCTTAGTGTGCAACCCTGGGTCATGGAGCAAGATTGGTTTCATGATTAGAGATCCCACACTTTTCCCAGAGTGTGGTACCATCCTCCCAGGTGCACATGCCCCTGGGCTGCATGCGTGTGAACTCCTGGCCTGCTGACTCTGAGGTGAGTCGCAGCTGCAGGCATCCTGTGATTTGCATTTGGTAAGCAGGCTTTCCCTTGCTACTGGCCATTAGTTTATATTCTTTATAAAATGCATGCTCGAACCTCCACGCTCAGACGTTCCATGGTTCTGTCTCTTGCTTCCAACAGTGTTTGGACAGAACACACCTGGGGACTCCCTTTTCTTCCAGTTTCCAACTTACTTCCAGTCTGATCTCCATTTGCAATCGCCAGGACCATCTTCTCACCCATCTCCTGCTTCCAGGACCAGCCAACTCCGATTTTTGTGGTTAGCTCCTAACTGACAACCAACCATGACCTCCCAGCTTCGTCAGAATCATTCCACTGAGGTGGAGGCTGCCATCACCTGCCTGGTCAGTCTGCATCTGCCTGCCTCCTACACCTGCCTCTCCCTGGGCTATTTCAACCATGACCATGTGGCTCTGGAGGACCTGAGACACTTCTTCCACGAGTTGGCCAAGGAAAAGCATGAAGCCTCTGAGCGTCTCCTGAAGATGCAAAACTAGTGCAATGGCTGCGCCCTGTTCCAGAGCATGCTGAAACCTTCTCAGATGAGGGGCGCAACACCCCGCACACCATGGAAGCTGCCTTGGCCCTGGAGAAGAACCTGACTGAACCAAGCCATTTAGGGTCTTCATGCCTTGGGTTTTACTAGCACAGACCCACATTTCTGTGACTTTCTGGAGAACCACTTCCTTGATGAGGAGGTGAAGCTTATCAAGAAGATGGGAGACCACTTGACTAACCTCCACTGTCTGGCAAGCCCCCAGGCTGGCCTGGGCGAGTATCTCTTTGAAAGACTCACCCTGAAGCACAACTAGAGGCCCTGGAATGCAGTGGCCTTTTCTGGGCCTCCTTTGCATCTCCTGGCATCAGGGCTGTGGCCTGAGCCTTTCCCTCCAACCCTTAGGCAGCTTTTTAACCACCGTGAGCCCCACCCAAGCCTGGACCCAATGAAAATAAAGCTTTTTCTAGGGGGGAAAATGTATGCTCAAGTCTCTTGCCAGTTTCAAAGTTGTACTGTCTTCGAGTGTCCTTGTGTTTTGGACATGATCTTATACCTGGGGATTGTTGAGCATTTTTGCCCAGCCTGTGCCTTGTGCTCCTCAAAGCACTCATTTGAAGAATGGGAGCTTTTCATTTTGATGAAGTCTGACTTAGCAGTTTTTTTCTTTTCCAATTTGTACTTTCTGTGTCCCACCTAAGAAATCTTTGCCTGCTCCACCCAGAGCCGTAGAGACTTCTCCTGTATGTTTGTGTAATTTTTAGAGTTTATTTTACGTTGAAGTTTGTGATCATCCAAGTTATTCTGTGTGCAGTATGCAGTAAGTCAGAGGCCATCTTTTTGCATGTGGGTATTGAACTGTCCCAGCGCCACGTGTGGAGGAGACAGCTGGGTACCACAGGTGGAGGCCGTTTGATGCTGCAGCTCCCTGGACCCGTTCTCTGCTGATTGGTTGTGTGTCCTCAGGCACTGCCGCCCTCTCTTGGTCTCAGTAGCTGTGCTGTAGACTGTCCCCTGTGAAGTGGCTTTGACTCTCCTAGCCTCTCACATTTCCCGTCAGCTTATTGATCGTACGTAAACCTCTTGCTGAGGTTCTGACTGGGGTCCTGCAGAATCTGTGGATCAACTTGGGGCAAGTATTGTCTCAAGGGTACTCACCTTGTTTTCCATGAACATAATACAGATATTTAAAGATTTTAAATCTGTCTCAGCAGTGTTCTCTAATCTTGTTGTTGTCTTCTTTTTCTTTCTTCCTTCCTCTCTTCTTTTGTTTGTCCTTCCTTTCTTTTTTTCTTTTTGTCGTCGTGTCAACTCAGCCAATGCTGTGGGGCATCTCCTGCTGTGGTAATTGTGAAGTGGGGTGTTCATTTGGGTGGAGGGGTTGTTCAAGTGGGTTCTGAGGCACTGCCTGCCACAGCCATGCCATCACTCTCCCAAGGCTGCTTTGCTGATTCTGACTGGGGTGTGGTCAGCAGGGGGGAACAGGGAGCCCAGGCGAGTGACTTACCACGGAAGTCACCCATGTCACATGTTCCTTCTGGGATAAGCCTTCCTCTTGCCATGTTGTCTGTTGCATTTGGGGCTTGGAGTTTGAGGTGCTGCAGGCACCTGTGGAACCTGGAGACATGGCACGTGTGCACCCTGTTGATCCCCTTGCTCTGTCTGCACATGCCCTTTCCCCGGCCCTTCTTTGGGTTAGTACTAAGTGCTGTGGTTGATCTTGCTAGCCACTGTGCTTCACACACCCATCCCACTTACCTAATCCAGTAAAGTGTCCTTGCTGACGTTTCACAGATGAAGGAACCATGCTTGAAAAACGTGGAGTTGTGCAGATACCGGGTGCAAGTCCCAGAATCAAACCCAGGGCTCCAGTCCAGCCTTCATTTCAGCCTTGGTGTGTTCCGTCCTGCCCTGCCTGATTCCAGAGTCCCCAGTCTAACTGACATTATCCACTGTGCTTCCATAAGGGGCAAGTGTGATCCTCTTCCCTGATCACCACATGCTGATTTAGGTGTCCTGGTGCTTTGTGGTTACAACTGTACACATCTTGCAATCTTAAAAACTTAATTTTCAGGTTTTGTTGCTGTTTAAGAACAGTATGTAGAAATGTGATTGATTTTTGCATACTGATTTCATTTCCTCTAAACTTGCTGAACTCACATATTGGTTCTGATAGCTGTTTTGTAGGTTCCTTGAGATCGTGTATGGGTATAATTATGTCATCTGCAAATACACAGTTTTCCTTCTTTCCTTCCAACTTTTATGTCTTTAATTTCTTTTTCTTTATTTGTGGTGCCACCAGATGCCTCTTGTTAAATAAAAAGCAATAAAACTGGTGCTAAGCTCTGATCTCAAGGATCACTTGAGGGGAATGTGTTGTGCTGTGTCCTTAAGTGGAACATGGGCTGAGGTTTTGTTTTTTTTTCCACGGGTGTCAGATTGAGGACGCTCCCACCTGCTGGCTTTGCAGGAGTGTTCATCCTGCCTGAGCCGATGTGGAGAAGTTAGTGCTTCCCTGCAGCTGAGACAATGGTGTGCTATTCTCCTTCCTTCTCTTGATGTGCCACATTATGTCTTTGATATTGAAATGTTATATCCCTATGGCTCACCCCACGGGGTCCTGATGTGTTACTCTTTGATACATTGCTGAGTTCCACTTACTGATGGCCTTCTCTGCCGCTGGGGACAGCCACGCCTCTCCAAGCTCTGACCTCAGCTGGGCCGGGCCTGTACTAGTGCATCTCTTCCCTATGAATCATCCCCCTAGAGGGAGTGTGCTCCCTACTACTGATGCCATGCCTGTCATCCCCCTTAGTAGATCTCCCTTGTCAACTTAAAGTGTTTTATATTAAATTTTTCCAAGTTAATTTACTGGTGTGCATTTGGTCTCGTGACCAGATCTATACTAGTGCATGTTCCTTTGAAAATTACTTGTACTTCTTTCTTTCACTGTTTTGAGGTTTTGTCTTTCTTTGGGTTTTTGGCACTGCTGTCTGGCTGGGCCTACACGGGCATCCTTTGCAGTCGCCCTGCTGTGTGTCTGTGGCACCCTGTGTGTTGCAGACTGGATTATGTGCCTGGGCTTCGTATGCTGAAGCCCTGATGCCCTGCATGCTGGGCTTCAGAGGTGGGCCCTTTGGAGATGGCTCAGTGAGGTCTTAAGAGTGGGATCTTCATGGTGGGACTAGTGCCCTAGAAGAGGAAGATTCAGGCTGGGGTTGTAGTTCAGTGGTAGAATGCTTGCCTTGCACATGTGAGGAGCTTAGATTTGATCCTCAGCACTACATAAAAAATGAAGATGTTGTGTCCATCTTCAACTAAAAAATATTAAAAGAAGAAGAAGAGGAAGATTGGCCTGAGGGTGTGTGAGATGCTGGACAGAAACCGTTGTTCTCTGTCCTGGGCTGTCTCTCTGTGTGCACAGAGGGGAGGGAGGCCGACTGCACAGCCCTGCAGCACCGGCAGCCTTTCTTGTTGTTCTGCGCGCTGGCAAGAACACGGAGTCACCGGTCCACAGTGGTCAGCTGTCACTGAAACGCAAGGGACCCTGGAACCACACGCCCCAGACCTTGCCTGTTACTCAGGGGCTACACTTGAGTGTCTGTGGGAGCAGCCTGGGAAACCACAGCCGGGCCCCTGTGTGTTGAACAAATATGACTCCACGCCCTCTGGGCCTCTCCCCAGGCCTCCCTTGCCCTGCTCCGCACACTGCTCAGGCACATTCTGCAGCCCAATGGGCCCAGAAACTCCTCTGGCTTTAAAATCACAGAACATTCTGACTGATATCAAGTGTTACAATTCGTAAACATGGGTTTTGTTTACACTTGGATGTGACTGTGACAACTGTGAGTGGCTAGCATATTAGCACTATATGTAAGTTCAGGTGATAGCCAGGGTGGTGGCACTTGCCTATAATCGTAGCAACTCAGGAGGCTGAGGCAGGAAGTTCGCAAGTTCAAGGCCAGCCTCAGCAACTTGGTGAGACCCTGTCTCAAAATTCAAATTTTGTTGCTTAGTAGCATAGCACTTGCCTGTCACATACGAGGCCCTGTGTTTGGCCCTAGCACTGGGAATAAAAGGTTCAGGTGACATTAAAGATGGTTGGATTGTATGCCATTTTAAGTAAGGAGATTCTGAAACAAATATCATAGGTGTGTGTCTGCATTTGGCCGAGGAGAATATTAGCTTAAAAAAGATTTTCATACATCTCACAAATTTGTTGTCTGGTGCATTAGTTCCAGCCTTCAAGTTTTCTTTCCCCATGGAGTGGCATTTTTGCGTCAATTGAGAAAATACATGTGCGTGTTTTGTACATGTGGTTCAAGGCAGCATGCACTGATGGAGAGCCTGTGTACTTGGACCGCTCTGCACACATGCGGTCGCGGGTTCCCACAACAGCTCTGTGAGCCCCTCGTTCCCCTCAGTTCAGTCCCGCAGGCTGAGTCACTGCCTGGGACAGAGAGCTTTTGCCTACTGGAGAGCTGACCATGTGCTGACCTAAATTTCTAAGAATTGCTTTTAAAAGACATTGTTGCTAGGCTTACCTCCACATGCTCCTTGTCGGGCAGCATTTCACGGTATAGGGACTCGTGTGAAGGGAATGAACCGCCCGTTGTCCTGCACCGTTGCTTCCTCAAGTCACTTCCATCCAGCAAAGAGAAGGTGCACCCTACTGCAAGTGAACTCGATCCAGGCCACCAATGTGGAAAGCAGCCCCCTTCTGGAATGTCCTTCCTTGCTGAAGTACTTGCTCTAGTCTCCCTCTTATTTAAAAAAAGAAAAAGTTTTATTTTTCTTCATTTTACAAGGGCTGTGTTTTTAGCAGATGCATTATTAGATGTAGACACGAAAAAAGGATTAAAAATCATGAATGATATCTGCTCTGCCAAGGCAATTTTTGTTAATACTCTGTTGCATACCTTTCCAGACTGTTCTAAGTGTATCCGTAGGTGTTTTTAACAAAAATGCACCACTTCTTTGTAAAGTGAATTATTTCAGTGCATTTCAAGTTATTCAATTTTTACACAGAAATACCTAGAGGGATGATCACCAAGATGCATCTAGCGTCTCTCCGATGATGGAACCTGTGCTGTTTCTCTCATCTTCTTAGTTTCTTTTTATTTCCACTTGGGCATTTTGCTAGCAACCATAGTTTTTCACTGAGCCTTGTGTTGACACCTGGCCTGTGTTCCTTCAGTGGGATTCCAGCACTGGGCCATCAGATGCACATGGGCACCCTCCTGCAGGTACTTCTGTGCTGAGCTGGGGAATGGCATAGCCCTTGCCCTCACAGAGCCCCCAGCCCCGGTGAAGATGTGGCCTAGACAGGTGTCATCAAGACAGAGATGCTACCCCACTCTGGGAACAGCAGAGGAGGGAGAGCAGCCTCATGGGCCTGGGCGGGATAGGAGAAGATACCAGGCGAATCTGTCCTGCTGAGGAGGAAGTCAGCACAGGCACGTTTGGTTGGTGCTAGAAAGTTCTGCACCAGGAGGAAGAGGCGATGGGGAGAGGCAGGAGGTAATATGAGGAGTGTGAATGTGGGGCCTGCTGCTCTTCCATTGTCACCTGTGCTAGCCAGCGCTCCAGGAACTGCTGCTGGACTGTAGGGTGCAGGGTTAACAAGCAGTAAGTAGCACCTGTACACGGCCAGGAGGGATGCTGGCCCCTGCAGACCTGGGGTGGCTGCCAGAGAAGAGCCCGACCTTGCCACGAGCTGAGAGAGACCCTGAGCCCGCACAACTGGAGGGCCACACTCCACCCTACTTCCCACTAAGGGCCTGGGCGGCATCCTGAGCCTCCACCCTGCCATGGAGTTAGTTGAGATTATCTTCGTGGGGCGATGGAGAGCCGTCGGCATGAGTGGGAGCAGTTGTTTTTTAAGTAGAAGTAACGTGACTCAGATTTGTGGGCTGTTTAGATTATGCAGTGTGCTTTAGCACTCTGCCAAAAACTACAGGGAGATTGATATATATCGAGGAAAGAAAGTCGTTGCCCCTGGGAATGTATTACCGTGTTACACAGAAAGTGGGCCTGTCGGAGCAGTGCTGAGAGAGAAGGGGATGTGAGCAGGGGCTTAGTGGGGGCTTCCTGGCCAGGTCTGCATGTCTCTGAGGCTCCCCAGGGCCTTGGGCTCAGCTCTGCGACTGGAGGCTGCCCCAGCTGACAAGAACAGCACAAGCAAACGCATGGAGCCTCAGAGCAGGGTGTGTGTCCGAGTGAAGGCTGGGGGAGCCCAAGGCGGGCAGCTGGAACACATTTCGCAAGTTCTCACATCCCGCCAGCTGGTTATCGAGAGTTCAGAGGCCACACGGGCAGTTTCTGTTCTAGTCTGTTGGACAGAAGCCTTCACCCATCAGGCCTGACGATGGGGACGCTCAGCCTATACTCCTTCAGCCGGGGAGTTGTGCTCCCTTTTGTCCTAAATGAGTCTTCAAGTAGAGGCAGCAAAAAATAATTGCAAGCCCCTGCAGCCATGGATAGAGGACCCTTCGAGCCATGAACAGAGCTCGAAGGTCCCCAAGGTAGGGAGTTTCTCAGGCTGGCTGACGGGTTCCTGCAGGAAGGCTGAGCTGTTTGGTTGAGGACTGAGAAGACACCACTGAGTGGGTCTCCAACATTCTGAGCCTCTGAGAAGAGACTGTGGAGCAGGGACTTACAGCAACAAGGTGACGGTGCTGGTGCCAGTGTTGAGCTTGGTGTTAATCCTGTCAGATTCGAGCTGTGAAGGAACACGAGCACAGGAACACCTCTCCACATGTCCTGGGAGGGGTCACCTGGCTGCCCAGCAACAGGTCCAAGGTGGGCCCACAGTGCTGGGTGAACAGCATGTCCCAAGTCACAAGGCCAGCGGGTGGGAGAGTTCAAAAGGCCGGTAGGGTGGGCATTGGAATCAGGCTGAGGGGCAGCACAGGTGTGAGGACAGCTGCCGGAGCTCAGTGGCGGCCAAGTCCGAGTCAGGAGCAGGGCAGAGAGGAACCACCTAGCCTCGGAGGAGGCGGAGCAGTTGAGAACAAGCTCACAAGGAGCTTCAGGTTCACGAAGGCCAGAGGGCCCTCTGTGCCTGCCCCTGCCGAGCCCCACATCCCACAGTGTGGCCTTCCCCGGTCTGCAGTCATGCTGGGGAGGCTGGCTGTGCTGGGTCGTCCTCCACTTGTGTCTAGCGCTAAGGGCACCCTCGTGGAGCCCATGTGGGGTGAAGGGAAGCTGTGGGATTGAGCAGGTGGGTGGCACCTGGCACACATCAGTCCTGGCAGAGGCAGATGTAACTGCTGATGCCCAGAAGGCCCAGAGCCTTGGGGAGGTCAGACAGCCGACCCAGGGTCCCAGACTCAAGCCCCTGTCTATCGGTGTCAAAGTTGGGTTGGCCCCGGGCTCAGTCTCTGAGTTCAAGTCGGCTTGTGGAGCCCCGTGGAGTCCAGGCCACAGCCCGTATGCATGTGTCCTGCCTGCAGCCGTGGTTCTCCAGGTCCTTGGCACTCCATCGTAACTGAGGGAGGCTGTTGCAGTGGACAGAAAAAGGCTACCAGCATCTAGGGGAAGGAATGACATCACAGGGGGAGAGCTTGAAGCAAGAGGTGGCCATGAGGGGGATGGGAAGGCAGGCGGGGCCTGAAGCAAGACCTGGGAGCCCTGCTGGTGTCTGCATGCATAGGGGTTGCAGGGACAATGTGCAGTGGCCATGAGGTGGGCAGGGGTGGTGAAGTCCTGCTTGGGGTGCAGCAGGAGCTGACAGGGCCTGTTGAGAGTCCAGAGGAAAGCTCCACAGTGAGACTAGGAACCCAAGGGGACACGGAGGTGATGAGCAAGAAGCCCGACTGACCAGGAGAAGTCAAAGGGAGATAGAAAGCTGGGCAGCCAGGCATTGAACAGATGTCATTCAGTCTCCTAGCCTAATGACGGTGGCTAATGACGGAGCAGGACCCAACTCATGGAGAAGGGACTGCGCAAGGCCAAGAGTGGGCAGCAAACTTGTGGCCATCAGGAAGTGTTAGGGAGAAGAAAGGGGCTTAATCGGAAAAATGCCAAGTGGGCATTTCAGAGCTGGCCTCGTGCCCTTGGTCATCATGCCCATGGGAGTGTGGGCGCTGAAGCATGTCGGTGCGCAGCAGACCGGGTGGCAGCGCCAGCCCTGGTGTCGAAGTTGAGGCAGGTGGATCCTGGGCAGAGGCTGGAAGCTGCCCGGGGGAAGGTGAAGACGGGCCCTTGTGCGGCGCGGTGGTGCGGGGGGAGGCTTCCTGGCTGGTGGCTGTGTCTGCCGAGGAAGTGGGACCCATTTTATTTTAGTCCCTGTGTGTCACATAAGGTTAGCCTTCGTGACTCAGCAGAGGCACAGGATGAGAAGTTTCCCAACCACAGCACAGCTGGGACTGGAGTTCAGCTTTTCTCATCTTGTCGTCAAGTGATGTGTCCCTGAGCCACAGCTCCTCCCACTTCCACGTAGAAATCTGTCCTTGAGCACTGTTGGTTAATCTTAGAGTCACTTTGTCATCCATGAGGTTCTCGGGTTAGGGGAGCTTTGGTGCAGTGTGGTCTTTGGGGCTGTGCTCCAGCTGCCTGGCTCTCTCCGGGTCTCGCTCCAGGGGTCTCAGGTACAGAAAGGAAACCCCAGATGGTTTCTGTGGTGAGTCTCTTCTCAGTGACACAAGAGCAAGGGAAGGGCCCAACCCCTTCCATCGTTCCAGGAAGCACCCATGTGTGTGCGTGCATGCAGAGATGCCACCACCAGCCAGCCATGGCCGGCCTATACCTCACGGAGAACTGGGGTGAGCCGGGTGGACCTTTCAGGACCTCATGTGAGTGCCTAGCTCTTCATCTCTCCACCAGCGATTGTCACAGGATTAACATTTTTAAAAACACCACTAATTGCACACTGACCCTCAGCCAGCCTCTCTTCTCAATGGCCTGACTGTCCAGTGAGGGTACCGTGGCGGGTGGTCTGTAGGCAGGTCCTCTGCTCAAAATGCAGTCGCTTTCAGCAGAGACAGGCCCCAGAAGTCAGCCAGGTGTGTATCAGTGTTATTTGATTCAAGGACAGGGGCTCCTGTGAGCCGGTGTTTGTCCAGGTTTGGAAATGGGCAGTAGTCAGATGGTCTGTCTGATTCTGACAGCCCCTGCACTCCCCCCGACGGTGCTGTCCTGCTTCCCACCAGCTGCTTGCTGCATTGGGCCCCTAAACCTCACAGGGCCAAGGTTGAGCAGGCAGGGGATCAGAGTCTTATTTGTGCCTCTGGTTCACAGGGGGCCAGTCATCGTGGGTAAGTGTAGACACCACACAAATGCAAGGACAGGAAGGGCCTTTCTACCACTGTAGCTGCGGCTCACCCTTCCCGTTGTCTTGCCCCTCCAGGGTGGACTCATCTCTTTGCTTATTGTTGGGATGTGTGCATTTCCTCATGTTGTTCAAATTTCCACTAAGGACCTTTTAACAGTTGGTTGCCACTCCCTGGCAGTTGATCCACATCAACTCTGTCCCTTCTTACCACCTGGGCAGAGGCTGGAAGCTGCCCAGGGGAAGGTGAAGACGGGCCCTTGTGCCGTGTGGTGGTGGCATCTCATGTTTGTAGTCAAACTGCGCTGTGGACTGTGGTGCCTCTACCGAGCTCAAAACAGGCTTCTGGGTTGCCACTGCACCTGACCTGCCCCTGTCTGACTTCTGATCTGCGTTCTGTGTGATAAATGGGGACTGTGGTGGAACTGCTCTCACTGTGCCCTGCTGGAATCTACTGAGCCTGAGCGGGGTCTGGGAACCCAGGACTTGGAGTTGACGCAGCAGCAGGGCAGTCTCAGGAACGCCCAGCAGGCCGAGAGAAGGTACTCGAGATAAGTGATCCTCACTCCTGGCACACTCTGCATTGATGTGATCCCACGTGAGCTCTGGCCTCGCAACCAGACATCTTCACCCATGTCGCTTTGAGGAAGAGGGTGCACCCAGCAGGCCTGAAGCTGAGAAAGGGGCAGTGTTCATCCTGAACATTATTGACAGTCTCGTCTGTTTATTAAGGTTTTTAGCGTATGTTTCTCACCTGCAGACCCAGGACACAAGTGACTGTCTTAGGTCTCCTCACCCGCCCTGGGGTGTCCCATACCCCTTCCTTTTCATCACCCAGACATGGGCAAGCACTCCAGGTCTGGCTGACCTCTGGAGAAGTGCCCCAGCTGTCTGTGCCTTGAGAAGTGCCTTGTCCTTGTGCAGGGTAGCATGACCTAGCCTAGCCCATGTAGCGGAGCTGCATCAGCTTCCTTGCTGGAGAGCGGACAAGCTCTTTCATCTGTGGCTCTCAGCCCCACCCTCCCATGTGGAGGGCTGTTGACAGGCAGTCTGCAAGGCCCTGGACTTCCTAGTGAGTGGTGGGTCTCTCCTAACCCTGCCCAGCCAATTGGAATCTTGGCACCATCCAAGCTGCAGCCAGCCTTAGGGCCGCTGTCTGAAGCTCCTTGCGGGAGCCTGCATCTGCCTGCGTGTGGGCACTTCCTCTCAAGCTTGAAAGCTGTCCACTTGGGCAGCAGTTCAGCCCTGGAGAATAATACTCGTTTCTTCATCTCACTTTTCTTGCCCTATCACTAAGCCTTCTTGAAGATGCAAAAAGTGAAAAGGCCTTCAGGGGAAGGAGAGGGCATATGTGCTGCAGAATCATGTCATCTGCTTGACCTGCTCCCCATATCTGAGGCTCAACCTCCCTGAGTGTCACTCTAGCAGACAGTGCCACCAAATGGGTGACTGTGATGGGAGTTATTGATCTGTTCAGTCTTATAAGTGGCAGGAATTACACTCGAGTCTCTCAACCAAATTACTGTGAACATTTTCCTTCTGGGAGAAAGAGCTTCCGGTCAGATAAAATTAAAATGCTTCCCACAGGGTAAAATTAAGTTGCTGTGAAGCAGCAAGAAACCACTCTGAGTGCCCCACGTTCATGGTCACCTCTGCCAGATGCATTCTTCCTGAGACATCTCAGGGCCACACCATCTCCTAGGAGGCAGGTCTCTTTCCAAGGTCAGCTTTCAACAGGCCTCCCCGACCTCCCTTAGAACACAGCATCCTCGGGGCCGCCTCTCTCATCTGTGTGGTGTGTCTCTGCTGTGCACACAGTGTGACCTGTCACAAGCCCATGTTTGCATGCTCATCAGTCCTTCCTGCTGAACTGTAAGCTCCCTGGAAGCAGGTTTTGCTGAGCTCAGGCCCTGTGCTCAGCCCTGTTATGTGGGGGCAGGACTTCCTTCCTCCACACTCTCGGGTTGTCAGAGTTGGAGCCACAGAGAGGAGGCCATGAAGGGGAATTGTGAAACATGATACATACCTCTCTTAGCAAAGTGCCACAGGATCACCCTTGGGAACAGGGACTCAGTGGAACTGGGTGTGGCCAGCTGGGTCTCCATCCAGAGGCACCTGAAGAGGCTCCCTGTGTAGATGTGGAGGGGAAGGAAGAGGAAGGTGGAGGCTGACTTTCTAGGGTGGAACCTCTGGCCCCTGCTGCCTCTGCTCTGAGCCTCTAACCTCCCTCTCCTCCTTTGCACAAACCCTTTTAATTACCTTGACAGCACTAATAAAGTGCACCATCCTTTCTAGGATCCCTGGCCGGCTGAATGACAGGAGGACTCCTCTGGGTGAGCTCAACTGGATCTTCACAGCAATTACAGACACCATCGCGTGGAACGTGCTCCCCCGCGGTGAGGCTGCCTGTCCACTGCCCGGGTGTGGGGAGAGAAGGCTGACAGACAGAGGAGAAGAGCTGGGGAGGGGGCAGGGGCAGTGATGTAGCCAAAGGCCAGAGCCTAAGGAGGTCCCTGTGTGGCTGGAATGAGTGGCCAGGTGTCAGTGCCTACAGTGGTGGCAGGGAGCGAGGCTTTTTGCATGAGCGTTGGCGAAGCCAGAATCCCTCTTGTAGGCCTTGCTTCTATATTTTGCTATTGGTTGCTTTGTATTTTTGGTATTTGTTCACATATATGTCTGCATGTGTATATATGAACATGTATGCTTGTGTGTGTGATTATGTGGATGTGTGTTCATGTGGTTATGTGTATTTTTGTATCTGTGAGCATGTCTATGTCTATGTGTTTGTGTCTCTGTGTGTGTTCATGTGGATATGTGTGTATATGTGTGTGTCTCCATCAGTGTGTCTATATGTATGTATCTGTGTGTCCAGTGGGAATTGTGCATGTTCAATTTTTGATGGAAGTAAATATGTGGGTTTGGCTGTAAGTGCTGGGCAGTGGTCCCTGAAGACTTTTTTTTTATCATTTATCTACTCAGATCTCTTCCAAAAGCTCTTCAGACAGGACCTACTGGTGGCGAGTCTGTTTCGAAACTTTTTACTGGCAGAAAGGATCATGAGGTCATACAACTGCACCCCTGTCAGCAGCCCCCGACTCCCGCCGACTTACATGCATGCGATGTGGTAAGTGTCCCAGGCCAGACAGTGCTGCAGGTGGCTAGCTCTCCTGGTGGCGTGCTCCCACTGCTGCAGCAGTGCCCGTGCAAGGAGCTGTGTGTGCCTGGGAGGCAGGCGTGGCTCCAGACTGAGGCAGAGCTAAAGAGAGCCGCCCTGAGGATCTAGAAGCAGGTAGCCAGCCTCCTGCAGAAATGAGGTTACTGAGACCCTTTTTAGGTGGGCGAGGCCAGTGGCATTAGGCCCCACAATTCCCCACATGGAGAGTGGCACTGCACACAGGGCTCGTATCCTCATTAGAGCTTCAAATTGAGAAAGAAATTGCCTCCTGAACTTGCAGAGTACATCAGAGTGCTCTGAGTGTTAAATCCGTTGGGTTTGTGACAAGTTAATTTATATACTTATGCGTGCACACATGCACAGAGTGTAGAGTGTGATCTTACTCACTGTTGATTATAATTTCTCCAATTGCCCGATTTGCAGCCGGACTGCGGCACTGCTACTTATGCTAGTATCATCCATGATACCACTAGTATCATGTGGCTGCTCAACAGTGTTGCCACAGCTCAGTAGCTTCAAACAACTGCACCACAGAGCTTCTGGGGGGGCATGTCCTACATGCAGGGTCCTGCCTGGCTCAAGGCCACTGTAAGCAGCCAGGGACCCCACTGTCCTCCCACATGGCCCATTGTGGCCTTCTGCAACCTAGTCAGCAAGGGAGGTAGAGGTTCTGGCAGATGGGCACACAGCCTGCGTCATGCTACATGTGGTCAGGGACAGCTGTCCACCTTTATTAGATTCTGCTGATCAGAAGTCACAGCCCCACCAACACACCAGGGAGGAGACCTTAGCAGGAGACAGGAGTCATGGGGCTTCCGCTGGAGTGTCTGCACCCTAGGGAGCACCTCGCAAGGGAGAGGCTTTCACCAGCTGCTGAAGGCACTCAGCTGGGGCCCACGGGCAGCTTGGCAGGTGGGAGACGAGCAGTGCCGCTGTGGTGATGCTGAGGGGACCGGCCACCGACTTACACATCAGGTGCTGCTGTGTGTCAGCACGTCCCGGAGCTCTCAGGTGTCATCTGTGCTTGTAGCAATGCTATGAATAGGTCTAGTGATGTTCCCATGTCACAGACAGAAAGGGAAGTCTCCAGGGGACAAGCAGCAAGGCTGAGGGCCGTGACTTGAGGACAAGATGGTGTGTCTAGATACATCCCTGGGACAAGAGTATACAGGGTGGAAATGACTCTGAATCAGGGCACAAAGCTTGGGGCTGCCACCCCCGCTGCATATCACTGCTGTGCTCAGGGGTCACAGCACTGCGGAAGGCATCAGACACTAGGTGACAGGGAGTGACAGCTCTGTTACCTGGCCAGCAGCCTGGAATCTCCAGGAGGGGTAGTAAAGAGCTTCACCCAGGTCCTTGGGCAGCCCCATTCCTACACCCACATTGCAGTGAGCCCCACTCCCGAGGGTAGAGCCCCACAGCCCTCCAGCTGGATGTTGAGCCAAGAAGTGAGCAGCGCCTGCTCTAGAGCCCGTCTCCGTGGTATATCCTACCTGCCAATCTTGCCTTGGCCCGAGATCATGTTCTTGCTGGCCTCAGGATCCCTGGCCACACCTTGACCAGCCAGGTCTCAGCCACCTCACCTGCAGTGTCCTGCTACCCCTGCGTCTCCCTGCACTTGGCCCTGTGGCTGCTGAGACCCAGCTCGGGAGTGTGATAAGCATCCCTAGGGGAAAACTAAAGGACATGGCTAGGAGACATTCTGAAAGACTTTGATAAAAGAAGCCATTTGTGAGAACAAATTAGGAATTACCCCGGGACCTTACAGAATAGGGGCATAAGTTAAAGTACGGGTTCTTTGGCAAAATGTAAGCAATCTTAAAATTTTATTGTTACTTGTATTTAGTGACAAAACCGAACACTGCATTATATCAGTAGTGTAACTGCTTTCTGTTAAACCCTGTTATACATGGAGGGCACTGCCAAGCAGGGCCCTGGCAGGTGTGGATGGCACTGACGTGGCAGCTCTCTATTGTATAGTCTGGCAGAGATCCCTTCTGTAATTGGAAATTCACCTGTAGATTTTCCAAGCCTACAAAGCCCTAAAAAAAAACAAACAAACAAACAAAAAAACTACTTTTAAAAATGGAATCTTTGCTGGGGGTGATGGCTCACGCCTGTAATCCCAGTGGCTCTGGAGGCTGAGGCAGGAGGATCATGAGTTTAAGGCCAGCCTCGGCAACTGTTTTAGTCAGCGCTTCTTGCTACTGTGACTAAAAGACCTGACCACAATTTTAGGGGAGCAAAAGTTAATTTGGAGCTCCATTTTGGGGGCTCGAGGTGAGGCAGAACATCACGGGGGAAGAGTGTGGCAGAGGAAAAGTGGCTCACATGATGATCAGAAAGCAGAGAGACGCCACTCACCATATACAAGATCTGTACCTCAAAGGCACGCCCTCCATGCCACCTCCTACTGCCAAACCCTACCACCATCAGTCACCACTCAATCCCGTTAGGGGATTAATTCACTGATTTGGTTAAGGCTCTAATAACCCAGTCATTTCTCACACATAAGTTTTTGGGGGATATCTCACATCCAAACTCCAGTAGCAGCTTAGCAAGACCCTGTCTCAAAATAAAAAATAAAAATAGTTGGGAATATGGCTCTACTTTTTAAATGCCCCTGTTACCAAAAAAAAAAAAAGAGGTCTTATGGTTAAGGCACTGTTTGTCATGAATATAAAACTGAAAAGAAATGAGATAATTGGGCATTTCTACTGTTTTTTTCCTACAATACTGAGGACTGAACCCAGGGTCACCTTACCATTGAGGTACATCCCAGCCCTTTTTATTTTTTATTTAGAATGACGGTCTCAATAAGTTTGTGAGCCAGGCCTCAAACTTGCAATCTTCCTGCCTCTGCCTCTGCCTCTGCCTCTGCCTCTGCCTCTGCCTCTGGAGTTGCACTGGTATTACAGGTGTGCCTGCTGCTCCCAGCTTTAACTGGGCATTTCTTTACATGACAAAAACATAACTGGTAGAATTCCCTAAGGTTCAATACCTGGATTTGATCTCATTTGATGTTTTTTAAATGGTATGGTACTTTCCAACACTCACGTACCTGAGACTGACTCCTACGTGTGACGCAGTGCAGCCCACAGGGTCGTTCTTATTGAAATAGCCCAGCACTGAGGTAATGTGATTCAAGCAGTTGCACCCCTGCCGTGCACTGAGCACTCGTTTGGGTGGGCTGGTAAAGGGTGTGAGGATCCAGAGGGTGTTGGAGAAGCCTGGACCATGGGGGCTGCTCACCTCATGTGGGATCCAGGATACAGCCGCTACCTTCCTGGGCTTGGGCTCGTCTGAGTGCTGGGAACTGTACCAGGGCCTCATGCCTGCTAGGCAAGCACTGTGCCTCTGAGCTACATCCTCAGCCCTGAGAGCTGTTCTTAAAGGAAGTCTGTCCAGCCTCCAGTTAGACAGACAGTACTGTCTGTCTTTGCAAGAAGACCACACAGCTGGACATTGCAGAGTGACACTAGGGTGTCAGCAGGACTTCAGCTCAAGGACCTTATCCAACTGGCACTATGTGAGTCACAGCTGGTACTCCACCAGCTTTGCCTGGCCTGGCATTTTAGCATGCAGGCTGAGGTCCTCCTTTCTTATTCTCTCTCAGCCTGGGCATCACCAGATCCTGAGTCCCTGTCTGGCTTCAGTTCCCTGACCTGCAGATGTTCCCTGTCCCTGGCTGAGGAGCTCAGTGCAGAAGACTGTGTCCTTTCCTGTGCCCTCCCTGTGCCTTCCTGAGCATGGAAGGCTAATATGGGCACGCGCGTGTGGCATACTGGTTTAAACAGAAGCATAGACATCCATGGCTTATCCTCCACCATGTGGGAGCCTGGGGCAGGGGTCACCACTAGGAGCAAGGACAGGCTAGTGGGGATGGTGCCCCGAGGAAAGAATACCTAATGACATCATAGGGTCAGGGATGGTTCCCTGGAAAGTGAGAGTGGTGGAGGTGGGATGTGGAGACAGCTTCTGACCTGATGGTGACAAGTGCCAAGAGACAACTCTGCAAGGGCCTAAGAGAGCAGGGCTGTGGCTGGAGCAGAGGGAGCCCTGGGGGTCTGGGACTGTGGTGTAGTGGATGAGGAGTGGCTGGCCCACCACAGGGAGCCCCACAGACAGCGACTGGAGATGAGTCAGAGAGGAGAGCCCTGGGCCTGGGTGGTGGCAGGGCTCAGGTCTCACAGGTGTTTCCTCTCGGCACTGATGGGATTTGGTGAGTCTGCAAGAGGCTGGAGGTCAGGGCCTCTTGTTTCTCTACTAATGACAGTGGGGCACAGTGGGAGGAAGCTGGAACTTCTTGTGAAGCCAGTGGACAGTGAGAAGCTGAGCATAGAGTCAGGAGAGACTCAGGACAGGTTTGGGGAGCCAACATCCAGATGAGGACACATTGGCAGCCCATTGAGCACCCACTAGTCCCAGACCCTCTCCCAGAAGGTCAGCACACAGGCCTCACTGACCCTCACCAGGATGCGAGTTGCCCAAAGCCCAGGGCAACCTGGCCAAGAGGCAGGTTCAGACCCTGACTTCACTTCCAGAAAGCCCACGCTTACCCGCTCCACCTGGAGGTGGGCAGGTGGCACATCCACAGGAGTTGAGAGAAACAGGCCTGGAATGTAGTCCCTGCCTCATCAGGTCCAAGTCAAGCTCTGGCACAAAGCTCCATGGGTGTCACCAGCCCATGCAGACTCCAGGGAAGGCAGGCCAGTGTGTTCTCTGCACGGGGTCCTGAGCTTCTTAAGGGCAGAGTCCTCCTCTGGAAGGGGTATGTAAAGGACGGCTTTCTCAGAACCCTGCAGAGGCGTGAAGCGGCCCGAGCTCTCAAGCACACCAGCATCCCACCAGGTGGATCCAGTGTCAACCCAGCTGGGGCCTCCAGGCAGCCTTGAGCCTCTCCCTTCTCTGACTCATTCCTGCAGCAAACCTTACATAGGCCCTGTGCCTCCCGCATGCGGGAACAGGAGGCCACACCACCAGGCCGGTGGGGGGGGGGTGAGCAGGTCACTGATAGAACTTTCCCTGGCTTGAGGGGCCCAAGGAGAGTGGCTCAGAGGAGGGTGGGAGGAACACAGGCAGGAGGCAGTAGGCCTCTCAGCAGAGCCGACTCCAGGATCCTCAGGGAGCTCCCTGGCCGTGGTGTGGCTATGGCAGAGACGGGCTCCGAACAGCCCCATCAGCAGCTGCACTCAGAGCTTTAAATCCCAGAAGCCAAGCACCCGGTTTTCACACAGGAGCCAGAAATTCATGTTTTTATGTATAATTATCTTATTTTTTAGATATTAAACTTAATACAATATTTTTAAAACATTCTGAAAGCAAAACTAAACATATTCATAGACAGAAGCAGCCTGCAGAGTGTGCATTAAGAGCCAGGCTGTGAGGGCTGGGGCTGTGGCTCAGTGGCAGAGCACTTGCCTTGCTCATGTGAGGCACAGGTTCAATCCTCAGTACCACATAAAAATAAATAAATAAATAGAGAGAGGGGGGCGGAGAGAGAGAAATTAAGAAATTTTTTTTTTTCAAAAATAGCCAGGCTGTGGATGCTGAGGACGGAACTTCATGCCATGTTCCCCACACAGTGCCCCCGTCCCCAGGCATGCTCAGCAGCTGTGTGCATGGGGAGGAGGGAGTCCACAGGAGCCCTGGCCAGCCTCCACTGGAGTCTTTGTCTACCTTCTTCCTGAACCCCAGGTCTCAACTATGCACACCTGGAGGCCTCTTCCAGGTTGGGATCCCTTACTGCAAGACCTGATGTCACAGCTTCTCGTCTCCATGCTGGGAAGTGCCAAATACATAAAAGCAAAGGATTCTCATGCAGAAATTGGGGTGATGTGGCTGTAGGGAGGAGAACTGCACACCTTTGACATGTCCTCCCTGGCGAGGATGGTGCCAGCCTGAATCTGAAGTCAGTCCCATTAGATGCTGAGAACAATGCCATGAATCTGCTTTGATTGGAATTCCAGTGTAGAAATCAGGCTTTAGCCTTAACGGAGAAACATGCGGTAGTCCGAGAAAGGCTTCAAGCCTCTGATGGGACACCAGGACAGGGCTAGGACAGAAACAGGCTCACAGCCAGCATCTTCTCCACCAGGTTCTGGTGGCCTCCTCCTGGCTTCCTGGGGTCAGGGCAGCTCTAAGGGCCTGGAATTAAACCTGACCTGAAGGCAGAGCTGCAAAACTCCAATCCCCTTGCATGGTTGGCTTCCACGAGCAGCATGGCTTGCCTCAGACCAGGTGTCACCATCAGTGGCTTTTCCTGCCTTCCCCCTCCCGTCCATTGTGTGGGGATGTTGCTTTGCAGAGGCCTTCACTTCCTGTGGGAGTTGACCCCGTGCACAGGGTGTGTGTGGGAGAGGAGAGGCAGGTGCACAGCGTTGTGCCTGCACCACTTGCTCTTTATTCCAGGGTTCCAGACTTATGTTTGCACTTAGGTTTCCCAGAGACTGGCCTCAGCACTGCTTCATCTCCAGGCCCTGGCTGGCTCAAATGATTTCTCAGTAGCCATCACCACTCTATAAGACCGGTGTGCCCACTGTTAGAGATTTCCCCCACACTCTACTAGGAATGCCCAGGTGCTCACTAGTGTAACTCTAAGGAAACCACCACAGTTCCTGTTACCAGCGAGTCAGGGGTCTGGGCACAAGCATGAGCATTCTGGAAGACTGGAGAGCCCCAAGGCTGCTTACCCTGAGCATCACAGTCTCACAACAGCTCAGTGCAGCAGAACACAGGGCCACTCTGGGTGCACAGGAGCCCCCGCCCACACTGGAGGCTGACATGTGAGGTCTCAGCACAGCACCCTCCCCAAAGGGCAGCCTGTCCCTGTCCTCTGCTTGGACTACATTTAATGAGAAGCCAGTCAACTCAACGTAGTACAATGTTCTAGATCTAGAGAGTCAGGCATGGCAATACCTTTTATTTCTCTATAAAATTATTTACCATTTTTATGCTAAGTCAGAGAAAAGAAGGATGTGGCCCCTGGTAGAGATACTTGGGCTCTGCTCTCTCCAAGGTGTACAGCCAAGCCCTCTTGAGGAGACACTGCTTGGTGTGTGGAAACCCTCTACAGCTGTTTGCCTTCCTGCCCTAGAGGGTCTTAGACACCTTTAAGATACAGACTAGTTGTAACCCTAATCCAATGACTTTACAGGCAGGCCCTCCTCTCCCCATCTCATCCGTGTGCTAGCAGCACAGGCTGGATGGTTCCACAGTGTCAGCGACCTAGGCCTGCACCCATCCTGCAGGCCCATGGTCTCCTGTGGCAATTCTCTGCCCCCAGCACCCGGTGATGAAATTAAGCAGCACATGGGGTTCTTTCTCTCCTCATAAAGACTCCACAGCACGTGCATCCCCAGGGAGCACGCAGGAAAGAGCACTGGGAGTAGATGATTCAAAATCTAGTTACTGTATTCCTTGGGTGGTGATGGAAAGG
>NW_025999895.1:1721177-1741641 GCF_001458135.2 Marmota marmota marmota | reverse complement strand
AGCGGGGGGGCGGGGGGGAGAACAAAGCCTAACAAAAATTGAGGTTAAAACATAAAGTAATGTACATTTACACTTTGCTTCAGGCGGGGGAGCTGGTGATGAAGTACTCAGAGCCCGTTTCCTGTTCAATTTTTGATGCAAAGCCATCAGGGAGTCGTTTCCTTCACTCTCAATTTCAGGGGTCCTGAAACCTTGCATTTCTCTGCGGTAATAACCTGTGCTTTCTGCTGTGATTGATCAGTGCAGATGGAGGCCGCGCCGACCCAGGAGGTTTTCCTGAGCCCACTGCCTGGGCACTTGCCATCCAAGGCCTGTTTCCCAAAAACCCAGTCTTCCAGGCGGGTGACTCATCGCAGCAACCAGCTCTTAGAAAGTCCCCTGCTCCTTGCTGCTGGGGAAGGGGGGAGCCTGGTCCAGCTTTCAGCTGGGCACAGACTCCTGCCAGCCTGGCTCCTGAGCACCCGCCCTGCGTCCCACGCAGAGCCTCCCACTGTGGGAGGTGCAAACACAGACACCTCCTGCCACCGGCCTAGCTTCTGCTCCTGCCTGGGTGCCAGCAGCAGACTGGCTGCTGCAGTTGCCCACTGCCACAGTCTCAGGTTTTTATAGGACCTGCTTTCCCACTTGTCTGTAGCTGAGAATCCCAAATTAAGACTACAAGTTCAGTTGGGTTTTATCTGAGAAAATGCAGCCAGTTTTAATCAACTGATTTAATGCTCCTCAGAGAGCACTACTGCTCTGCTGTCAAAACGGTTCTCACACAGTTTTAGAGTTTGATGGTGACACCGAGATGACCTAATCTGGCCCAGAGAGTGCCAGATTGCCCAGCAAGCCTCATCAGTCCCACCTCTGCCAGGGATCTGGCCTAGGCCCACATGTGTCCCCTGTGGAGGCCTGGGGAGCGGGTGTTCTGGTGACTGTCTTGGCACTTGTTGTTCAGGGGTCCTGGGTGTCCTCAGTCAGCCTCTTTTCTCCTCGGTACCTTGAGCAAAGGTTCTCCTGTCTTGCTCTCTGGTCCACAGCCCTGTGCAGCTGTTGTGTCGGTCGGTGACCTAAGCCACAGCCCCTCCTCAGCTTTGTCCCCACCACGTCTTTCACACAAATGAGAATAAAACCATCTGGAGCTGCTTTCCCAGTGCAGGAAACGTGGCAGGCTCAGCCCCGGCTCCTGGGTGGGATGCACGTGGGGTCTCAGGTCGTCAGGAGCCATCTCCCCAGCGGGGTGGGATGTGAGAAGTGTGTGTCCCCAGTGCAGTCTAGGATCTCGCAGTTGCTGGGCCTTGCTAATGGATTCCATTTCTTTCTGCCTGAGTATTCCAATGCCAAGCAGCTTTCAGCTCTGCACTGCGAGGTGGCCTGTGAATGTGCTTGGCCTTACGGCAGAGCCACTGGTGTCCAGCCCTGGCTATGACTGTTGCCGGACTATACTGGGCTCAGAGCCGGTCAGACACACTGTGCCCCCTTCTCATCACCATTCCCTGAACTTGTACACTTATTTCTGACTCCTGAAATTGAAGCTTTTATTTGATTAAATGCAGGGCATCCATACAGAGTTTAATTGCAATAATTGACTTTGCTTCTGTCTCAACAGAGTAGATACCTCCCTCAATGCAGCCGAGGACCGTTTGCCTACAATCTGGGTTTATTGAGCATATGGGAGCTATTTATTGCCTGGGGTGGGAGCTGTGTTTGATTATCTCCTGATTGCCTCTTAATTGTCAGCAGGGAGGGGCTGCTGTACAGAGTGCCAGTCTGGGGGTGGGGTGCCGTTCAGGCCTTTGAAGATAAAAGGAGCTCTTTAGGCCCTTTGTTCAGCTTAAATTTTTCCATTCTTGTTTTGGTCCTTTATTAAAGACAGAAAATGCCCTTTTGTCTGCCAGCATGCCGTCCCACTAGTCTAAATAAAAAAGGTTGGGTCCTTGAGTCTTGTGAAGTTACCAGAGGATGCTGTTGTTGCAGAATGAAACCCAGCAAACCATCCCCACGTGGTTTCTGCAGGAAAGTGTTTCTCAAGGAGGGGCAAGTAGGGATGAAGGCACCTGCACACCTGTGGGCCGGGGGCCTACCGAAGCCAGGTAGACCTTCAGCATCATCTCAGGGTCTCATGGGGACCTGTGCAGGAGATGCCATCCTTACACCTTCATGGATGGGGAAGCTGGTCCTGGAGAGATGGAGCCAAAGGCTGGGCCCAGAGCCTGGTGCAGCCCAGCCTGCTGTGTGGTCACTGTGTGGCTTCACACAAATGGTGGCCTTGGAAGACCTGCCTCCTCCTGATGAGCAGTGAGGGGGAAGGTCTGCTGTCCCAGCCGTGGCAGAGCGGGGCCCGAGCCAGGCAGCCCCTGTGGTCCGGCTGCTTCTCTCCCCATCCTGTTCTCTTTAAGCCTTGCCGGCTGCTCTGGGCACAGCAGTTGCACTCCCTCTCATTCAACAAGTGTTTGTTGAAGACCTACTGTGTGCTGGGTACCCAGCAAGCAATCAGGCATGGCTGGATACTGGGGTATCTGCTGGTGCTAGAGCCACAGAACTGGAGAAGCTGGGAGGCACTGGGACCACCAAGCTTTCGTCCCTGGTGAAGGCCAAGAGTGGTGGGAGCTTCAGGGCTGCTGTCAAGGCTTGAGGCAAGGCATGAGAGGGGCCAGCAGAGAAGACTGGCTCCTGCAGAAGCAGCAAGATACCAGGGAGGGCAGGTGAAGGCTGGGGAGTGCAACGGGACGCCAGGTGAAGCTACGGCCAAGTCCAGGGACTCTGGGAACTGGCTGGGAGGTGCTAGGTCCGGTTCAGTTGCACCTACTGGTCCTGCAATGGATTCTGGGTCTGGAGCCATCAAGGGGGTGAAAGTCTGTTTTAAATGGCATCTGGTCGCGTCAGTGAGCCAGTAGTGCCAAACACTTTGCCTGAGGGTGAGTGTGCAGGACAAGGCCGCCCCAGCCTGCAGAGGAGCTGCCTGAGCACTCACTGTGACAAAGGGGCCAAGGGAGCCCTAGGAAGTCGGGAGTACTCTTGAGGGGACAGAGCCTCTGCCATGTCAACACAACAGGGGTGCTCCCGTGATGGGTGAAGGGACACTGTTGCTGAGGAGCCTGGCTGGCTCTGTCCAGGAACAGGAAGGGAGGTGAGGGAAGTCATGCAGAAATCTAGAATCCTAGAAGCCCCACTGTGGACATCTCAGAACTTGACCTCAGGGACCTCCCTACAGACCCCTGCCCTAGTCCTACTCCAGTACCAGGTACCCATCATACTCTCCAGACCTTCACCTGCAGTAGGGCCCACACAACACCCTACTGTGACCTGCAGGATCTAGGCTGTCACCTCTGGTCACCTGCTCAGCTCCCTTTGTCCAGCTTACTCAGGCTAAACCAGCCCCTGGCCTCCGCTCCTCCTCTCCCTCAGTTTCCATGTGGCCAGCTCTGTCCTCACACAGATCTCTTTACCTAACCTTGCCTGCATGTATCCGAGCAGAGGAGAGGCAGAGAACAGCACAGCTGGGAGGTTTCTGGTGATGCCTCCATGGAGAGTCATCACGCAACAGTGAGGTGGAGCCTGCAGGGTGTGGGCTGCTTCCCTAGGCATGGCAGAGTGTTGCTGGAGAAGGGGCTGTCCTCCTGGATCCCGCCCTCCAGATGCCTGGGCGTAAGCCTCGGCCCAGCTTGTTAATGAGTGAGCAGAGCAAGCACCTTTCCTAGACTGCCATTCCTGTCCCTGTGGTCTTACCTCCATGACTGCAGGGGGCTGGAAGAGGGGAGGGAGGGCAAGGGACCAAGCAGAAGGTGAAGCTGGGAAAGCAAGCAGGGCCTTCCAGAACCTTTATGGCCAGGTGCAGGCTGATATGCTTGGCAGGCAATGCTGGGTGCCCAGCCACATGCCATGTCAAGTATTTAGCTCAGCTAGTCCCCAGCAGGAAGGGAGAGCCAGTGGAGCTGGCCCAGGGACATCTGTCCTCCCTATGTCCTCCTTCAGTGTCCAGGTGCAACTCATCCTGTGGAGGGGCTGTGAGCAATGCCGGGGCATGCTGAGCACTCTCCCCACTAAGGAAGGGGGCTGCCCTCTGTGTCACATCTGCAGGCAGTGTCTGTGGCCCCTGCAGAGAAACTGGGACAGAGGGTGACATCAGCAGCTCCCAGGCCATCACTTGCACCTTTTGTCCCATGTCCTCAGCCACAGGCCTGCCACCATTTGTTTTCTAGAAAAGGAAGTCAATAGCCATGGTTTGGACACAGTAAAGTGAAGAAGGAAAGAAAGGGCCAGGTCTCACGGCCCCACAGGCTGCTCCACGCATTAAGGCACCGTGCGAGATCAGGGGGATGCCCATTCTGCCACAGAGGGGAAGGCACCCCATGGACTGCAGGGTTGAAGCAACCCTGGGTGATAGGTCAGCAATGCTGAAGGGGGGCTGGGAGGAGTCTGGGCACCTATAGCCGTGCATGGTGCTGTGCTGTCCCAGTGCCAAGCCAGATGGCCCCTGGCCTGAGCCTGCACAGTTCTTCTCAGGAGGGGTTGGCCTTGGCTCCACAGTCACGGAGGGAATCGCTGTTGCTGTGGCTTCCCTGCAAGTCTAAACTTGTCCTGTGGGCTCATAGTTCATAAGAATCAACAAAATTACACCCAGATCACACCCAGGCCAAGCTCAAACCCTGACCTGTGTGGCTTCAGCCCCAAGTTCTCCTGTCCCTTTGTGCTCTTGGGTCCTTCAGAAGCAGTAAGGAAGAGAGAGACCTGGCGAAGAGCCTTACATAAGAGCAGCCAGCCTGCTTCCAGACACTAAGTCCCCGTTCCCCTGATTATGTAAGAGGATGTGTTTATGCAGCCACATAAATCACCCTGCAATGGGCTTGTGTGCCTGAGCCATGGAATTATTGAAGAATGGAACACAGGGCTGGCTCGAAGCTGGGAGAGGGTGTGGGCATCTGCTTAGTGGGGTCACAGCTTGTGCTCTCCAGACAGACCAGGGTGCACTGCCAAGGACATGCAGCTGTGAATGTGCTGAGCTGAGTCCTGACACCCCCAGAGCCTGGTGAGAATAGCCAAGTCTACCATGGGGACAATCCCCTTTTACCTCAAATAAGCACCACCTGTCCTGTCCTGAAGGACCATCAGCACACTCCTGGCCACCCAGGGCCCAGGCCCAACAATTCAGACCGTGCCAGTGGTAGCCAGGGCCACAGTCCTACTGCAAGGTTTGGGGCAGGTTGACACTGCCAAGGCTCCTGTGACGGAGGTCCACAGCCAGGCTGCCTGGCCCCAGCTCCACCACAAGGGCACTGCAGCCTGGAGCAGGCAGATTGTGTGCCACAGAGGGTCACATCAGAGTTGGGAGCCACCGTGGAGGGCCAGTACCACTGTATTTTTTTGTTTCACTTAGAAGAAAGCAGACAGGCCAGAGTCAGAGTACAGCAGTCCCAGTGGTGCCTGCGCGGGGGCCGACAGGACAAGCCCAGCACAGCCTCCCAGCTTCCAGGCCTCTCCCCAGAACCATCTGCAAGGGTCTGGTAGTCCCTCTGCCCGTGGGACCCCTCGCCAGAGGCTACACACTAACGCTGTTGATGCTCCCTCTGTTCTCTCCCCAGGCAGGCCTGGGACCTTGCCGTGGACATTTGTCTCTCCCAGTTGCCCACGATCATTGAGGAAGGCACTGCCTTCAGGGTGAGTCCCTCCAGGGCGACCTGGGCATCTGCTGTGCTTGTTGCTTCCTGGGCACCTGCTCCATAAAAACCTCAGTCTGTGTGGGTGTCAGAGATTTGGTTCACCCACCTGGGAAAAAAATATACTGACCAAAGTTTGCCAGACTGGGTCAACCCAGGGTTAAAATTAATTTCTTTTTAATTGTAGATGGACACAATGCCTTTATTTTTTTTTTTTAATCTTTTTTAAGAGAATTTTTTAAATTTATTTATTAGTTTTTCGGCGGACACAACATCTTTGTTGGTATGTGGTGCTGAGGATCGAACCCGGGCCGCACGCATGCCAGGCGAGCACGCTACCGCTTGAGCCACATCCCCAGCCCACAATGCCTTTATTTTAATTATTTATTTATTAAATATGGTGCTGAGGATTGAACCTAGTACCTCACACATGCTACGCAAGTGCACTACCATTGAGCCACAACCCCAACCCATAAAGTTAGATTTTGAAGTGGTCACCTTTTAAAAACTTACTCCGGGGGCTATTGCAGGAGGATTGCAAGTTTCAGGCCAGCCTCAGCAACTTAGTGAGACCCTGTCTCAAAACAAAAAATAAAAAAGATTGGTGATATGACTCAGTGGTAGAACACCCCTAGGTTCAACCCCAGTACCTCCAAGAAAAGAAAACGCAGATCTTAGTGTAAAGCATTGCTCTGAAGAATCTGCTCTTCTTCATGCAGGTGGCCTCCTCCCCAGAGCAGCCCTCATTTCATCCTCTGCCCTCTCAGCAGGGTGAGTTGTGCTTTCCCTAAGCCTGGGGCACAGGGGCTCACACATGGAAGCCTCTGAGGGCTCCCTCCCATCACACAGGCATCCCAACCCCAAGCCACACTGCAGGTGGCAGAAGCCTAGTCTCTCTGGCTCTGCATAAGTTGCAGCTGGCTTCACTCACAGCACTTGCCTGCAAGTGAATTGGACATGATACCAGGGTCCTCACTGCAATACCCAGAGGCCCACTTGGTTTTGCCTTTGTGATGTGAGGCATCAAGTTTGAATAACCCTGTCCCTATCCTCAAGAATCTGTGAGAAGAAAAGAGGTGCCATGTCAAGTCAGGGCTCAAGGGAGAAAGCAGGAGGCCACCATAGGTACCCAGGGGCCCAGCAACAGAGGCCTGGGTAGGGGCTGGCAGAGGTGATCACATTGGGTGATCACACGCTCAGGCCATCCCATGCTCAGGCCATCCATGAAGCTGAGATGACATAGGGGAGCATGAGGCTGGGTCAACAAGACTGAGTCTTCTCCTGCCACCTGAGAAACTGTTGGGCATCATAGCCAAGAGCCTGGCACCATCACCATGGGCCAGTTAGACAACCTCCCTGTACCTCAGTGTCCTCATTCAATCCAAAGGGCCTAGAGCATTAAAATGAGTTTGTATACCCAAAGGGCTTAGGATGGGACCCTGGCATGTTCACAGTCAGATCGCTGCTCACAAACACCAGTGGCCAGAGTGTCTCACCCTCAAATCAGGCAGGAGGCACCAGTGGCCAGGGAGAGCTCAGCTCACCACCAAGGTACTGTAACCTTTAATACTTGTCACCATGGCCTGGAGGCCTGGGCCTGTGGTATATGTGAACATGCACGCATGTATGGCATGCTCAGAGGCGTGCATGTGGGGTGTGTTAAATCGCCAGATGCACTTTTTTTTTATATTTCTTTTATTGTTGCATTATAATTGTACATAATGGTGAGGTTTGTTGTTGAATGTTTCCACATGCACACAATATGATGATATAATTTGGCCAGTATCACTCCCCTGCCCTTCCCCGCCATACTCCTTTCCTCTGTTCTACTGATCTCCCTTTGATTTTCCTGAGAACACCACACCACCACCACCACCACCACCTTTCTTTTCGCTTTTCCTCCCTAGAGTTCACATATGAGAGAAAATATATGACCTTCTGAGATTTGGTTCACCCACTGGGAACCAGGGTGCTTAACATAACGTTCTCCAATTCCATCCATTTTCCTGTAAATAACCTAATTTCATTCTTCTTTGTGGCTGAATAAAACTTTGTTGTGTATATATGCCATATTTTCTTTATCCATTTATTCCTACTCAGGCTTGTTCTCAGTCTTGATTCATGTGGTACATCATTGCTATCTTTTCACTTTTAGACTGTAGCTGAAATCTTAGTCTCTTGCAAACAACATTAGGTCTTGTTTTTTAATCTATTCTGCCAGGCAGTGTCTTTTAGTTGGAGAGTTGAACACTGATGTTCAATATTTTTATAGGCAGAAGTTTATTCCTGCCATTTTAGTTTATTTCTAATGTTTAGTAAAATAAACATTTCTCATCTGCATGGCTACTCTTCAATGGAAATTTGTCCATTTGTGAGCTCTGGAGTTTGTTTTTATTTCTTCTTTAAGTTCTGTAGCACTGGCTTAGGAGTGAGGAATTCTTTCGGTTTCTGCTTAGCTTGGAAGAGCTTTATTTCTTCTTTGATTTTGAAGGATAGTTTTGCTGGATATAGTAGTCTTGGTTAACAGTTATTTTCTTTCAGGATTTAGAACACATCATTCCAAGCCCTCCTGGATCATATTAGAGTTTGTGCTGAGAGATCAGAAGTGGTTCTGATTGGCTCGCCTCTAAATGTGTCCTGATTTGTGTTTTTTTTTCTTGAGGCTTTTAAAATTGCATTTTAATTATAATGTGTCATGGAGAGAGGTTTTTGTTTGTTTCTTTGTTCTAATCTTGTCTGTCTATTTGAGGTTCTGCATGCATTCTATATCTGGATGTTCATTTTATTCTCAAGGTTTGGGAATTTTTATATTATTTCCTGGGGAAGTTATCTATGCTATTAGCCTGCATCTCACAATGCTTTTCCATTTTGTTGATTCTTCTTACATTTGGTCTCTTAATGTCTCAGAATTCTTGTATAGTCTGATCATGATTACTTATTTTCCCTTCTTTGGTACTGTGTGATGTTCGAGGCTGGCCACTTTGTCTTCCAGTTCTAAGACTCTGTCTTCAGCATGGTCTACTGTATTAAAGAGACTTTCAACTGAACATTTTATTTGATTTATTGTGTCTTTTGTTTTCAAGATTTCTATTTGGTTCTTTGTCAATATCTCCATCTCCTTATTAAGTTTCTCATTCATATCCTGTAATGTCTTCTTGATTCATTCAGTTGTTTTCCTATAATCTCTTAGAATTCATTGATTAGTTTTATAATCATCATTTTGAGTTCTTTATCTGGTATTTCATCCATTTTGGTATCTTTGGGTTCAGTTGCTGATAAATTATGAACTTTAGGAGGTATCATGTTACCTTGTTTTTTATATTTCTTGTATTCCTGTGTTGGGTTTTATGCATCTGTTGGGATGGATTTATCTTCCACTCTTATGTGTGAGCCTTTTTATGGCATGGCCTTCTCTTGCCAAAGTGTGTTAGAGTGATATAGATTAAAATCCCTCATTGTGCCAGGCATGCCTATAATCCCAGCAGCTCAGGCGGCTGAGGCAACATGATTGTGAGTTTAAAGCCAGCCTCGGCAACTTAGTGAGATCCTGTCTCTAATAAAATATAAAAAAGGGTTGAGAATGTGGGTCAGTGATCAAGCACTCCTGTGTGGGGTCATTGTGTGGGGTCAACAGCCTTTGTGTAATTCTGTTTTTGCTCTTGGCATGGATGTCTGTGAGTAGGACCAATGGGCACCCTGTAGCTCTTCCTGCTTGGGGCCTGACTATTAGTTTGGGTATTTGTCTCTTCTCTTATTTGTATTAAAGTATAGCTGAAGTTTCAGAGTGGCCAATTTGTGTGCGGAGCAAAGTGTGCTATCTTTTGGCTGAGTTTAGGTCAACAACAGAGTCTCTACCCTGTGAACTTGTGGTGTCCCTGTAGGTTCCCAGCACCTCACAGAAGAGGGCAAAACAAACAATAGCAAATATCAATGCTAATAATATACAGCATTAAAATAACTATCCTGTGTCTACTGTGACCTCTACAGCACTAATTATCATGAAAACAGGAAGGTGGGGTCAGCAGTTGCCAAGAGCAAAATAGCAAATAACCATGAACTCATCTGGCATTGAAGAAACAGCAGGTCCCAACTCTGCCGTCCACAGTACTAATAACCACACCGTGAATAGTGGGGGCAGGAGTGTGTAAACAGAACAGTTCTAAAAGATGGTAGAACACAGTTCATTAAGAGAAAAGAAAACGTGATGGGGAGGTAGCAGAAAGTTTAGAAGGTTCAATGTGAACAGAGAAAGCAGAAGAGCGACAGCTAGTGACGGCTGTAAATGAGGAGAAAAACTAAAGTGAGTAAAGGGGAGAAAAGGACAAGAGATCTGACTGTTAGAGGGACAAGAAAGGAGAGAAACAGAAACACACCAAAATAAACAACAGGAAAAAAAAAAGAAAAAAGGATTCTTAATGAAAACTGAAAGAATTGTCCCTACGGAGCTTGCCGACGCTGTCGATGACATGGATGGTCACTGCGTTTGCCAACGGTCTTTTTTCCCATTTCTTCTTGGCTCCTAGAAGTGGTTCTCCCACAGCTTGAATCCCAAGCCACCCAGCAACAGATGCAGTCTTCCTCTAACTGCCATCTTAAATCCACCCACTCTCCTCCCCGGTGGTCTCGGTGCACCCCAAGACTGGAACGACCAGGTGCCCCGAGGGGCAAAGATGCAACTTGCGCAGTCAGGGAAAGAAATAAAGAAGGTCCACATGCTCCTGCCCTTTTCAGTGCTTTACACTCAAATCACTCAGTCCAATTCCACTCTATAGGTTCTTTTTTTGTTTTGTAATTGTAGATGAACACAATACCTTTATTTTGTTTATTTACTTTTATGTGGTGCTGAGGATGAAACCCAGTGCCTTACAAGTGCAAGGCAAGTGCTCTATCACTCAGCCCCAGCCCCTCTATAGGTTCTTAATCAAGAAAAGTGACAATCCTTAATGCTAGGCACTGCAATAGACAGAATCAATCCAGAGCAAGCAATTCTAAGTTAATTCTGTGCACTGCAAACACACTTAATCATGACAGACTCGTGACAGACATTCCCTCTGCATGCCAGCTCAAGTGCCAGATCTAAGTCCAGCAGATGCGCGGTCACTCAGGCCGCAGTGATCAGGTCAGGAAGCAGTGGAGGCAGGCTTCTCCTGGGGTGGAGCTGACGGCCAGCTGAGGAGAGGGTCCTAAGGAGAAGTTGCTGTTCTCACCAGGGTCCCGATGTGGCCGTAGAGTTTGAGAGCGGTGAGGACGATGCAGAGGAGCAGGCCAACAGCGAGAAGAGTTGGGGTGTCAGTCAGGTCCTCCTGGGACTCTCCGGCATGTGGGCATCGCGTCGGCTGGCTGAGTGTGTTCATTTGCTCCACCATTTATGCTAAATTTCGGGGTTTCTACTCGCCCTTTCAATCCCTATTAGCCGTTACCAGATTTCTCGGTGACATCTTGCATTCTGGGGTCAAGCCATCTGGTCTGGTGGTTTCCGCCCTTATCTCTCACCTCTGCCTTTATCAAGGTGAAGGCAAATGACAGTGACTTCACTCTGAGTTTTATCAGGGTTGTGGGAAAGTGACTTATTTTATCAGGCTGTGCCTGATGTCAATATTGGAGGGCTCCACAGGTATGCCTGGTAGGGACTTGCAGTTTTATTTTAAAGTGGAGTTACTTAGGCCAAGGCCCTTCTTAGATTAAGGCCATCCTTACACTGAGTCAAGGGCCTTTGAAGAGGACCTCCCTGACCTTTACCTTTTTGTCTTAGATTGCTCCCCCGTTTTTTTGCCTTTTTTTTTTTTTTTTTGGTAACATTTTATTGTAAAAAGTTTCAAGATGGAGCAGAGTTGGAAGAACTCTGTAGCAAGCATCCACCTCCACCTCCAAGTCCACCCACACTGCCCTCTCACACATGTTTCTGCCTGTCTACCGCCTTCTGCAGTGAGCACCCACCCCCACCACCGAGTCCACCCACGCTGCCCTCACGTATCCATCTGCCTCTGGGCTGCAGTTGGTACATCTTTTCACGTACTGCAAACTGCCCTGAGCCCTGGCTGCTCCATGCCCTTGGCTCCCCTGTGTGCCGGGTGTATGCCCATAGGCTCTCAAACAAAGGCCTGCCTGCCCACCTTCCACAGGTCTGGGCAGGGACAACATCTTGTCATAGTCACGAGCCTCCCCTAGAGGCTGCCCCACCACTTCCCCACCCTCCAGCCCAGCCAGAGCAGCCTGAGGACCTCGGCTCCTGCAGGAAGGACAGGGCCTTTGCTGCTGACGGGCATTTGGAAAGCCTCACAAGGTCTTGGCTTTTTGTGCTCTGGGCGGCTTCCTCTGTGTTTGCAGGAGATCGGAACTCTCTGCCCCCCACAGGAGAGGTCCCTCCGTTGGCATGTGTGCTCCTCTTGGGCGGAACTCTTCTTTCCAGTGCCAGGCATATTTGCCAAGGACCTTTTCAAGAATCTTGCTACATCATTTCTGGAATCAAGATTCTGCTTTGGGGAATAATTTCACCAAATTGGGATGGTGGGGAAGGGAGGGGCGCAAAACGTTAACATTTCAAGTGAAGGTAGAGCCAGGGTAAGTGGATGTTCTTTGTGCTTCAGGCTCCACTGTACTCGGGCCTGCACTATGAGGGCCACCACAGGAACTCGAGGTGCCCCCTGGAGGTGGAAGGGACAGGTGTTCCACCTGCAGCAAGAGCCACAGCTACACCTGTAGGCCCCCATGCTAATGGGAGGTGGCCAGACTCGACCTCACTTTGTGTGGCTCTACCTCTTGGCCCACAGAAGCAGGCAGGATGTGGCCACCCAGGAAGGTGGCTGTGGCAGGGGCTGGGGGCCCAGGGGTTGCTCGTGTGCTGCTACTTGATTTTGATGCTGCTTACACAAGCATATTCAACCTCTATGTTTAAGATACCTACAACTTTCTAAATGTATGTATGAAAATAAAACTTTAAAAAGGGCTAGTGCTGGTCCACTTCACTGTGACCTTCCTGCCTCAGGCTCTGAGTCTCTGGACCACAGGCGTGGCCACAGGGCCCAGCTGGGCCCTCTCTTGCCCGTCTCCAGGCTGCTCACAAATCCTGCAGCTCCACCTTGTCTTTGGGCTGGAGCGCTGCTGTGTCCCTCCCCTGTTTGGTCAGAGCCACAGAGTGAGTGCTCTGTCGACCCGTCAGGGTGCTGGTGGGGCCAGGGTCCCTAACTCATGCCTCTGCTCATCCCACAGCACAGCCCCTTCTTCGCTGAGCAGCTGACTGCGTTCCAGGTGTGGCTCACCATGGGTGTGGAGAACCGGAGTCCCCCTGAGCAGCTGCCCATCGTTCTACAGGTGAGTGGCTTCAGACCAGGCCCGGCTATAAGGCGTCTGATCACAGAAGCAAGCCAAAGCCCAGAGTCCCCAAGGGCTGGTTTACCTCGGCTGCCTGCGTGTCCCATGATAGCGGTTGGAACACCAGCCCTCTGTGGTGGCTGTGCTCTGGGCCAGATGGTGCATAAATCACACAGATCCAATCAGAAGACCCGGGAGCTGATTGCACATTTATTCCCAACGGGCTTTCCTAGTAAAGTCATTCAATTCCTTCCCCCACCCCCAAGTAAAGATAAATCTGAGGTGGAGTTGCCGCCCTCCCCTCCCATTGGCACTTCAGGAATTGATGAAGTGCTGGTGCCAGCAAGCTGCACTCCACCCAGGCTCCCGCAGCGCCCCCCCCGCCCCCCGCCGTGGAAGCCAAGGTTTGTGGATTAGTCCTGTGAGGAGAGGTGGATGCACGGCAGATTACAGATGTGCCCCTACTTTTTTTTTTTTGGGGTACTGGGGTTGAACTCAGGGACACCTGACCCCTGAGCCACATCCCCAGCCCTATTTTGTATTTTATTCAGAGACAGGGTCTCACTGAGTTGCTTAGCACCTCGCTTTTACAGAGGCTGGCTCTGAACTCACCATCCTCCTGCCTCAGCCTCTCAAGCTGCTGGGATTACAGGCGTGGCCACCGCGCCCTGCCATGATGTGTCGCTACAGATGTTCCTGTGAACTTCTTTAGCTGGAGCAACACGGGCCCTGGAAGCCACCAGCTTTCCTTTGCCAGTGGGTCTGTCAGTGTTTTGCTATAAGAAATAGACACTTTCTGAGTGAGCCTTTGAGAGGCCAGTCACTTATACGGCCTGTGTCACACTCACAGTAGATTGTTACCCACTCAAGCAGGATATCAGATTGTTTTGGTTTATTTGTTTTTGCAATGCGGGGGGTTGAACAGAGGTGCTCTACCACTGGACTGCATCTCTATCCCTTTTTATTAATTCTGATACATAGTGTCACTAAATTTCTAAGGCTGGCTCAAACTTGAGATCCTCCTTCCTCTGCTCCTGAGTCATTGGCACTACAGGTGTGCATCACCACACCCAGTTGGGAGATGAGTTTTGGGTGTCCAGCCAGCTGATTTTTGGGTTAAAAAGATAGGATAGGGTGGGAATACTGGGATTTATCACAATAGTGATATTAGAAAGATTTCTCCAAGCTCTTGTCTCAGCATGTATCTACTGGGTCCTGGTTGGGAGAAGCTGTTCTACTCAAGGATATAGAATTGGCTGTACCCACTCCTGTCAACACAGACACCAAGGTCTAATCACAATATTTTTTGTAATCAGGTACAGCATTTGGATCTGGGGGGAAGCTGTGGTGATTGTCTGGGGGGTTGTGCCAGCACAGGACAGGGAGGAGGTCCCTCCCGTGTCCAGGTAAATCCAAGGCCCTCGGGGTGGAAGAGCACTGTTCCCCCAGGTGGGCTTAAGTCATGGTGCCACCGCCGGGCAGGGCCATGTCATGGGCTACCTGTGCAGGGAAGTCCACCTCCCTCCTTCTTACTAAAGCTGCTAACCCCACGTAATGGGCAGCATAGTCCGTCTTCACTGGACCAAAGCTTCCCTGAGTGGCTCCCACTTCTACAAGGTCATTTAAAACAGGCATGGGTTTCTCTCTGTCATGCTGTGGAATACGGCAGCCCTCCCTTCTCTCGAATCTGCTCTGCCCTGCATCAGCCAGCTTTGGGGGTTTGAGAGATTATTCACCTGGCACAAAATGCGATTTCTCCTCATCTAGGACTTTACCCTGAGAGTGCCAGCCAGTAAAAAAGAGTTGGAAGGGTCCTATGTGAATGTGGTAAAATGTAGCAATTGTCTGTTCACGCTGGCATTACCAACCAGTGGGCAACAAAGAACTGTGTGTCATGTTTCACTGTAGATATTTTTGGTGCGTTTTGTATATTATCACTGCTTTTTTTCTGACGTTATAAAAAAGAAAGCAAAAATAATTACTGTTCCCCTTTTGTGCTTTTAGATTAGTTTAAGACCATCCTGGGATAGCAAGGTGACCTATAAATAAAAAAGGAAACAAATTTTCAAAACAAAACAAAAAATGCAGCAGTAACAATAACAAAACAGAGCTGGATGTCCAGTGGAGGCCAGTGTCCTCATTGAATGGGAACAGGAAGTGGCCAGTGTAGGTACCAGGCGGGCGGTAGGTGGCCATGTTGGTTGTGTTGCTCCCCGTTGCCCTTGCTCTTACTCCTGCAGTGCCGTGGGGCGATGGTGGCCCTTCCCAAAGCGGGGGCTTCATGCCAAGTGTGTGAAACCCAGTTCTTTGGGTTTGCCAAATAACCCTCTTATAAATGGCCTTCTATTGACTTTTTTTTCCTAATGTTCCATTTACAATCCATGTCCCTCAGAGACAGAGAGGGCCTCTGGAGCCAACCCTGATGCCAAGAGAGGGGAAATGGCATCTCTCTGTGATAATTTAGGCATGCAGAGCAGCAGACTCTTCATCACTGGGGAAGCCTCTCCCCCAGGCCCTGCCAGCCAGGATCGATGGTAAACTTTAACTAAGGAGGAAGCGAGGAAGAAGGTGGGAGCGCCCGAGGCCGGCTTCGTTCACCCAGCTGGTCACTTCCCCTTTGTTATTTGCCAGAGCCCACACCCTGTCATCTATAAATTTTCCTCTAGTGCCTTGGCAAGTCGGGCATTCTTAACTCAGGGAAGAGCTTTCTAATACAGACTACTTTTTATCAGATCCCCGCTACTTTTCCCATAAGCCAGAGCAAATTTTTTCCACCCACCCACACCTCAGAGAAATCAGCTGATGGGCATCTAGGGTCCAGTGAGAGGTTTCAAAGGTCCACAGATAATAGGTCAACATGGAAATACCACCCTTCCAGCCAGCCTTTGTCCCTTCTGTACCTTTCCAACTGCAGGTCAGCTGAGGTTGGGGAGAAAGGCGTTGCTTGTTCGTGAGGGCAGTTTTCTCCCCTCGTCATTGCTGACCACTTCTGCTGACCACGGTCATCTTGTGCAGAGCTCTGGAATCCCACAACATTGCAACTCCATGGTGTACTGGGTCTTCTGGCTCTGCAACCTGCTAGGGCTTACCATTCCTGTCTGCCTCCTCCCCAGGTGGCAGGTGAGCAGAGATGGCCCAGGTGAAAGAATGAAGGTCAATATTGCAGAAAAGGAGGACAGAGTGATTTCATAGGGTAAAACTTTTGTACTTCTACATGGACCTTGGAAATCAGTGTGAGCATTTCACGAGAACTCTGTTCTCAGTGTACCATTTTTGCCGCAGTCCTGCTGGCTGCAGCAAAATAATCAGGGGGGTGACGAGCAACTTGTGTACGTTGATACAGCAGGAGTAGGAGCCGTTTATTGCAGGACAGGAGCAGTATTTATACATTCCACACAGCTTATCTAATTAGCCTAAACTAGATACATCAGTCAACCAATCAAGAATCTCCACACTTAATGGCTCGCTTTTGTTACTTCTCAAACCACTCCCTCTGGCATTTTGCCAGGCACCATCCAGACTTGTTTACGAACTCTAACATTCCCCTGGCAAAATGCCAGGTGTTATTTTGACTTGTTTACAGACTCTAACATTTCCCCCTTTTGTTTAATTTAAATAACGACCATAGTGGTTTTTACAGAAACACCATAAATAACCTGCTACAAACAGAAAGGGAGGATACAAAATGCCACAATACCAAGCCACTTGATGGCTCCATGCAAGAAGCCCTTGGAAAAATTATACCAGCAATGACACTGTTAGCAAAGATACCGAGTTACAATTTGTTATAGATTACAGTTTGTTGTCTCAGTCCAGGTAAAGCAGTGTCTTAATAGATTAACTCACAGTCCAGGTAAGTTCTGCAGGCAGCTAGCTTAAATCACAGTCCAGGTAAGTTCTGCAGGCAGCTAGCTTGATTCGAAGTCTCGTCCATTTCTCAGCCGAAGTCTTGTCCGGTTTTCAGCAACACTGGAAATTCTTCCACCTTGGTCTTTACCGGCACTGGGACGAAGGCAGGAACTCCGGATGGCTAAAGAAAATCCTGTAGCATTCTACTAAGAAAACAACCTTCTGAACAATTTAGTACATTATCTCAAGGTTTTTTTGCATTTGAAATAAGCATTAATAGTGCTCATTACTCATCAGCTTCCAGGTGTGGGAGAACCATTGTAGCTTAGTTATTGGCATTGAAAATGACCAAACATCAGGGACACCAGTAGCGTCTTCTGCTGGCTGTAGTGCCTGGGCAGCCCCAGATGGCCCTGGGGAGTGTCCCGGACTCAAACTGCTACTGGGCACAGGGAGCAAGAGCCTGCGAGACTGTGCCTCCAGGTCAGGTCTAGATTTGGGCTCGCGGCAGTGGAAGAGCCAGCTCCCCGGCCAGGAGGCGGGGAAGGGCCAGTCGCCGCCGCCTCTTGGAAAATCCTTGCTGCGCTGTGACCGGCTTGCACACTCGGCAGCCGCCTCTCCGCTTCACGCACCCTCCGGTAACGAAAAGTATTTAGTAATAGCCTTTTGCTGCAACTTTTTTCCTGATAATCCTTCTTCTTCTGAACTTTCTTTTTCTTTCTGACTAGAGTTCCTGGGCTCTTATCAACACATGCCCTAACTATTCTTGGTTCCACTGGGGTGCCTTCTTCCCTTAGTAATTTACTTCTCACCCCTTCCATATTTTCATCACATAGACAATACAATATACTTAGACAAAACAAGACACAAACATACTGTATCAATCTTCTCCATTTTCTTGAAATGACCATTTTTCCTCTCGCCTTATCTGCCTAGGGACGAGCAGATTGCTCCCGTCCTATCTATGGACGGGCAGCTTTTTTTCGTCACTTACCCCCGAGTGTCCCGGGGCTCCCCGTACGGGCCACCATCTGCCGCAGTCCTGCTGGCTGCAGCAAAATAATCAGGGGGGTGACGAGCAACTTGTGTACGTTGATACAGCAGGAGTAGGAGCCGTTTATTGCAGGACAGGAGCAGTATTTATACATTCCACACAGCTTATCTAATTAGCCTAAACTAGATACATCAGTCAACCAATCAAGAATCTCCACACTTAATGGCTCGCTTTTGTTACTTCTCAAACCACTCCCTCTGGCATTTTGCCAGGCATCATCCAGACTTGTTTACGAACTCTAACATTCCCCTGGCAAAATGCCAGGTGTTATTTTGACTTGTTTACAGACTCTAACACATTTTATTTCAAATAAATATTGGGTCTGAAAGAACAGGGTTATTAGGTGACAGCAGAGAGCGGCCTAGGGTGCTGTCATCACGCACACTCTGCACACACGTGTGCTCACATGCCTGTGCATTGACATGCGATGCCCCACAGCAGTGCTGCTTCCTGGAGTCCCAGGCACACCGCCTGCCAGGCTGGGCCAGAACCTGAGCACTGACTCTGTACACCTGGCCGGTGGAGTTGGACTGCCTCAGCAAGCTCTGTTTTACCTGGCCTTCAGATAGCCACTCTTGGTCCTCAGTCTGGCTTGCCATGGAGGAGAAGAAAACCCCGCCAATGCCTCTGTTGACTGCCACCTATCTCTGTGATTTCCATACTTCCTGGGCTAGCCTGAAACAGGTACTGGGGATTAAACCCAGGGGCATTTAACCACTGGGCCACATCCCCAGCCCTTTTTATTTTTTATTGTGAAACAAGGCCTCACTAAGTTGCTGAGGCTGGCTTTGAATTTGGGCTCCTCCTGCCTGAGGCTCCTGAGTCCCTGGGATGGGAGGCGTGGCCACCGCTTCTGGCTCGGGTTTTTGTTTGTTTGTTTGTTTGTTTGTTTGTTTAAAGTACAAATACAGACCAAAGGAGCCACTCTATATTTTGTAACTAATTTTGATTTCTGTTTGGATTTATTTATTTTTTTAAATATATGAATCAACAGAAGAAAGAAAAGATATAATGTTTGAACAACAAAAAAAAAATACCATTTTTCCCAAAATTTTTCATTGATGTTTATTTGCAAATAAGCACAGACTCCTGTGTTGCCCAACGACTTCAGATACCACAGCTGGCCAGACATGGGCTGGCAAGAGCTTACCATGTGCATCAGCACCTCGGCCAGCTCCTCCCAGCGTAGGACGCACAATGTCAAGGACCTGCCAAGTGGTCTGCCCCTCCCCAGGCTGCCCACCTCAGACTAGCCACCTGCCCTTCCCCAGATGCCTTCATCTTTCTCAGCTTCCTGCTGGAACCCTGTAATCCCTGCACATCACCCTCCAGGATATGGCTGCAACCTTCTAGCTGGGAGGGAAACCCTTCCAAAACCCCCAACTAGCTCAGACCTCTGCTTATGCACGTGTGTTGACAGCACTGCGCACCACCCCCATTCGAAGTGAGCAAGGCTGTTAGTGCTTGTCTCCCAGGCTAAGTGACTGACTTCCAGGGATCCTAACTGTCCCTGCTCACCGCCCCACTGCCCAGCATGGTATCTGCACAAAGCAAGTGCCCCGTAACACTAACTGGATGACAGCACATCAGAGGACAGAGATGCTGTGGGTCTGAGGGACTTGGTACACATGTCCTCCAGCATAGACACCATGAAGGAAGAAATCATTATAAATGACTCAACTTGGGCTGGGGATGTGGCTCAAGGGTAGCGCGCTTGCCTGGCATGCGTGCGGCCCGGGTTCGATCCTCAGCACCACATACAAACAAAGATGTTGTGTCCGCCGAAAACTAAAAAAATAAATAAATATTAAAATTAAAAAATGAATAAATAAAAAAAATAAATGACTCAACTTGGAGCTGTCCCCTGCAGCCTCTGCCCATGCTAGTGCATGCCACATAGCTCCCGCCACCTGCCAAGTGGCCAGCTGTGGACTTAAGGCAGATGTAACCCCAGAACAGTGACAGGGAGACAGTGCATATGTGGGGTTTTCAGATACCCTGTCCTGAGTGAGGAATCAGTCTCCATCAGGACCTCAGGTGTCTAACAGCTTTGTGGCACACCAAGATAAGTGTTCAAGGTAATGTATGTGCTAATGAGTCTTAAGAAGGTGAAGTAAAATGTTCCAAGTTAAAAAAATAAATATAGAATTGGAAATGTAGCACCATGTTAGAGTTCTTGACCGGCATGCATAAGGCCCTGAATCAAAGATTATTTTTTAAAAAATGTACAGAATTTTGACCTGGGTGTGGTGACACATGCCTATAATCCCAGCAACTTGGGAGGCTGAGGCAGGAGGATCTCAAGTTCAAGGCCAGCCTGAGCAACTTAACCTGTCTCAAAAAATAAAAATGGCTGGGATACAGTTCAGTGACAGAGCACTTGCCTAGCATGTGCAAAGCCTTGGGGGTCCTAGTACTGCAAAAAAAAAAAAAAAAAAAGGAAGAAAGAGAGAGAGAGAGAAAAGATAAAACATTAATATAACAAGAAACACATACAAATAGATGGCAAAGGGCAACTCTCTTTTCATTTACTAAGAACATGTTAATCACTAGGAAAAAGTCAAACATTTAGGACTGCAGTTATGGCTACAATGGTAAGAGTGCTTTCAAT
>NW_025999895.1:1600026-1721152 GCF_001458135.2 Marmota marmota marmota | reverse complement strand
AAAAAAAAAAAAAAAAAAAAAAAAAAGAGAGAGAGAGAGAGAGAAAAGTAAAACTTTAATATAACAGAAAACACATACAAAATAGATGGCAAAGGGCACTCTCTTTTCATTTACTAAGAACTGTTTATCACTAGGAAAAAGTCAAACATTTAGGACTGCAGTTATGGCTCAATGGTAGAGTGCTTTCATAGCATGTGTAAGGCACTGGGTTCAATCCCCAGCACCACATAAAAATAAATAAATAAAATAAAGGTATTGCATCCATCTACAACTTTAAAAAAAATAAATAGAAAAATAAAGGTATGCATGACTGCTTTACTAGAAAAATAACCTATGAAAGTAATTTTACTAGTTGTGAAAAATTTCAGCTTCAAAGGACAGTTTCACCTACCATATTGTCTTAGAGTAATAGCAATAATAATAATTTGGGTTAGCCTCAGCTTTAATCACTTAGTTTCATGAGGCCCTTGTGGGAGGGTGTTGTGTTGTCCTTGTTTCATAAATTGCCAAATTGGTCTCTGAGGTCAAGTGCCTTCCCAGGGCCACAGCCCCATGAGGTGGTACTGCTTGTGTGGAGGGCAGATGGCCCCCCTGGCAAGTGGTTTGGTGACACAAGTACAGAAGCTTTGACAGTGTCATTTTGCTTCTTAAGTTTATCCTAGGGGAGAAGCTCTTGTGGGTGTGCAGAGTCGTGCTGGTTAGGAGATTCATCACAGCATCATTTATAACAACATTTTATGATAATTTAAATATCTAGCAGTGGGAAATCATTTTTAGAAGCTCACGTTCGTTCATATAAACGAAATGCTGTGCTTCTGTTCCGAATGACTTGGCAAGTCATGTCCAGGGCTGTGGAGCCATGACCACAGTGTGTTCAGTTTAAGGAAGAGACATGGATATAGATATATATAACGTGTTATCCAGTTTGGGATCAGTCAGGGATGTGTGTGGGTCTAAGACAAATGTTTAGCGGTTGATAAACCACAGTGCCACCACTGAGTTACCTTTTCAAGTGCAGTTGAAGTGTTCTGCTATTTTCTACAGTGAGCATATTTCACCCATGAAGAAGAAATAGAGAGTGTTTTCTTAACCTAGGAGTGTGAATTGTGGAGGACAGAAGGAACCAGCAGACAGATGGAAAGACAGTCAGGCTCCTGCTCGGAGCCACAGTCAGAGGCAGAGGCTTCCGGGGAAACAATGGAACAGTCTTGCCGTGATGCCCTTCTGTTCTTATCTTTCCAGGTGCTGCTAAGTCAAGTGCATCGGCTGAGAGCCTTGGACTTGCTGGGAAGATTTTTGGACTTGGGTCCCTGGGCGGTAAGCCTGGTGCGTGCTGACTGCCTTCCTTGGGCCCAGGGCTGGGGGAGGGTGGAGATCAGCTTCCACGTGACAGTCTGAACTTAGCCAGTGTTCTGGAAGGTGCCCCAGCCACATGATTTAGAGTGCATGTCCTCTGCGGGATGTCCAGGAAATCCCGAGGCCTTGGAGACCACCTCCCGTTCCTGCACAGCTTTTAGCAGCACCATGTTGGGTCTTTTGTTTCTGCTTTGCCCTTGTTCCCATCTGATGTTAGACTCAGTGCTGAGGGAGGAAGTGTTGCTGGCGGGGCACTTCTCAGGAGGCCTGCCTGCCATTGCCAAGAGGCAGGGAGCCACAGAGCCGCACGCATCCCTCTCAGGAAGTCTCTGAATGCTCATCACTGCCTTTTCATATTATTTTAGGCACAGTTCTGAAGTGCTTTTCTGGTTACTCATTCTATAGCAGAGTAGAAATGGCCATTTAAAGCAGAAGAGATTGGCATGAATAGAATTAAGAAATGATCTGTTTTTGGTTTTCTTTTTCAACAAATATATCACAAGGAAAATTGGGGAAATTTTTACATTAAAAGAGATTCAACATGTATACTAAAAAGAACAAATTTAAAAATATGTAATGAAGAGAGATTCAAGAGACCTATCACCCAAGTTGGGCACCGTGGCACACACTTGTAATACCAGAGATTCCTCAGGCTGAGGCAGGAGGATTGCAAGTTCATGGCTAGCCTGGGAAATTTAGGGCCTATCCCAAAATAAAAAGGGTTGCAGATATAGCTCAGTGCTAAAGTGCTCCTGGGTTCCCCAGTACCCGAAACAGGGACCTAGGAGACATTTGCAATATGTACGTAGATCTTATTTGGTTCTGTTTGCAAATAAAATTTTAAAAGTTGAAGTTTGAAAATTTATATTCAGTGAACAATTAGAAATTGAACTGGCCCGAGGATGTAGCTCAGTGGTAGAGCACTTGCCTAGAACGCACAAGGCACTGCATTTGATCCCAGCACTGCAAAAGAAATAAATAAATAAACACTGGGTGTTGCACATTATTAAAGAGCAGCTGTGCATTTTGAGTGACATACTGAGTGCTCACAAGTGCAGCCGTGTTGTGTCCGGCCTGCTTGAGAGCACTGCAAGAGGGGAGCAGGTGGGCAGAGGGAGCCAGGGCACTGGGCGGGCACACCAGGCTGCCTGCTGAGGTCCACTTCAGGGCTTTCCCTAATTGGGTACTGCCAATACAGTGTCATCAGTCAGCCGCCACGGAGGAGGAGAGAGGGAGTCTACCAGTAGGAAGAATAACTAAGTGTGCACTCTTCCAGCACGTTGCTCCCTGGAGATGGCCGTCTCTAGGTCAGTCCTGGTCAAGGCTAGAAGTACTGACACCTTCTAGGAATAAAATCAGAGACGGGTCTACCTACAGGTGAGGTAGGCTTTAAGTGAGGTCTTTTGTTTCTGTCGCATTGGCCCGTGTGCTGAGGTATTGTCCCAGGGCTGTAGCCCATGAAGTCAGGCAGGGCCTCACCAACTGTCCTTCCCGCCCCAGGCCCTGTCAGTGGGCATCTTCCCATACGTACTGAAGCTGCTCCAGAGCTCAGCCCGAGAGCTGCGGCCACTGCTCGTCTTCATCTGGGCCAAGATCCTCGCCGTGGACAGCGTGAGTGACTTCTGTCTGTCCTTTGGTGGGCATGGAAACAAGGCCCTGAGTATGGACCCCAGGCCACTCACCCTGAATGACAGTGGCCAATGAGCCTGGGCTGGGGCTGGCCCTCCTGCTGCACTTCCTGTCCCACGTCCTACCCTACATGGCACCTAGCAGCTGGTCTCTGTCACCCCCGCCATCAGCTTACCTGTCCTGCTTCCCTTAGCACCTGTGCTTTGTCCTCCCACCCCCACCTGTCCTCAAGGCCATTCTCTGTGCCCCTGATGAAAGCTGGGTGCACCTCACCGGCCTTAGCAGCCTGTCCCACCAGGGCTCTTTTCCACTTCAACGTACAAGTGCTGGCCGAGGCCCCAGCTGCTACCACGGCTCTCAGCGTGGTCCTGGCAGAGGTCCCCGTCGAGGGCCCTTCTCCACTTGCAGCTGCCTTCCTCTGCTCTCTTCACATTGTCCCTGTTCCTCATTCTTGCTGGCCGGGCGGTCTCTTGTTCTCTCCACAGAGACCTGGCCAGGGCCCCTTACTCAGAACTCCATGCCAATCTGTAGGTGACACAGAGGTCTGCTGTCCCATAGGCTCAGTCCTGTGGATCAAGTCACATCACACAGGAGGTTTCAGAAGGAGGAGGGCTGAGTGATCCTATGGGTGGGGCTGCACATGTACCAATTTCAACCAATTTCAAGGGCATGTAGGATAGACTGAGGGGTGCGAGGAGGCAGAGGGCCGGAGGATGGAGAGTCAGCTCCAGCACGGGACTGCGACGGACAGGAGCTCTGGCAGCGACAGGCTGGAGACAGGAGGAAGCCTGCAGCTGGAGTGACGGGTCTGCTGTGTTACCAGGCTGTGGGGACTGACGATTTGGGAACAAAAAAACCCATAAAAACCAAGTCCTGGTTGAAAAAAAACTGCCTGGCCTCAGTGTAGAGTCGATTGCTATGTAGAGATGGAAGGGGAGGGCAGCTCTGTCCCGAAGGGTGTGAGGGTGGCCAGGTGGCCCTGGGCCGCTGTTGGGGCTGGAGCCAGCGTGGCAGAGGCAGCAGCTCATTCAGACCCCAGTAGCAGCCTGCGGGCGAAGGCTGTCTAGGAAAGAGGCTGTGGAGGGTTGGGATTCCATTGGTGGTAGCCGTGAGGCCCTGGAAGGGATTGTGCGTGCAGGTTCTGAGGCTGAGCTGCTGTCCTGGGGAGCCAAGAAAGAAGCACAGGCATGGAGAGGAGAAAGGTGGGAGGGCCTTGGCATCCAGGAGGTTCCAGAGTGACAGGTGTGCTGGGCACGGGAGGGGTGTCACCCTCTGCAGGGTTTGAGGGACAAAGACGTCCCGGAAGCAGCCTCCGTGCTGGCCGTCTGCCTTCCAGGCAGCATGGGGTTCTGAGTCAGGCTGGAGCTGCCATGGCACAGAGCCTGCGGGAGAGTGGAATCGGGCTGAGGTTGGCTGGCCCGAGGGGCTATGGGGGCGGACAAGGCGGCTGGCTTTGCTCTTTTTTTTTTTTTTTTTTTTTTAGCACAAACACATTTATTTACTAACCAAAGGGATGATCTTAGTTAAACTAACACTTTGAAATAGTTGCATGTAAAATGTTTGTGATAGAGATAATTGAACACAGTAATGAAAAAAAAAAAGAGTCTGGAGATTGGCTCATTGAACTGAGCTTCTTCATTCTTTCAGCTAATTCCTGTCCAAAGTGATGATGGAGTTTTTATTCTACTTTCTCATAGACTCGAGTACAGGTAACATTATTCATGACACACTCCACCACTAACTTCCCATCTTTCAATTTTCTTGTTATTGTGCTTTCCTTCCCATCCCATTCCTGATGCTGAACCAATGCATCATCAACAAAGCTGCAGACCGTCTGAGTTTTTCTGCCATCAGCTGTAGTTTCTTCAAACTTCTCTCCCAGGGTACAAGAAAACTGTGTTGTTTTCAAAGTGCTTTCAGTTTTTATGTTGAGCTTCTGGCCGTCAAGAGTGAGGATACAATCTGGTTTGGCCATTGCGCCCATTTTCCTCATAGTCAGTCCCACTCCTAGTTCTTTCATGTAGTCATCAAAGCCTTTGCTGTCCACCAGGCGCCACCTTCCTTCCAGCTGCTGAACAGTGGCCATGGTGGGCGCGGGCGGGCTGGTGTACGTGGCGAGGGGAGCTGCTGGGAGGCGGATAGCGTGCTCTGGCTTTGCTCTTTAATGTGTGTTCAAAGCAGTAGTCCAAACAGTGTCCAGTTGAAGAACCAGGTCCACATTCCCAGCTGGACCTCAGTGGCCTCTGCGTGTGGCTGTGTGTGGGTGACACCTGCAGTAGGACTTCCAGCTGAAAGCGTTCCTGCCTCAGCCCCATGGAGCAAGTGGGCACTTGTGGCGTAGTCATGGATAAGCAGGCACTCACAGGAGAGGCCCCGAGGCCCAAGGCTGCGCATGACCAGTGGCTGAGCTTGGCCCTGAGGCTTCGTGTGGAGGTGGGAAGGGGAGAACGCAGAAGCACCAGCTCAGATGGGTGGAGAGGTCGTGGTCTTGTAGCCCAGAAGGTCCTTGCCTTTCCTGGGAGGCAGAGCAGAAGGGAGTAGAGAACCCTGCAACACCGTGTGTCTCCTGCCTCCTTCTCAGGTCCCCTTCTTGCTCTCCGTGGACCCCTTGGCACCTGCTCAGCCCCTCCTCTCAGGCAGGTGTGTACCTGGCTCTGACCTGCCCATCTGCCCGTCTGCCTCATTCCATTTGCCCTCTAGTCACCAAAGCCAAGACCCAGCATCCCTCTTGGTCCCCTCCCTCTTGGTGGCTAGGACCTGCCTGTGCTCCACCAGAATCACCCTCAGGCCACCTGTGGCCTTGGACTGGGCTCAGCTGTGCCTGCTGCACCCTGTTCTCCAAGCACTAGAGGCAGCAGAATAAATCAGCAACCACTCCAAGCCCAGTCCCTCCACCTGGGCTTTCTTCTTGAGGGTCCTGTGCAGTGGCGCCAGCAGAGCCACTAGCCTGCCCCACTCCTTGAGCCCCACCAACAAGCCTCTGGACTGGAGTCCAGCCTGGCCCTGGGGGCCCCTTGGCACCTGCTCAGACCCTCCTCTCATACAGGTGTGCCTGGAGACCCAGAGCTGGGCTGACCCCTGCTGAGGCTGTGCTGAGGGGCTTGACAGGTGGACAGTCAGGAACCCCTGCTTCTGCTGCAAGTGCTGCCTTCACTGCATGTCTGCTTGGGGCTGGGGCAGGACCTTTACTAGTGTTTCTTTATTGATCTTACACAGAAACTCTGTTGGACTCTTGATAGTTCTAATTATTTACCTGTAGGGTCTCTTGGACTTCTATGTAGACCATCATGCTGCCTGAAACACGCAGCCTGTGCCTCTCCTCCAGCTGTAGGGTCTCTTATTTTCTGGGCTAAGTGTGCCACCCCACCCCCTCCCCCCAGGACTCTGGCCCTGCTGTATTGGAGCTGTGGCACTGCGTCCTGCAAGGCTCTGGTCTTCTGAACCCCTGATGCCAGCTTGAACTTGATTCCACCCTGACTGTTGCTGGGCCCCATGCTGTTTGCCTGGCTCTGACCAGTGAGTGCTTCTGTTTGTTCTATAATAACCAGAATAGTGAATATTTACATAATAAATAGAATCTTGTGTTTCAACAAAATATTTACCTTCATGTTCATTAAACTAACTTCCAATGCTTTAGGAGATGGGCAACAACACTGGGCTTAGGAGTCGAGCACTGGACTTGAGCCCGTCGCCCCATTTGCTCCAGCAGGCCTTTCTCTCCCACTGAGCCGCCCTCCACCTGGGTCCTGGCTGTGATGCTCACACCGCTCCTGCAGCCAGGTTTCCACCACCATCACCATGGGAAGCTGTTCTTGAGTGACAGCCAATAGGGACCTTCAGGGAACAGCCCAACTCTGTTATGGAGCTGTCCTTTCTGATCATTCCCCCGGCCCTCCTTTCACATTCACAGAAGAGCCCCGTCACGCAAACAGAGGGCTTTCCTCGGGACATTGTGTTGGAGCTGTTTCTTTCCTACCCCCTTATCTTTGTCTTCTGTGTTGGCACTTTTAGAAATTTATTGGCACCATTACTTGTTACCTGGCCCTGATACCACGTGGGAAGGCTGCTGGGTACGTGAAGCAAAGAGCCCACCATGGAGCAAAGCCCAGGGAGAGAGGAGGGCAGAAAAGGCCCCCACTGTGATAGCGACATGTGGCTGAGGACACTGAGCTTGGCCCACCTCCAGGCCTGCCAGTGCGGCATGCAACATTTAAGCCAGCTTTGATTCCCATGATTACCAGTCTCTAGTACCTGTTAGTGCCTAGAAGGAGGCTATATCTTTGTCATTTTGGGAGTGTCTGTGTCTGCGTCTGAAGACAGGTGGCCTGTCGTAACTGCGCTTTACAGTTGTGTTGTCCCCGGGTTTGCAACTGACTGTCCTGTCACAGTGTGCAGGGAATGGAGTCTGAAATTGCCTCTCATTCCCATGTGGCTTGCATGGGCTCATGGACAGAGCTGGCCGCCAGCTCAGGCCACAATGCTTCTCTGAAGGAGCAGGGCTGGTGGTTCTTGTCGACAGCTGCTGAAGGAATTATCCTGTGCACCATGCTGCCCATGGCGCAGCCAGAAACACCCTCCCTGCTATGTTTTGCAGTGCCTGTAGGCTCCAAGCCCAGCGTGCAAACTGATGTGTTCACCAGCTGTTGCACCTGCTCATGTAATAGTGATTTCCCACTGAGGGGCCTTTTGAAACGTTTCTGTTTGAAACTGAGTGTCGTCCTTCTTCTTGGTAATTGCCCTGGTCATAGTCCCCAGAGATTAAAGTTCAGTGTGGATTTCAGCAGTTGCTTCTCCTCTTCTCACCTCTGGCAGGGCTGTGTAGCTGGCCTGCTCAGTTCTCCCTGCCAAGTTCAGTGGCCCCCGAGTGACTTGAGTTTGCTCTCATGTGAATTGGAGGCATGTGAGGTCAAGGAGGCTGTCAGACCCCAGTGTTCTGAGCAAGCCCTGTGCTGGAGCCAGCCAGTCCCCCTGGCATACTCTGGGAGTCTGAGAAGCTCAGGCCCCTGCAGGCTGGACCGACTGGTGTCTGAGGGCTGCTGTCCACCATCTTGCTCAAGGCTCTTAGAGAACTCATGCTGTGGGTGGCAAGTATCTAGGTCCTCCAGAAGTGGCTGTGGGAAGAAGCAAAGAGGCCCTGAGGAAGAGGAACAGGCTGGACAGAACCACACACTCTTTGGTCAGTGGGGCAGCATGTATTGGTAGACACTGATCTGACACAGTGAGGCCCGGGGCAAGGAGAGCCTCTTCCAAGCCCTGAATTCTCCAAGGAATCCTATCCCAGAGTGTCTTCCAAAGTCACTCCCTGCTTCGTGTCTCACCACCAGACAGGGGGAGTCAAGAAGCAGTTCCATAATGAGGAGCAGGGAGTTAGCGTGCCATCATGTCCCCAGCTGCCGGTGTTGGGCTTGGCAGGCAAGAACTTCCAGATGTCGTTGCATGTCTGCTGTGCATATTCAAAAGGCTTGTGACAGAGCTATAGAAAGCACCCAGCTCACTCGTAGACATGGAAATGGCAGTCTGTGACGTGAGGGACAAACCCCTCAGGGTCAACAATGGATGGCATGTCACAGGAGAAAGTTATCAGTAAAAACCACCCAAATAGAAGCATGGTGAGAAGAGAGTTGAGAATCCGAGGCACGTCATCGAGTCACGAGGAAACCGCCGGAGATGTGACACAGTCAGAAGCAGTGCTGAAAGAAGTAATGGCTGGACACGTGGCCTGGCAGTAGAGCAGCCCGGGCTCAATCCCAGAAAAGAGAGAGGAGGGAGAGAGGCAGGCTAAGGGTTTTTCAAATTTGAGGAAAACTGTTAGCCCACAGGTCCGGGAAGCTCAGTAAACCACGAACCCAGGAAACGTGAAGAGAACTGCATCATATACTTCATAGCTGGTGTTAAATTTAAAAACCCAAAAAGCAGTCAGTAAAGAAAGTGGGGGGATAAAGATAAGGACATCAACAGATTTCTACCAGAATCAATGGAAAAACCCATGGGGGAGCAACATCTTTTTTTGTTTTGTTTTTTGGTGCTGGGGATTGAACTCAGGGCCTTGTGCATGCAAGGCAAGCGCTCTACCAGCTGAGCTATGTCCCAGCCCTGGAGCAACATCTTTGAAGCACTGAAAGGAAGAACTGTCAACCTACAGTTCTGTACCAGTGAAAGTATCTTTCAAAGATGGAGAAAAACAGACTTTTAGCTGGGTGCAGTGGCACACACCTGCAATCACAGTGACCCGGGAGGCTAAGGCAGGAGGAGGACAGGTTCAGAGCCAGCCTCAGCAACTTAGCAAGACGCTGTCTCAAAACAAAAAGGGCTGAAGGTCATCGAGTCACGTGGCTCACTAGTGGAGCACCCTGGGTTCAATCCCAATACTCTCTCCCCTCTAAAAAAAGATTTTTAAATAAAATATATAGACAGAGCAAAATTTTCACTGAAGACCTACACTACTGCCAGGTTGGACAGAGCCCTTTAAGACATGATTGATTGAACAACAGTAACAGCAGAGCACTGTGCAGTTTATAACTGTAACAGCAGAAGGTTAGGAGGAGAGGGGACAAAGGGGTCCTGTCTTTCAGCTTTTTACTTGGTTCTTTTACTTGGTGGTCTGATGTCACCTGGAGGCAAGTTTTGAGAGTTAGGAATGGAGTCTAGGCTGGGGGCAGCTCAGTGGAACAGCACTTGCTCCTGTGCAGGGCACCTAGTTCCTTTACAAAGAAAAAGATTCAGCCGTGATCTTGCTCCTACCAGAGCTGAGGAAGAACCAGCTGGCAGTGAGGGAGAGGATTCGAAGTCCTGCCCGTGAACTCACACCAGAGAAGGAAGGAAGAGGGGGAGAACAAGACTAGACGTGGCACCTGAGAGAAGTAAGAGGGTAGGTGTGAGGCTGTCACACGAGCAGCCTTGGTGGAGAAGTCGAGGGACCGTCACTGAAAGGACAGGGCGGAAAAGCTGTACGCTGCCCACCGAAAGCGCACTTTCACACAGCAGTTAAGTAAAGAGACGCAAGTGAGTTAAAAGTAAGGGGTGGGACAGCTCTTGTCCTCCACCACTAGGCTCAGGAGGGCCGCAGTGCCCTGCGATGGCCAAGGGCATTTCAGGGTGAAAAGGAGCCCGTCCATTGGGATCACAGTGCGTGTTCCCCCAGTAGCAAGGGCGCCTGGATACTGCGGCAGGACTGGCAGGACAGCAGGGGGACGAGGGAATTCATAGTTATAGTACCTCAGCCCTGGAAGGAGGAAGTAGGAGACAGACCAGCACGGAGAGCGGGCTCCGTCGACCTTCCCTGAGCAGAGCACCGCACGGCAGCCACATGGGCTGGGGGGCCACAGCGCGCTCCCCACCAAGTCGGACAAGTCAGACTCGGTGCGCTCTGCAGCCAGGTGTGGCGTTGGTGGGGGGGAAGGCCGCTAGACCAGAGGGCAGGCATGATGGTCCGTGGGAGAGATGAAGTGAAGGTGAGTTTTACACAAGTAACTATGGAAATTGTAAATATGAGTGCATACCCATAGCACATTAGAATAATAATCTGTTATTACATGTAATGTGTGACTTAAGATTATGGACATGTAATCAAAATGTTTAAATACATATACCTTTTATATTAAGATATAAAATCAAGAAAATATTAACATTTTTCAGAGAAACAATCATGAGGGAAACTTCTTAAATGCTTTATTTTCATTGAATGAGATTAAAAATTCAACATACCAAAATGTGTGGGTACAGCTGATAAGGGTTGAGAGGGGAGGTGTTAGGGCTACTCACACACATCATGGGGAGAGTCGAGCCGTGGCCCCAGCTTGCTAAGACTTTAGTAAGAGAAAGAGAACACCCAAAGGAGCAGGAGGAAGAAAGTAATCAAGACCAGGATAGAAATCAGTGTGAAAGGAAACAGAAGCAGCGTAGAGAATCAGTTCAACTAAAGCCAGTCTTCAAACAGATCAATAAGATTGATGAGCCACACCTGCGAGGGAAACAGACAGGAGACACAGATTCCCTGTGTCTGGAATGACGGTGCAACCCTGATAGGCCCAGAGGCATTAAGAGGATGGGAGCAGACACCACGGACAGCAAAGCTCTGGAGCAGCCTGTAACTTTGACACCACGACTCAGACACACGCCTGGACACACTCCACTCCTTAAGAAGAGACAAATCTGAATAGAAATCGAATTTGTAATGTCTGTTAAAGAAATCGAATTTGTAATTTAAAACTTTCCTACAAAGACAACTGCACAACCATTTGGTGTCCCTGGGAACTCTTAAGACATTAAGGAGGAGACGTGGATGGCACGACACCCCATCCCGTGTCATTCCGTCAGCGTTGCCTTGATACCAAACATCAGAGATATTAGAGCTGCAGACACGCATGCTCTCGCAGCATAGAGCGCAGCCTCTCCACAGAGCCCCTCAGGCACAGGCAGCAGCTAATGGGAAGAGTGCAGCTTGACCTGTGAGACTGGCCGCAGGAGCACACTGGTGCCATGGCCATACTGACGAGAGCAGAGAACCAGCTACCAGATGTGAGATCCACCTCCAATTTAAAGAAGCAAGAAGCCACACCAGCAGTGGGAGGGACCTGAGGGACCCTCCCGACAGCACCTGCCAGGAACCTGCAGCCACAGCACCAGCCCAGGGGCTCTGCCCTTGCCACATCCTGCAGCCCTGCCCCGCGCCTTCTGTCGGTCCAGCTTCTGCTGTGTTTGCTACCTAGGAGAGCTCACCCCTGAGCCACAGCCCCAGCCCTTCTTAGTTTTTATTTTGAGACAAGATTTTGCTAAAAGGCCCAGGTTGGCCTTGTCACCCGTGAAGCTACTATGCCCAGCTGTTGTACTGGGATTTCTTGGTAGCACAGTAAGGCGAGAATAAATGACACAGATTGGAAAAGAAGACACGTGACTACCTTTATTTTCCAAGAACATGATCTATGTAGAAAATTTGTTCAAATCTATTTTAAAAAGACACTGCAGCTAATAAATAGGTTTAGTGTGTTTGGCAGTTCCAAGATCTATTTACAAATATCAGTTTTGTTTGTATATACTAGTAATGAACAATTAGAAGTTGAATTTAAAATAGACATTTACAATAGCATCAAAATATGAAATAACTTAGGGATAAAGTCTGACAAAAGTACGCAGGATCTATACACTAAACTCACTAATAATTGTTAACAGGAATCAAGAAAAACTAAGTAAATGAAAACCTATTCCATTAATACGAGTCCTGCTCCTGAGTCCATATGGAGATGCAGAGTACCTGGAAAGGACAAGACGATTTTGAATAGAGCAGAAAAGCTGGAAGATTAAACTGCCTACCCAGGACTGAGCTGTAGATTCCAGGACTCAGATCTGAAATGGCATCAGAAAGACAGATAGATAATAGAACAGAAGGAAGTCAATAAATAGACCCACCCAAACCTGGGAACAGGGGCACTTCACTGTAGTCCTAGCTCCTGGGAGGAGCTGAATTAAGAGGTTCCCTTGAGCCTGGGCAACAGAGTGAGACCCCATCTCAAAAACATGAGACCAGCTGTCCACATGGATAAGAGATTTCCAACAAAGGGGCAAAGACAAGTCAATTCAGTGCAAAAAAGACAGTCTTTACAACTATATGGTGCCAGGGCAATTGTATATCCATATGCAAGCAAAATAAATTAGAGCCCATACCTTGGATTGCATACAAATTAACTCAAAATGGATCACAGAGGAAATGTAAATGTTACAACTATACAGCTTCTAGACAAAAATATAAGAAGAGACTTCCATGACCCCTGGATTAAGCAAAGATCTCTCACAAGACTCAAAGAGTCCTTACAGAACAAATTAACAAATTGGTTTTCATTAAAATGAAAATGTGTACATCAGGAGAATGAGCACAGCGTTCACAGATGGGGAAAGTGTGTGCTGATTGTGTCTCTAATAAAAAAACGTATCCTGAGAGCACGTAGGAACTCCCCAAACTGAACCTAAAAAAAAAAAAAAATGCCAAGAAAAGTGGGCAGGAGGTCTGAGCAGAGGCTGCGCTGAAGCAGCAGGAGTGGGCAGCATGCACGTGGAGACATGCTGGGCACTGCCAGTCAGGAGAGGTGCGCATCAGCACCCGATCAGGTCCCCCACACCCATGGGACCTCTGAGGACAGCGGTTTTCAGCACATACTCGCCCGTAGTGCAGCCCCTCCACACACGGGCTGCACTCACCCGGGAGACCTGGGAGACCTGCAGCATGGTCAGGTTTCATAGCCCAAAACCAGAAGTACCAGTGAATGAATAGGTGAAGGAGGTTTGCCACTAAGGGGATCCTACTCAGCAGTAAGAAAGCAGGATTCACCCCAGCACGACACCCTGAGGACAGGAAGCCAGTGGCAGAAAGCTGCAGCTGTGCAAGTCCATGCAGAAGGCAGAGCAGGCTGCGGAGGGGCAGGAGGGTCGCCAAAGGCAGAGGTAGCTTATGAGGGCTGGATCCATTGCCCTCATTGTGCTGGGGCTTCACAGGCCGCACATAAGCTTCTCGTGTAGCCCTTCCTCCTCAATGAAGCCATTGAGCAATGCCACTGCCAGATGTTTGGCATAGGACCCAGGCCAAATCCAGAGCTGGGAAGGGCTCGTGCCTAGCAGGAGGAGTTGGAGTGGGGGCTGGATAGCGGCAATAGTGCTGTATCGCCGTTGGACTTCTTGAGAGCAGTAATGATTCTGTGGCTGTGACGAATGTCCCTTTCCTTAGGCACATCTCTGGACAGAGCAGCGGGCTAAGTGCAGTTTTCACAGTGCAAAAGAGGGTAGGGGCAGGGTGGGAGGCGATGGGCACAATATTTGTTCGACTATCCTCAAGGCCATGTGATGAGACGTCAGGGTACGTGACTGCTTGATGAGAAGTACAGGAAACGTGGCCAGATCCATGTTGTCGCAGTGCATGCTCTGGGAAAATGGGGGTGGTGGTTCTTAATAAATTCCTCCAGTCTGTTGTTACCATTTTTCTCTCTGCTAATTAAGAAGATTAAGGGAGGGAAGGCAGTTAATTAAGGACTGCTATAGCTGGGTTCCAGTTAATTGAGTTTTTTTTTTTTTTTTTTTTTTTTGTAGGCACAATTAATATACAATTCAGGCAGACCTTCCTCGTCACAGTTAATAAAGTTTTATTTATAGTACCACTAGGGAACACCAAGGGCACCGTGTCGGTGAGTGTGGAAAAACACTCTGAGCTGGTGTTTGTGAAGTGAATCCACATTTGGGGGTGGGAAGAGACGTGGCCATATGTGCAGGCTTCCCTGGTCCCAGGAAAGAGTCAAACAGTGAGTAACAGGCAGTCGCAGGAAGAGCAGGGTTTCTTCCTCCTGCCTGTCTCACAATTGCTGCCGTTGCCACTGCAAGGTGGCTTCCTCGCAGTTCACTCACTCGGACATTTCCACAGCCTCTCTCTTCCCATCCCTCTGCTGTGCCCCCTCCGCCCCCTCCTCACACATACACACAGACTCATTTGAGGCAGTGTTTGGGGTCAGTGAGGCTGGCTTCCCAGCACCACACCCTGACAGCGCAAAGCCCGGGGCCCTGGTGGCCCTCAGCAGTGGACCGTGACCACCTGTGAGAGCCACCTCCTGGGCCAGGCTCTTCCTTGTTGGTTGTGTCCTGGACTCCTGTTCCCATGCTTTCTACAGGAATGAACTTTTAAGAACAGTCTTAGGGGCTGGGGCTGGGGCTCAGTGGTAGCGCGCTTGCCTGGCCTATGTGAGGCACTGGGTTCAGTCCTCAGCACCACATGAAAATAAATAAAGGTATGGTGTCCATCTGCAACTAAACAAAACCTGAAAAACCATCGAGTCTTAGATCACAGAAACCTGGAGAAGACAGGACGTGGAGTTCCCACGTAGCACACCCGGGTTCCCCCGCCACTGGCCTTGTGTAGTGCCTGGCCACTGACGTGCCATGCTGGTGTCTGTCCTCATCGGGGCTGTGGTCTCACGTTGCCTCAGCTTTATGTCCAGGATCCCACCAGAGTCCCTGCAGTCCCTGGGTCCTCCTGTCTCCTTGGGCTCTTCTGCCTGGCCCTGGAAGCTGGAGGAGCACTGGCCAGGTTGGGCATTTGGTAGGCTGCTGCCCACTGCAGTGTGTCCAATGCTCTCCTTGTGGTTAGACCTGGAGGCGAGGGCCATCTCGCACGTGCCCTGGTCCGCGTGTGCCCACATGGCTGTGCCCACGTGGCGTTGGTGTGGCGCCCGGCTGAGGAGGTGTTTGCCAGCTTTCTCCCCTGGGGTCCCTTGACTCCTGCTGTCTGTGCCCTGGGATGTGCTGGCGTTCATCTCTAAGCGTGCGTGGCTCGCTTGTCTTCGGGGCACGCCTGGTTCACGACGTCCCTCCCTGCCGGCTCAGCCTCCTCTGAAGCCCCGGTCAGTGGCTGCTTCCTTCACTGCCCCTCATAGAATCAGCCTTTCTGCCCCCACCTTCCAACCAGCAGTGACTGGACAGAGTTAGTGACTTCCACCCTAACATCGGGAGCTCTGCCAGTCAGGGTAGGCAAGGCTTGGGAGAGTCCTCGGGTACCAGCCTCCAGCCCAGAGTCCCTAGGGCCTCGTGGTCCTTCCTTCCCGCATCCCGGCTTAGCCTGCCTGAGCTGCTTTGATGGTCCACTTGCATCCTCCACTGCAAGTTGCAACATGCAGAAAGTCGTCAGAGTGCAGTGTCAGAGGCTGCGCGGGCAGGGCGTGCTCTTCTCAGTATCGTTTTCATTGTCACACACAGTGACCACCTCTTAACTGCAATTGCACGTGAGGGAGGGGCTGCTTTTCAGGAACCCTCCGATGGGGGAGATCCAGGTGCACCCTCATGCCATCCCTGGAAAACTGTGGGCCAGGAAGGCAGTACCCCGCCCCACCGGAGCCAGGTCCCCATCCGAGCCCTGGGTCCGGCCTTGGTAGACCACCTGCCAGGAGGAGGCCAGGCCCAGGCAGACAGGCATGTTGGTGACAGCCAGGCTGCTGCTGGGTCTGTCTGGAGAGTGTGGGGGTGTCATCAAGAGGGTGCAGTTGTTTCAGATGTCTCTGGATGAAATGAAGATCAAAGGGAGCAAGCCGGAAATGGCTGCCTGCCCACCAGCCACTTGGGGTGGCACCTGAGGCTGACCGGATTAGGCACTGAGTGTTTCCATCTAGGGGTGCTGGGTTCCTTGTCTCTGGTCAGCAGAGAACTGAAGAACAGGACACAGACCGCCCGCAGGCAGCAGGTTTATTGCAAAAGTGACAGTAGCAGACTGCTCCAAGGAGAAGGGCCAGAGCCAGCGACCAGTGGGGGAGTGTGGGCTGGTTCCTTTCTTGGCCACTGGAATTTCCTCCTCTCCTCATCTCCTCTCTGTCCATGCATTTGTTTTAGTTTTTCTATTGGACCCACACTTAGGAGTACGAGTACAGAAGTGTCTGTCTGATTGGGTCCCCGCTTGTGTCCACGAGCACGTTTGTCAACTGGGAGGTTGACCTTGTTGGAAGGCCCTCTTCGTGCTCTTTTGCTCTGGCCCTGCCCGACCTCCTCACTGACCGTCTTGCCCTGGCTGACTGTGCCCTTCTACGTCGCCCTCGAGTCTGCAGAAGGCAGCCTGGTTGTCAGGCCACTCTCAGTCACCAGCTCAGACACCTGACTCCAGCCAGGGAGTGGAGGCTCCCAGGAGGCCCTTCCTTGTGGAGCGCCTGGCTGGGCTGTGTGCGTGTCCCCCAACTCTCTGTCTAACCTCCCTCCCCCCGACTTTGTCATATTGGTGGGAAGGGCAGCCGTAGTTGACTGGCGTGACGTGAGGCCTTGGAAGCACCAGCTCAGGCGCCTTTTCCAGGAACTGGCTGCTCTCTCCCTCTGGCAGAATCGAGGTCCTGAGAGCCCTGCCTAGAGGGAAGGGGCTGAGTGGGCTGTCCCCAACAGCACTGCCCAGGAGGAGCTGTGTGGGGGAGGCCGCCCTTCGCTGCTCACACAGAGGCAGGCAGAGTGCGCTTTTATATCGGAAGAAGTTGTGGTTGCCACTCAGCTCTGCGCTTGAAAGTGGTCAACATGGTGGAGTGTTGTATGTCTCTTACCACAGTTGTTAAAACTTGAAAGAGATTGCACCAAAAAAACAAACTATAATATATTCACTTATAAATATTTGGAATAATGCAGCAAACGAATAGATGATATACCCTGACAAAATGGGGTTTGTCCAGGGATACAAGGATGGTCCAACATTAGGGAAGCTACTGAGGGGAGGATGGAAGGATCTAGTGTCTTCTCATGCATACACAGCCATCAGGAACTCCTTCCCCACAAGAGCTTTCAAGTCCACCCAGCAGCAGCTCACAGGGGCGGGGTGGCAGGAGAGCGACGGCCAGAGGACACTGCCATTATCAGCACCTCCCATGGATGGGAGAAAGAAAGGCATAAAACTAAAACAATAAGACTGTCACTGTTTGCAAATGACAGGAATGTGTGCCTAGAACCCAATGGGATCAATTAAATACTAATAAGAGAACTTACTAGGATGGAGGCTTAAAATTAATATACAGAAATCAAAAGCAACAACCAGGTAGAAGATAAAATGGAAGAGAACACCCATTTATAATAGAATCATAAATCTAGGAATAATCTTAACCTGAGACATAAAAAAGCCACTGTGAGAAAAACCTTAAAACATTCCTGAGAGACCCAAAAATCAACTTGAACAAATAAAAGCATAGCCTGTTCTTTACAGAAGGGTTCAATGTCATAAATATGTCAGTGTTCCCTAAGTTAATTTATAACTTTAATATAATCCCAATAAAATTACCAGCAGACTTTTTTTTCTGGAACTAGACAAATGATCTAATCTCCATGTGGAGAAATAAATAAGAAAATGCAGAAATATTCTGAATAGGAAGAATAATGATGGAGAAGTAGTCCTGACAGATACCAGAATTCACCATGAATTCTCAGTAATCAGCGGCAGTGTGGTACTGGGCCACAGGCGGACACGGCACCGTGGAGCACCAGACACGGACCTGAGTAGGCGTGAGACATGCATGATGGAGATGTCACTTAGGTCACTGGGGTGGCAATGGCAGAGCTAGGATAACCGGAGGCAGTTATAGTCGGAATCTTAAATCTCCCCCAAAAGCCCATGTGTTACAGGTTTGTTCCCCGAGTCTTTGCCATTGGGAGGTCGTGGAGCCTCTAAGAGGTGGGGCCTAATGGGAGGTCTTAGGTCTTTGGGAACACCCTCAAGGAGATAGTGGGACCCCAGCCTTCCCACTTCCTCCATCTTTGCTTCCCAGCTGCCATGAGGTAAGTAGCTTTCTCTACCATCTGTTTCCACCATGATATCCTGCCTTGCCACAGGCCCAAAAAGCAAGGGAACCAACAACCACAGAATAAAACCATGAGCCAAAATAAATCTTTCCTCCTTGTATATTGATTTTCTCAGGTATTCTGTCACAGTAGTGGAACACTGACACAGAGGCTGATCCTGAACACCAGAGTTAGAGAGCAAGTGTCTTCAAATATAAAGAACAAAGCCATGAAAGTATTAGAAGAAAACCCAGATGTGTTAGCTTTTTCATTGCTGTGATCAAAGTACCTGACAAGAACAACTTATAAGAGGGAACATTTATTTTGAGCTTACTATTCCAGAGATTTGGTCCACAGTGGACCAACTCCATTGGGACCAAGGTTAGGCAAAATATCACGGCAAAAGGGCATGGAGAAAAGTTGGGTAGCCAGGAAACCCGGGATAGGGAAGGGCCACAGAGAAGATGCATCCTGGAGACCAAAGACTCAGCCTAGATGTCTTTGAAAAGTAGCGAAAATGGCAGCATTCACTTAGTGACTCACCTCCTCCAGCTATGCCCCACCCACCCACAGTTGCCTCCCAGTTAATCCATTCAAACTAGGATGGACTGATTAGGTCACAGCTCTTGTGATCTAATCATTTCACCTCTGAATATTTCTGTATTCATGTAGGAGGTTTGAGGAGACACCTCACATCCAAACCACAACATTCCATCTCTGGCCTCAAGAGCTTATGTCCATCTCACAGTGCGAAACGCACTTAGCCCTTCTCCAAGAGTCCCGTAGTCCCAGCACAGCTTTGCCCAAAGTCCAAGTCCAGAATCTCATCTGAGACTCAAGATAAATTCTTGGCTTTGAGCACTTATCAAAAGCAAGTTACGTCTATGCAATATGGAGTGGCACAGAGTACACATTCCCATTCCAAATCACAGTGATAAGGGTGCAGAAAGAAGGGATGAGACCAAAACAAGACTGAACCCGTCTGGGCAGACTCCTGGTACAGCATCTAGGACACGTGGCTGCAGGACGTGCTCTGCAGGGGTGGGGCTGCCCCACCTCTTTGGCCTTAGCGGTTGTGGCCCTCGTGGCCTCCCTTAGCCTGGCTCTCTCCACAGCCAGCAGGTTCTGTGGCAGACAGTCCACATTACCAGCATCGCTTAATTCCTAGGGTTTCCATTCCAGCTTCGGCTCCACCTTCACAGTTTCATGGGTCGCGCACTCGGGCAGCCCGCGGAGATTCTGACCCTGCTACACTTTGCCTGGCCTCCCAGGTCTTCCTTTGAGTGCTCCACGACCCCTGAACTCCGGCATCCTGCCTTCCTGCAGAACCAGCAGCATGTGGGAGATGCCAGGGTCTGCCATCAGTCTATGCAATACTTGGGCTCCCTGGGATCAGGAATGTAGTGGTGTCTGTGTGCCTAGGCAGCTAAGCACAGTGAAATAATTTCCTAGGCTCCCTTGTGCAAGCAGCACACCCCCACAGTCTCTTCTCAAAGGAATCCTTCCTTCTTCCCTTTGAGCCTGCAATGGGTATGATTTTGCTACCAGCAAAATCCATGCTACTGACTGACTGCTTGTGCTGCCTTGAAATTTCCTCCACCAGGTTAATGAGTTCATCACTTTTAAGTTCAGCTTCAAACAAAGTCTCAGGACATGGGTAAAATGTAGCAGAGTTCTTTGCCAGAATATAACACAAATGGCCTTTAGTCCAATTTCCAATAATCTTCATTTTCCTCTGAATCCTCATGAGCACAGTCTTTATCGTATGCATTCCTATTCTCATTCTGGTCTTTTGAGCTCCCATCAAAATCACATATTAAGCTCTGCTTACATTTTAAGACCTCTCTAGCCTGTATCTCCAAACTTTTCCGAACTGCTCCTACAGGCCAGCTGCAAAGGATTTTGAACCACATGGTTAGGTTAGTCATAGCAACAACCTCACTTCTCAGTACCAATTTCTGTGTTAGTCACCTTTACCTCACTGTGACCAAAATGCCTGACAAGAACAACTTAGAAGAGGAAACGTTTATTTTAAGCTCATGATTTTAGTAATTTAGCCTCTGGTGGGCCAGGTCCATTGCCCTGGGTCCAAGGTAGAACAGAACATCATGACAGAAGAGTATGCTCAGTCCATGGCAACCTGGAAAGGCAGTGGGGCTGGGGGTGGTTGTGTGTGGGCCCACAAGGTGCACCCTTCCAGGGTACACTCCAGTGACTCACCTCCTTCAGCTGTACCCCACCTGCCCACAGATACCACCAGTCAGTCCATTTAAACTAGATTGGACTGAGTAGGTCACGGCTCTCATAATCTAATCTTTACGTCCGAACATCCCTGCATTATTAACACAAGAGCTTTGGGGGGGCCAAACCTAACACCAGATAAATTCTGGTTTGGGGGTGGTTTTTTTTGTTTGTTTTGGTATTTGCAGGTAAAAAGAATGCTTTTATTTTATTTGTTAATTTTTTGGTGGCGCTGAAGATTGAACCCAGTGCCTCACACATGCTAGGCAAGCGCTCTGCCACTGAGCTACAGCCCCAGCCTAGACAAACTCTGTTTTAACCTTCAAGTGATGAAAGCAGAGACTCAACCTAGATGTCTTTGAAAAGTCGCAAACCTGACTGCATTCAAGTAAGAAGGCGATCTGGAGGGAAGTATCACATAAGCCGAGTGGCACACTCCCAGGATGGGTGCATTGTCAGCTGTGGAAGGCAGGTAACAGGTATGACTGCCACACTGCACCCCATGAGTATGTCATCACAGGTCCAATTAAAATTTCAAAAAGAAAGAGAAGCAAGGCACAGAACCTGGATGTGGTAGGTCCTTTTATTTAAGAAAAGGGTTGCCATGTATATATATATATATCCATATTTACATTCTATAAAGAAAAACATTTGCTAGTTGTGGTATGGCACACCATTACATGGTAATCCCAGCAACTCGGGAGGCTGAGACAGGAGGTTTCCAAGTTTGAGGCCAGCCTCACCAACTTAGTCTCAAAACATAAAGGACTGGGAAGGTAGCCCAGTGTTAGAGTACCTCTGGGTTCAATCCTCAATACTAAAAAATATATATATTTTTTTTTAATTAGAGGAATAAATAGGAAACTTAATTCTGATCATGTATAGTGGCAGAGGAAGTAGACAGGGCCAGGGAGAGTGGAAGCTCCATCAATGCCTTTCTATCATTTTGATTTTTTAACCTTGAAAGTATCACATCTTATAACGTGTCCAAAAACAGACCTAAAGCACAAAAGTCTGTGCACATAGGAGTGACTTTGGCACACTGTCAGCTGCCGCACCGTCGTCTTGCTCCACGTCGATGTCTACCCTGGATGGCACGTAGGAGAGGGCAGCCAAAGGGCTTCTCAGTATCTGAAGTTATTGGCCAATTCTGGAAAATGGGAGTGTCCGTGTCTGTGCTTGGCGAGAGGGAACCTGGGGGCTGAGGTGAGGAGGAGGGTGTCTTCCGTTCCTGGTAGGTGTCCTGCTGAGTCTGTGACCAGCAGTGAGCCTGGTGAGCAGTAGGCAGAACCCCTAGCACCTGTTACTGTTGCTGGACCCACTGGCTTAACGACCTGAGAGCTCAAAGCCACTCTGTCTTCCAGGCTCCTCGCGCAGCCCCGCAGGGGCTCACCCGGCAGGGCTCTCCTCTTGCTGGGAACTTCCTTACCTTGTAGGCTGCAGGTCCTTCCTCCGGGCAACAGTGAACTCTCTTTCCCGGGGGCCGTGCCTGGTTCCGAGTCCCACGCTCCAGGCTCCCCGCGTCTTCACGCTGCCGTCATGCTCCACTCGTTAGGCATGGCTGCCTGTTGGTCTGTGTCAATTCCAGGTTTCCTGCTGTCCCATCCTCTGTAAGAAGGAGAGTTGAAGCAGGCTCTTTTCCCCATGCCTCTCTTGCCAGATCCTTTGGAGGGAAGCCTACAAGCGTTCCCTGGTTCCCTGGTCACCTGCAGGGCCCATTCCTCCTACTCTTTGCTCCTTTGCTGGGTCTGTTCGCAAGCTGCTGCCACCAGTCCTCCCGTGTTTGCCTGCGTGTCCTAATTCCTGAAATCCTAGTGCACAGAGACCCAAAGGAGCAGGGTTGGTTTCAGTGTGGTGGGGGAGGGTCGCTGAGAAACCATTCCTTTTTCTACTCTTTCCTCTGCTCCCACTTCTTCTCACTCTGGCCTTAATATGTCATAGCCGTGCTTGATCTCGGGAGAGCGCAGACAGCACGGCAGAGCCTGGGAAGTGCTGCCTGCTGACGCGTGGCAGCTAGAGCCCTGCCTTGGCTGGGCCGGACCCTCTCCACCAACCTGTGCTTGTTCAAGGCGCAGCACCTGTCTGTCTCGCCTGCCCTTGTAGTTTGAAGCCTTGCATTCCTTTCAGTTTAATGAGGCCCTTGGCACTGCTGCAGGGCCAGACCCATCTGTGGGGCTGAGCCACCATGGAGTCTGAGAGCACAGTTTTTTGCCAGTCCACAGGAAGGGTTTCAGTCAAGGCATGTAGAATAGTAGTCAGGAGTCTACTAGAAGGGAAAGGAAAGGGGGAACAGGGACACAGTCAAGGGGAAAAGTGGGTCCTCAGAAGGACAGGGACACATCCCCACTTCCACTAGTGCCCTTCAGTTCCCCCGGGGAGGTTTCCAGAGAGTCCCACCCAGCTTCACCTCTCAAATTCTGACTGACAGCAGGATTGCACCACATTCCAAGTCACACTGTGCAGAGCCCATGGAGGTGGGGCCTTTCCCTATCACAGTGGCCCCAGCAGTTCAGGAGGAGGATCCCGAGCTCAAGGCCAGCCTCAGCAACTTTGCAAGGCCCTGAGCAATTCAGTGAGACTCTGTCTCAAAATAAAAAATAAAAGGGCTGGGGATGTGTTTGAGCGCCCCTGGGTCCAGTCCCCAGCACACACCAAAAAAGATTCAAAGGCAGTTCTGGGTCACCTTTGCCTATGCATTGTTCTTAGAGATTCTGTGGCCAGTGGTCTGTGTGAAGGTCACAGAAGTCCCCCTCCCCTTCATTGTTCTTCTTATCAGTAAGGAGGAGCTTTGGGCCAGCATTCCTCCTACAGATAATAATTTTTTTGCTGAAAGTGTAGCATGTGCTATTGACTTGAGCCAGGCAGGGCCAGAGTGACCTTAAGTAAATTGCTTTTTAAAAGAAAGCATTGGGTGGGGGTGGTTAGTACAATATGCCTGGTCTATAGGATTATCTCCCTAACCCCCTGCTCCTGCCATTTATGTCTCTCTGCTACCTGTCAGTCACTGGCAGAGTTAACAGGCCATAGGAGGTTGCACCCTACCCCTTTGGCAGGTGTCACTGGGGAAGGGGCACAGAATTTTGAGTGTTATAAACCAAGATTAAATGATACCTGCTGAGCACTGAAACTAAGGTAGATGTCTGAAAGTACCATTACTGCTGACTGCTCCACCGTGTAACAGCCTCATCCAAAGGGAGAACGTTTAATAGGCACCTCATCATCACCAGGCCCAGATCTGGAGTTACTGTTCACGTGAAACTGGCGTCTCAGGTTCCCTGGCTCCAGAGGCTGGTTCAGAATTAGTAGGTTCTGCCTTAGTGATGCGTCATCACTCTTCAGCAAGGCATGGTTAAGGGGGCTGGGGATGTGGCTCAAGCGGTAGTGCAGTCGCCTGGCATGTGCGCGGCACTGAGTTCGATCCTCAGCACCACATACAAATAAAGATGTTGTGTCCGCCGAAAACTAAAAAAAATAAATATTAAAAATTCTCTCTCGGGACTGGGGATGTGGCTCAAGCGGTAGCACGCTCGCCTGGCATGCGTGCGGCCCGGGTTCGATCCTCAGCACCACATACAAACAAAGATGTGTGTCCGCCGATAACTAAGAAATAAATATTTAAAAAAAAAAAAAAATTCTCTCTCTCTGTCAAAAAAAAAAAAAAGATGTGGTTAAGGTGCTATACATCCGCGGTTGGGCTCTGATTTGATCTCTCAGTCTTCTGGTTGCCACACAGAAAAGCAGCTCCTTTCTCAGAAGGTTTTCCCATTGCTGAGGACATCTGCCGCTCACTCCTGCCCTGGGGCGGGGCATTTACAGGGAGGACAAGTCCATGCGCTTTAGTCTTGTCAGCAGCCTCAGTTAAGGCGAGGAATCTCTTGTTTCCTAAAAACTGCAGGCTTAATTGGCTTCCCCGCTCAGGTTAAAAGCAGCAGCCGGAGCCCACGCCCCCTCTCCAGCCTGCCTAGTTCCCACCTCAGCAGAAGGAGGCCAGTGTCCCACCCCATCAGTTTAGTGCTGCCCAGAGAACTCCTCATTATAACAGCATGCTGACGAATGGGATGGGCAGAGAGCTTCTGGGCTGCAGTTGCCAGCAGATTCCACCTGCAAAGCCATTCTTCCTCTGAGAAGGGATCCTGAGAAAAGGGGCACTCCCTCTGTCCCCAAGAGCAGAGCCTCTGGGAGCTGGTGAAGTGCATCTCGCTCTGTGGGCGCATTATCCTTAATGTCCTAATGGATTTTCCTGCACATAGACCCTGGACCCCCAGTCATGCCAGGCTGACCACTTAACATCTTGTCCGTGCTTCACAGGTCCCTTCCTCTCCAAGAATAATGGCATTCCTCACCTCTGTGCCACATGACAATGTTTTCATGGCTCTTACGTGTTACTTGGTCTTCGCACCACCTGAGCACAGGTTCCTGAAACCTAGCTGGCAAGCAGGAGAGCCTGGCCTTCAACCTGGGTTCTGTTTCAGATCCTGCCCCCTTTCCTCTCTTCCTCAGCTCCATGGGCCTGGAGCCTCCTGAGGCATTATCCTCAACCCCTGAATGTCCAAAGCATGATCATTTCATTCCTACGAAGAACCAGCAGTTGCAGAATGTCCCCCAAATCAGCCAGTCCCGTGTGGAGGTTGGGCTACCAACTCCAACCAGCCTCCGAGCCAGGCTGCTTCCTCTGCATCACCCAGGAAGCTGCGTGCCTGGTACGGCAGGAAGCCTCTTTCCTCCCGGGCACCCATCTCCTCCATCCCCAGGCCTCATTCTTGCCCTCCACCCTGTAGCACACCCTCCCCTTGGGGGTCTTCAGCTGCCACCAGTGCCCCTGCGACTCGACTCTGGTCCCACTCCAAGCTTCAGGTCTGTGTCCACCTCCTGCTCAATGGCTCCCTTGTGTCTCACAGGCACCTCCAGTGCTGACCACAGGGCTCCCACCTGGAACCCCGTACCAAATGGTCCCCCATCTCTTCAGGCAGTAGTGCAGGAGGTGGGCTCCCCTGCCCCTGCCTCTACAGCACCTCTCACCTCATGGAATCAGCCCCACGATGTGGCCCTCGTGTGGGAGCCTCAGCTCTAGTCTGGCCCCTTCCAGCCAGCCTTTGTTGCCACTGCAAGAGACCTTGGACCTGGGGCCCTGCTGCGTGTCCCTCGTGCCTCAGCTCCTGCTGGCCCTTCCACGCCTCCTGGCCCTGTGTGATCTGCTGCTTCGGCCCGTTTCCCTTCAGTCCCTTTCCTCCCCGGCTCTCGCTTCCACCCTGAAACAGACCTGCCCAGTCCTCAGCCTAGCTCCTGCAGACCACCCACCCGCAGCTCCTGTGGCTCTGGTCATGCATGCTCGGGTCACCTGTACGTGGGCTGTCAGCTCCTTTGTCTCCCAGCAGCAGAGTGGGACATGATCACACCTGTCTCCAGGAGCAGGCCAGTGCTCACATAGTAGGCCTCAAAAGTGTGACAGACAATGACCACAGCTGGCCGTGTTCACGTGTTCCAGTGACCCTGAGAGCTGGAGCCGCTTGTGCACCAGGCAGTTGGCCCAGCACTTACCTTTGAGTAGCTCTGCCTTTGGTCAGGGACTTGGACCTCTAGGAGGCTCCTGTTAAAACATGACCGTGAGATGAAATCCATAAGTATTGTATCGGTGTGCGTGACTTTCCCTGTGTTTTATGAGTCCAAGCAAAATCCCCTGAAAAGCTTCAGCAGGCGGGAAGCTGTAAAAACAAGTGGTGTCCAGTGTTGGACATGACCCAGCAGGACTGGGTCTGGGGGTTGGGGGCTGGGGAGGCGGAAGCCGCTGTAAGCACAGCAGCCTGTCCAGCAGGGAGAGATGCAGAGCGTGGGATTCAAGACACTGGGCCACATCAAGCAGGGGTGCAGCTCACACAAGACTGCCAGCGAGTGCACGTCCCAAGGCACCATGCAGAAGATGAGCACAGGCAGAGAGGGGAATGGAGGCTGAGCATCCCATAGGAAGCCAGAGGGGGATGAAGCAAGCCAACGGCAGAGGGCTTCCCCAGAGGCACTCAGGTGCTGCCCTTTTGAAAGTTTGTTGGGCCCAGCCCCTTTCCCTTGGCTCAAGAAGCGTATCCATGCACAATACCTGAGCTGTTCCCAAGGGAAAATGCCTCTCAAGGAGCAGGACTCTCCATGCGTCCCTCGCCATACTTATGGGAAACAGGGGCCCAGCCACACTCACACGTTTCTTCCTCTGTCTCCTTTCTCCTCCAGTCGTGCCAAGCTGACCTCGTGAAGGACAACGGCCACAAGTACTTCCTTTCCGTCTTGGCTGACCCATACATGCCAGTAAGAACTGACCTCATTTGTCTTTTGGAGGGTCCTGGGAGTTGGGTCCCCTCCCTCCCCCCACATGTGTGTCTTGCGCAGCTCTCTAGGGAGGAACAAGGTGGCTGTGGCCACTTGCTTATGGAGTTTGGGGTGTGGGCAGCTGAACATGCCGTGCCCTTCCTGCCCCTGAGAGGACAAGTTGACCTGCATCCCAGGGGGCTTGGTGGGCTCACGCCAGTCACCCTTTACTGGCAAATCTTTGTCCCCTCCCTAGCACCTGTCCACCCAACTGGATGGCCCTGCCGGCACTCTCACATCTATGACAAGGTGACTCAGGTGCCTCGGAAGCCCTGGAGCATGGCAGGATCTCAGGAAGGAGGGAAGACGGGAGGAGGAAAGAAGAGATTATTTAAAAGCTTATATTTTAAATATTTTTATTATTAAATTATTCAAAAATTAGATGTTCACGGATATGATATATACTAACTTGTCATAACGTCTTAAGGTCAATGTCATTGTTCCCACCTCCAGCCCTAGCAAAGGAATGAGGGCAGAATAGACACTCCAGATAATTCCTTAAAGTAATTTTGCCAGAATATTTAATCATATTATCATTCCAGGTCACTTTGGTTGTGTAAAGGAACTTCTGTATGTGATTTCACCCTCTACTTGTTTTTCTAAACTAAATGATAAAAGAGAGAGAAACACAAACAGTACAGAACTGTTGTACAGCAGGTCATTGGTACTTGTGTGCTTCACTTCAGTGACATATCTAAACATTCCCACAGGCGGTTTGATATACTTCACATGAGTCCTGGAATAAACCTTCCCGTTACTCAGAGCAAGTAGGAAAACCAATCTAGCAAAGGAGAAAGGGCTAAGCTGCTGTGGACAGGCCGCAGCTCCAGTGCGTGAGAGTGTGAGGGTATAGCCAGGTTTGAAAGAGAAGAAATTGTCAAATGCCAGAACTGAGAGACCTATGGAGCCCTGGTGGGGCCTCCAGGATACCACACTCCACACAGACCCTGCACCTGTGCAAGTCAAGGCCCTGAGCAGACAGCACTGCAGCCGCGCTCAAGCCAGGAGCCCGAGAGGCGTGCCCTGTGCCCTCACTAACAAGGACGAGCAGAGCTGTCCCGCTTCTGAGAAGGACCGCTTGTCCATGTCTGGGTAGAAGGAAAAGAAGGACCACCTTGGGCCTGTTCAGCCTATGGGGAAGTGCGTGAGCGACACAGCAGGAAGTCATGAGGGCCACTCCCGGGTCCCCTGGGGGCTGGAAGATACCTATTGCACAAGGCCTGGGGACTCTCCCAGAAGCTGGCTTGCCCTCAAGGCCTCCGTCAGGTGCAGCAGGAAGGAGAACTGGCCAGGCCACAGTAGGAGAGCTGCACCCAGGAACGGAGGCTCATGGAGTCCCTGCAGAGACTGAGTCGGCATAAATGAGAGTGGCAAAGGCCCAAGACAGTTTGGTCTAACTACATCAATGGTAGATCTAGGTGTTGTTTTTTCAAAATAGTTTTATGCCTGCATAAGAAAAATGCCCTGTGCTTCATACCTGTCCTCAAAAATAAGTAGGAAGATCTGAGGGAAAGTAAAAAGTGGAACCTAAAACAGAAGAACAGACCGTGGTTATCGCTGAGAACTCAGCAGGCGGAGTGGACGGTGGAGGAGGAGCCACGGGGTGTGGTGTGGGTGAGCTAGAGAAGACTGGCCTGGGAGGAGCAAGACCCAGAGGGTGAGACGCAGGCGCCAAGTCCACTGGGGCTCATCTCGTTCCAGAGCCAGGGGAGGTGAGGCAGAGGAGAAGCCACAGTCAAGCACACTGTGACTGAGAACTTGCCAGATCTGGAGGAAGGATGGGGTTTTGGATTTCAGAAGCACAATGAGTCCCCTGAAAGCTCAATGAAAACAAATTCACCAGGACACACTTTAATCCAAGTAGCAACTGTCAGAGGCGAGGAGGAAAGTTCCAGAAGTGGCCAGCCTCCCCCCCTCCCCCGGAAGGCCACCTGCAGGGCCAGCCCCTGGGTGGTGAGGTGACACTTCCCACTTCTAACTCCCAGAAGGCACCAGCAGGCCCATGAGAGCCCAGAGGGAAGAGCAGGCTGCGGGAGCAGAGGCAGTGGTAGACATGCTGGCAGGATGTCAGTTGCCACCAGGTAGAGGGAGAGAGGCAGAGCGCGGGATTCAAGGCACTGGGCCACAACAAGCAGGGGTGCAGCTCACACAAGACGGCCAGCGAGTGCACGTCCCGAGGCACCATGCAGAAGATGAGCACAGGCAGAGAGGGGAATGGAGGCTGAGCATCCCATAGGCAGCCAGAGGGGGATGAAGTCAAGTTAGGATGTTCTCTGCTGGCCTTCCCTGGCCCCGCTCATGGCACTAACAGGTCAAGGGTGCAGTCTGCCCATCCAGGCGAGCCCAAAGCTGCTCTTGCCCTCTGGGTCTTGCTCGTCCCAAGTCAGAAAACAGTACCAAGGTGGCCCTCATTCTCAGCCCTGCCTCGGCCACCCTGAGGATGTGCAAGGTGGTGCTGCTATGCTAGGGAACCAGGAGCCACCCTGGGGGAATGTACACCAAGGCTGGCTTTGTTTTCCAGGCTGAACACAGGACCATGACGGCTTTCATTCTTGCTGTGATCGTCAACAGCTATGCCACAGGGCAGGTGAGTGTCCCAGTGGCTGCAGTCCCCCTGAGCCCTCCCCTGGCATTGCAGAGGAGACTGTTTCACCCCACATGTCACAGAGCTGACGTTCAGCCAGGCTGCCATGTTTGCAGAGGGCACTGTGCTTCTGGCAGTCAGCCTCAGAAAGTGGGCCAGCAGGGCACACCAGCCAGGGCTGCTGGTGCACGATCAGCAGAGGCCCGGCCCTTCATTTAGCTCACCATTGTGGGGGCGGATTGAATCCATGGGGTTTAAAATGAGGAAAGTGGAGCAATCCTGTATTGTGACTGAGCAAGTCTTCCCCAAGAAATGGCAGCTGCTGCCATCCAGGCCCAGAGTCTGAAGGCAGAGAACCACCTGTCTGTATTGTCCTGCCCTGTCCAGGAAGCCTGCCTTCAGGGGAACCTGATTGCCATCTGCCTGGAACAGCTCAGTGACCCCCACCCACTGCTGCGCCAGTGGGTGGCCATATGCCTGGGGCGGATCTGGCAGAACTTCGACTCAGCAAGATGGTGTGGGGTGAGGGACAGTGCCCACGAGAAGCTCTACAGCCTCCTTTCTGACCCTATCCCTGAGGTGAGTTGTCCTCCTGTGGGTTGCTCTAAGCCAGACCAGGGTGTCGGGGTGCCTCCTGCCCATGTTCCTACTATTGTCTACGGAAAGATCATGTTGGAACAATTCAGAGGCTTTCCCAGGCTAGAGCGTGGCCTTACGTCCCAAGACTCCAGGGCCACGTGGAAATCACACAAGCGGGACCCTGGGATCTCGGTGCAGTCATGCACTGACAACCTTTCTGAGGTCGAAGGGGCAACTGCGGGCAGGCCAGGCTCTGCACTGTAGCACCTTGTGGGGCCAGGCTAGGCTTCAGCTGCAGCAGCCTGCGACCAGCACCCACCCCCAACCCCTGCTCCCAGGCAAAGGCATTATGCACGTCAGCCACACAGCCCTTGGCTGGCCATGGGGGTGGAGGCAGACTATCCAGGACCCCACCTGCCTCCTCATCCTGTGGATCAGCTTGAATGGAGCCCATGAGGCTCCCAGACCCCCCCCAATGGACTGAGACCTAGCACCTATGGTGGCTCCAGCTGCCCTCAGGGTAGGTCTCTGGGGGATAGGGCTCGGTGCAGGCAGCCTGCTACCAGCAGTGCCCTCACTGCCCTTGGGGGCGGGACGAGTTCTCCAAGCCTCTCAAAGGGAGGTGTCCTCAGGAATAAATCCTCGGGGAAATATCTTTAATTTACTTTCCAATTTGTTCTCAAAGAAACAAGGTGACATAATACTAGAAGTGTGGAGAGCCGAGGAGGAGCTGGAGGGAGCAGGCGCTAGGCATGATGTCCCCTCAAAGACTAGGCCAGAAGAGAAGCAGGATCCAGGCAAGCTTGCCATAGGTGGCCAGGGAGTTGGTCTGAGTGTCCTTGTAGCCAGGAAGACAGCCTCCCCAGGCCTATGGTCCCTGTGGTAACTGAGGGCTGGTGGTCAGAGGCCAATCAGTGGTCCCAGCCTGAGGCCAATGGGATGTCCTGGCTGGTTCTCATGTGTGGTATGGGGCCCTGGGCAGAGTCCTGGGCTTTCCAGAGCTACTGCCCACAGGCCAGCCTCCTCATGTCCACTACACATGGACTCAAACCAGATGGAAAACCAATGTCATTCCCCCAGACCCTGTAATCACTGGGACAGTGCCTATAAATGTGAACAGTGCCCCTGAGATATGAAGACCAAATGTGGCTCTAAAGTATCAGAGCCCATTTAGAAAGGACTTGTGAAACCCACCAGGCCCAGAAGGCAGGGCAGGGGCCACCAAGTAGTGTCTGTGGAACAGGGCTGGCAGGGCTCGCTTAGGCCAGATGGCGCTTTCATTCAGAACAAAGCTTCCATTTCTGCAGGTCACACCACAGCTAGGATGTGGTACATGCAGTTGCTGGTCGGTGCCCTCCTGCCCCAGGAAGTAGACCCTGATGCATTGTGGCCAGCTGCAGGGAGAGGTGGGCCCTGATGACACAGGTGGCTAGGGAAGGGTGGCTGAGTCCCTGATGGCAGGATAGTGAGTAGGAGCTTTGGAGCAGGGACCTTCTGGGTGGTGGAACACAGGACCTGACCTGCTTTCTCCTGCTGCGTGGCCATCTGCTTATCATGATGCTGGTCACCTGGGCTGCCTGTCCCCAAGTTGCTGATAAAGCACTCTGCCCTCACGTCTTGGGTACTTAAGGAAGGCCTCCTGCTGAGAGCACGGGTGTGTGTTGGCTGACAGTGTTGGGGCAGATCCTGGTGCACCCCATGATCTGCATGTGGAGGGTACTCCGCAGAGGTGCAACCATCTGCCCAGCTCACTAAGACCTGCCGGCTGCTGGTGCTGCCCAGTCCCCCTTGTCACACGGTGGCAATATCCCCTGTGTGACCTCAGGGCTCACTCTGGAGGCTATTTGTTGGACTTTGATGGGGACAAGGGACCCTGCAATGTTTGTCAAAGATTATTACTGCATAGTTGTCAATAATTCAGGGTCTAAACTGAAACTGCCACTGTCCCAGGTTTGAGTGGAGGGCACTGTCCTCTTGGCTCGCTGAAGGGTTCTGGGTGGCGGCCCTCTGTGCACTTCACACCTCAGTAGGACTTGAGCTAAGTCTCTTGGAGAGAGCAGTGGCACCTGTCCCAAAGACACCAGCCCTTGTTTCAGGGATGCCCTGTGCCCATCCATCTGGGTATCAGGTCTCCCTATGGCTTTGGAGAGCCCTAACATCATCTCTCACCTCCTGTGTTATCAGAGAGCAGAATCTGCCTTTTGGAGGAACAAAGCCTCTTGGTGAGACATCTTATGGGTGGGTAGTTTGCCCAGAGAGGAAACTTGAATAGCAGCGGGAGGGCCTGGCTGTCCATGTGAGAGGGCAAGCACTACTCCAGACACTTGACCGCCTGCTCGGACCCAGATCCTGCCTTGGCTGCCGACAGAGGTGGCCCCTCTCCTTCCCAGGGAGCTCTGCACCAGCGTGCCCGCCCAGGAGCATGGGCTGCTGTGTGTGCCGCGCGTGTGCAGCTGACGGCAGACAGCTTCTTCAGCGTGCTATGAGGGCCTGCAGCTGCTCAGCACTCTCCCTGCCCACTGAGGGCTGCACAAGCAGCCTTTGAGCACGCCCAGGCTGCCGCAGCGCCCTTCCCGTCTCTGGTGATGGCACCAATCTTTTCCCTTAATTTCCACAGATTATTTTTGATTAGGTTTTGTATGATTAGGAAAAACACAAGAAGTATATAAATCTGCATCTGAAATGTCCAGAATTGGTTTTTATTGGTGATGCTGGTCCTTGTCTTAGGCAGGAGTCCTGATCCCCCTGTCCTCCCGTGCTATGGTCCTGTTGGGCACAGAGCCACTTGTGGGACGGAAGGAGAGTGAGGTGTGGGGGCTCAGGAGCACGGCCCCAGACCTGCAGTGCACCCCATCTGCAGATTGGGAAATGCCTCCTCAGGATCTGGAGACCTCAGTTTGTGCTGTGGAGCTCTGAGTGGCAGGGGCTCACAGCTCAGGGGTTGAGACCTACTGGACCTTCCCGTTCTACCTACTGTGACTCCAAATGCATTCAAAGCATTATCCAGGATCCCCCACACAGACTACTCACACCCACAGCAGTCTTACCAACTTTTATTGAAATTCTGGGATTTTTCATGTTATTTCCTTGAATCTTCCTGCCACTCGCTATGTTAGAGATGAGGAAATGGGCAGCATGAGGTTGGCTTCTTCCCCAGGATCACAAGACATTGGAGGCAGGAAAGCTGAGCCAAGACCCTTGGACACCATGCCAGCCCAGGGTGCTCCCCTCATTACCTCTGGACCCCCAAGGACTCAGCCTACCCCGGCCTCCATTCCACTGTGTTTCCAAAGCCGTCTCCCATACTACCCCTTCCCTCTAAGCCCAGTCCAGCCCCTTCCCCAATACACCTGTCTTGTTCAACCACAGATTCCACAGTGCCCAGGGATTCTTTCAACTCCAGCGGAAATGCAGCTCCCACCTCTGCAACCTGGTCCTCGTGCCTGAAGCTGGGGCCCTGATGACCCTCTTTGGTTCCCCTGGACTTCCCCATCTCTGCTCCATCAATACGAGTGTAGCTCTGGCTTAGAGTACTGTTCAATGAGCACGTGTGAAATTGAGTTGAGCTGAGCTTATCTAAACTGGATTGGATTGACGTGCAGGCTTCTCCCGGCAGATAGCAAACGCCAGCCATGGCATAACTACGGCCCCATCCCTTGCCTTGTAGGTCCGATGTGCAGCTGTCTTCGCCCTTGGCACATTTGTGGGCAACTCTGCTGAGAGGACAGACCACTCCACCACCATTGACCACAACGTGGCCATGATGCTTGCCCAGCTGATTAATGACGGGAGCCCCATGGTCCGGAAGGTATGTGAGGTGGGGTGTGTTCTGCGGGTCACCTGGAGAGTCTGACAGGGATTTGGGTAGTTGGTGCAAGTGGCCAGTGCGGGATGGTGGCAGTGTCTATGAATGACTTGGCAGAACCTGACCCCAGCTCAAAACAGTGGTGGAGAGGATTCATTTTGTAAACAAATCCTGATTTGTTTCCTCACATCTTTTCAGATCTCTGAGCACTCATGTTGTAGCCTTAAACTGTCCTAAAAGATAGGGATTGTGTCCATCTCCTTGGACTAAGGCATTTGGCCTGAGTCACTTTAACTCCCGGACTCTCCTCATTCCCTCTTAGGGGCTGAGGCTGACATAGCTATGAATGTTCTAGAGGACGCACTGCAGCTTGGCAGCATAGCCTGCTTCGGTTTGCTCACCAGACCTTGGGGTCGAATAGAGCAGCCCTTTCCGCCCAGGGTGGCAGGACTGATACCTTGCCCACCCTGGAGTTGTGCACCCACATGGTGGCCCCAGGAAGTCCCACATTGCTCCCACCTAGCTTCCACAGGCTAAGTCTGGCAGGCACGCGGTGTTCTTTGGAGGCCCTTCGTGCCTCAACGGCCATCTGCTTGCTCATGGCTTGTGCCCGTGTGCCGGTGTCTGATGCCAACTATAGTCCTGCTCTACTCTGTTCTGTTGCAACTCAGTGCAGGTGTTAGTTCACAAGCCTGTGATCCAGTGGATTTCCAGCTCCCGTGAGCCTAACTGTCCCTTCTCCCTCTCGACAGGAGCTGGTGGTGGCTCTGAGTCATCTTGTGGTGCAGTATGAGAGCAATTTCTGCACCGTAGCCCTGCAGTTTATGGAGGAGGAAAAGAACTACCCCTTGCCGTCTCCAGCAGCCACAGGTACAGCTGGTGACCCTGGCCTTCGCCACAACATCAGCCATCACTTAGTTGGGCCAGATCTGAGTTGAGGTTTCTGATACTGGCTGTGGATGGCCCCCAGGGTTTCCATTGTCTTGGGCATTTAGCCAAATATAAAGGACAGGAAAAGGGGCCACACTCTGAACCTCTTACTCTTTTCCTTCTTTCCCTACCCTTTTTGGAAACCAATTTCATGGAAATCTTGAAGGATGGCAAAACTGTGGCACAGGGACTTGCAGAGAAGAGCATTAGCATCTTCCTGTGGTGACTAATGCAGCCGCATTGCCGTTGGTCGAGTTTCAGTGAGTCAGGCGGAAGCAGCCTCCGCTTGCTGGAGCACAGTGGTTTTTGACGCTGGTGTTTCATCCTGGTGGACTGCCTCTTCCTCCAGGTCATAGTGGAAGGGGCTCTGACCCCCAGCAAAGTATTCCTCTCTGTCCATCAGGGAGGATGAAGAATGAGCTGCCAGTGACTGGAGGGAGGCACCCCCAGCAGACCACACGATGGAGCTCAGCCCTGCTGGCGCTCCTAGGCAGGGTCCATGGCCCGCACCCCTGAGCACCTCGTGGGGACAAGCTCGCTCTCAGACTGTGCACTGTCTGTCCAGCTGGATCCCAGGCTCATGTCAGATCTACTGAGCTAAAAAGCCCCTCTTCTACATTCTTTCTGCCCCAGTGGCAGCTGCTGGCTTCTTGCTGCACCTGCAGACTTGGGGGGGTGTGCAGGGTGTGCGGCCTCCTGCCACGAAGCCTGTCACTATCTTTCTTTCTTCTTTCCTAGAGGGGGGTAGTTTGACCCCAGTGCGAGACAGTCCGTGCACCCCCAGGCTGCGCTCTGTGAGCTCCTATGGAAACATCCGGGCTGTCACCACGGCCAGGAGCCTGAACAAATCTTTGCAGAATCTGAGCTTGACGGAAGAATGTAAGATCCTGGAACTCTGTGTAGGTGGGAAAGGTTCAGGGTGTTACTTTAGGAAACTTTTATCTAAGCAAGTACCACTCTGCCTCAGCCCTTCTCTGCCAAGACACGCACCCTGACTTCCTGTCTGCGGTGCGACTAGCCAGCTCTCTAGGGAATCTCCTTCTAGTCACAGGTGCAGGAAGGCTGTTATAGTTGAGCACACAGAACAGCCAAGGGCACTTCACAGACTTGCAGGGAGCAGCAGTCAAGGCTTGGGTGCCGTGACCCCCGTCCCCGGGAGACCATGAGGGTGTGTGCATGCATTGTGCCTGTGTGTGTTAAGCCTCGTGTTGTAGAAGAAAAGCCCACCTCAGCAGGCTGTTAATTGTCAGAGCAGAGGGCAGGCCCTGGCACCACCCTGACCTGCCCCATGTGTCCCGGCCAGCGGGCAGCTCGGTGGCCTTCTCCCCTGGGAACCTCAGCACCAGCAGCAGCGCCAGCAGCACACTGGGCAGCCCCGAGAACGAGGAGTACATCCTGTCCTTCGAGACCATTGACAAGATGCGCCGCGTGAGCTCCTATTCTGCCCTCAACTCCCTCATAGGTAAGCCACCCCACTCTGCCCTCCTCCCTCAACCCACGGGCCGGCCCACTCCCCAGGACAGCACAGGCCTCGGTCCAGGTCAGGCAAGTGGGCCAAGACTATCACAGTTGAACAAGAAAGAATCAAAGTTGACTGAACCACGAGGAGGTAAGAACAATCTGCCCCAGGACACAGGGAAGCTGGGGTCACTTTGTTTTGATAGGACAATGTTTTATGGGCCAGTCCAGGGATAGGGAAGCCATTCAGCTCTCTGGTGTAGGAGGGCTGTCATCACTGTCTCTCTGACTATCTGCACTGGATGGACCTGTCCTGTTGGTTTCCAGCTGTGTGTTCTTGCACCCTGGGAGACTGGCTGTTTGTCACAAGTGGGCGACTGGGGTGCTGGTATCAAGGGAGTGGAGGCCAGGGGCACTGGCCGACTCGCCACAGCACCCAGGCCAGCTGCACCCAGTGAGGTGAGAGCCTGCTGCAGGAGGCAGAGGGCGTTGCTCCTGGGAAAACCCTCGGGCCGCCTGCAGAGCCTCCTCCTGGTTCCAGGTTCTGCTACCTGCTCGCTGGTGTCAGTGGAAATAGGAACTTGCCGTGTTTTCTCTTCGTGACTGTTTTTGAGATTGCTGGCAACAGATGTAGCCCTGACCCAGCAGCCTCCTCCTCTCCTGTTCTGACCTCCAGCCGGTCTCAGTCTTCACAGGGTGTCTTTAATGTGGAGAAACACGTTGTATGTTCCACAGTGACAGGGACCAGCACGTGGAACCTGCGTGTGCTGCGTCCCCACTTGCGCATCATAGAGGGAGCCTGAGCCCTGCCAACCTGCTGTCCCTGAACCCCTGGCAGACACAGCCGCCCTGGAGGCCTCTGATGCCACAGCCGCCCGGGGGCTCGGGACCTTGCAGGCTGCCTGGCGTTGGTATTGACCTCGGCACCCTCTCTGCCGTCTGCTCGCATCACACCCACAGAGTCCGATCCTTGCTCTGCTGTTGGGTGTGCGACACTAGGCGAGTTGTGGCTGCCTCTTTTTCTATAAGCAAACAGGACTTGCCCCCTACCCCCCAGTTACTGGGGTGCTGTCCCCACTCCCTGTTCCCCATCATACCTGTCTCCGCGGGCTCCAGGCCCTCCAGCCCGTGCCCAGTTCCTCAGGGTTCTGACCAAATGGCCTCTCCATAGATGCCTTCCCTGCCCACACCCAAGGAACGCATGTCTGATTCCCTGTCCCTCAACCCACCGCCAGGCATGCCCTCTGTCTCCATGTTTGGTCTGCTGGGCCTCCCAGCCCTCCTCATGCCGTGCTGGCACAGGGCGGGTGTCCAGCCCGAGGTGGTGTGCACACACCGGTGCCTCTTGTAGGCCCCTGAGTGGAAGGGCCGTGTGAGGGGTGGTGGCTCATTTGTTCAGGGCGCCCAGCTCTGTTGCTTCAGTGCCAGCGCTCGTGGTCCTAAGGGGCTGTCTGGCTGAGAGCAGGAGCTGATGGGAGGTGGCCTCGGCTCCTGTGCACTCGCTGCCCTTGTCAGTCTGTCAGAGTCCGTTACTAACTCTGGTGCTGCGCGCAGCTGGTGCCCCACTAGAAGTCCGTCGTCCCCTGTCCTTGTGTGGGTGCTGCTCAGCGAGGCCTGGGTGTGTCTTCCTCAGGATTGCGCCAGCGTCTCTGGCGCTCCTCGTGTCTCAGACAGAGACTGGGAGCTTTCCTTTTCCGCGGTGCATCTTCAGCAGCTCCTACATCGAGTGCTCTCCCTGTGAGACTCAGTCTGGCTGCTTCCCACAGTGGCACCTGTTGTCCCTCTCCACCTCCTCTTCCTTCCTCCACTGACGCTCCGTGTCACCTATGCCTGGCCTTCCCACTGTGACTAAGGGAGATCCCTCAGCCAGTGGGAGCCCTGGCACCGCGCTGCGGTTGGGCCTCCAGCCTTTGGCACTCCAGCCTGGCGCTGTGGGGCGGCCTGTTCCAGCTGTCCTCACGTGCCCCTCCCCCTGTCATTCCTGCGGCTGGGTTTGCTTTTCTCCCTTTTTTCATTAGTCTTACAATGACATTTGTTAATTTTTTAGTGTCTTCAAGTTCTAACTTTGCTTTGTTGATTTTCTTTGTGATTACTTCTTCACTTTGTGTTCCTCTAATTTATCTTTATTCCTTCTGTGTGTGTGTGTGTGTGCACACTTCTGGGGATTGAACTCAGGGGCTTTTCCACTAAGCCACATCCCCAGCCCTTTTTATTTTTTATTTTGAGACAAGGTCTCCCTACGTTGCTTACTTAAGTTGATGAACCGGCCCTTGAATTTGCAGTCCTCGTGCCTCGGCCTCCTGAGTCGCCGGGATTACAGGTGTGCACTACTGTGTGCAGCTTATTTCTTCCTATTTCCTTAGGTTTATTCTCTTGTTCTTTTTCATTTCTGAAGTGAAAATAAAAACGGCTCATTAATTCTGAGTCTTCCTTCCTTCCTAATGAAGAGTGTGAACTTGCGAGCCCCTGTAGGGCCTCTGATCTCCACCCCTCCCACTGACAGGCAGGGTTCTCTCTCTTCAGCTCTGGGTTACTTTCCGGTTTCCATTATGATGCTTTGAGAGTTGAACTCCTCCCCTGGCACGTTAGTTTGAGATATCTGGCTCCTGGCTGGGCCGAGCTGGAGAGAAGGCAGCCTGGACACACCTGAGGCCTCAGGACTGGCCCCACCACCTCGCAAGGCTCAGGGGACCTGCTTGGTCCTGCCTATAAGGGCAGTCTGTCTGGTGGTTCTGTAGGGCTCCGACCAGCTGCTCCCCAGAGGACCAGCGGCACACAGGTCTGGCCACCGCGCCCTCCAGGGTGTGAGACCTGAAGGAGGTGCTCCGCTCACCACACCAACTCACAGGGACAGTCCCTTTGTCAAGCAGCACTGAGGGCCTTGGGCCTTTGATGGTTTGCTGACACGCCCTGTGCCTAAGGCACTCGGAGCACACGCAGTGCTGCTGGATCACCCCAGGAGACAGTTCTCTGTCACCTGTGACATGTGCCTTTGAACTGGAATGCACCTTTAATGCAACCAAGGTGCAGTGGTAGATGCCCAGGGCGTCTAGCTGGTGGCGCAGGCCACGGGCGAGTGCTCCCTAGCTCCAGGGTCTGGAGGTGGTTCCTCGGCAAGCAGGAGAGCCCAGCCCACGCCTGCCTGGGCTTCGGTTCTGGCCCTGATGCACCAACTTGTCCTGTACACCGTCTCTGTGGTGTTGGGTCAGGGATCTTTTCCTTTGAGGAACACAGACTGAGAGGAAAGCATAGGCATCAGGGTCTCGGGCCCTTGCCTCCTCGCTTGTTCCTCTCAAGGATCACCTGTCCCGCCTCCCCATGTTCCTGACACCCTTCTGTGGGAGTGGAGTAGCTCGGTGGACAGAGACTGGAGAGGGCCTGCATCCAACGAGGGCCCAGCTGTGCTGCACCCTCTGGACCCCACATGACAGTGGCTACAGTGCACGTGGTCCCTGCACCACGCTCCTCTCCATGCCCAGGCCATAGTGCCAGCCCAGGAGCATGTCCCTGTGTGCATTCCGTCCCCACTTGTCCACTGGCCATTCAGGACTTGATGGAGAGGGGCACAGTGGCCTGCTACCAGCCACAGGAGTCTTGTCCCAGAGGCACTGCCTAGGGTGGAGCTAGAGGCCAGGGTCAGGTCTTCCTTGCTGAACAGTGGCATTTTGTACCAAGCTGGAAATGCATCCCCATATAACAAATCCAAGATAGAGCTGATGCTGGTGGAGGGGAGGGTGCAGAGGGACCACAGCAGCAGCCTGGAGCCAGCCTGGCCACCATCCTCCAGCCCCTGGTCCTCAAGACCCTGTTGTCACCCCTTCGCCAGAAGGAGGAGCCTCCAGGAGTCACAGTCGGAGTCAGACCATAGCCCAAGCCTAGGAGATGGTCTGAAAGCCAAGTCCCGAGCCCTCTGCCCGGCTCAGAATCCCAAGACAGAATAACTCCTGGAGAAGACCCCAGACACCACCCTCAGCCCCAGGCCTCCTCTGCTGTTCCTGCCCTGTGGCCTGACATGACCACCTCCAAGCCATCTCTGTCCCTTCCCTTCTTCCCCTTGGCTGGGAGGGTCCTTGGCAGCCTGCATGCAGCTCTAGGCCTCTCAGCACGATACCTGCCAGGCCTGGTCTGGCTAGAGCGTCAGCTTGCCTTCTCCTCCACAGACAGGCCCTGCGCTCAGCTACAAGGAAGCAAAGCAGCGGAGCACAGCAACCCAGGGATCCCACCCTTGGCTGGAAAAGGGTGATGAGACCTTGGATGGCTCTGGCCCCCCTGCTCAAGATAGACTGCTTTTAAAGCCAAAGCCCCCACCCCAAACCCTCTTGCTGTTGCTGAGAGCACACACAGGCACAGTGGGGCGCGTGGCTAGTGAGGTGGTGCAGGCTGTGGAGCTCTGTCCTTGCTGGGAGCAGCTGGGGCCACAGCTGGCAGAGGGAGAAGGGAGGGCAGCAGAGCGTTGACCTGGCTCACCGAAAGCTGCTTCTGGTCGTGGCTCAGCCTCTGAGGAGTCAGGCAATCCCAGAGAGCCCCTTGGGGCACCAGGGACAGGAAAGGGACAGCATAGAACCACCTCGGCTTGGGAACTGGTTTCTAAAGAGAGGTGGAAGGCTCTTGGCCACCCACAGCCCCAGATTCAACGTTGAACCTGGGTCCTTGAGACCCAGGTGAGGGCTTGTCCCCACTTGTCCTGTCCATGCTGCAGGGCAGGGCTCCGGGGCTCAGGCTTGGCCACAGAGCTCTGAGTAGGTCTCCCTACATCATATGCTTTTTCAAAAAGTTGGGGCCCTTGCTCTGAAATATAAATCCTGGAAACGTCTGTCACAGTCTTTTATTACTTCTGGTCTAGGTGTGAAAATAGGTTCTCTTCATCTGGCAGGAGCCCGGCACATGGCCGGGGTCTGCAGGCAGGCCTCAGGTGTCCCTGCTTTGGGTTCACATAGTGGCCTCTATCTCTGCGGGCAGGTGGCTGTGCTCTGTTTTGGAGACAGCAGATTTTAAATTGGAGCAATCCATAGAACAGGGAACCTAAGAGAATCATTATCCTGGCCAAGCAGAGAAATGAAGGTAAATAATCAGACCAATTCCTTCTCACAGTTTTGTTTTTACTAGTAAATAATTATACTATCCATTATAGTCAAAGAAACTAGCAAAAATTAGATTTTTTTATTCCCTGTTGAGTCATGAACAGTGTTACATCAAAGTCAAAGTCTGCCAGAAAGTCAAGACAGTAATAAAGACAAGTTGCTAAAAAATAAATGATAATAATGGCTAATAGGCATCACCCTCCCTCTCTCTCCCTGTGGTGCTGGCCCCTCCTGCTGGGGCCCTGCTGGCCACCTCCCCCTGGGGATCCACATCTGTCACCTCCACCCAGCACATGAGGCCTGGGGCCACACAGCTCCAAAGGGGTGGAGCTGGGACCCCACACCCCTGCCAGCGGCACCTGTTCAGTTAAGGAGCTGCAGCCTGCGTCCTCATGTGCCCACTCCCCTCCCTGCCCGCCGCGTGTCGCTCCCCTCATCCCACCCCCCTGTTCTGTGATGAAGGTCTGTCAGATCTGAGTCAAGCTGGGATTTACTGTCGGCACCACGGTCTCTTCACAGCTCAGTGTCACACGGCAACTGAGCTTCACAGGAAGCCACTTCCGATGCGTCACTCGGCCAGAGGATGCCTGTGAGACCGAAAATAATAGAGGGGACAGGGTGTTGGATGGGGGCTGTGGTGAGCGAGAGGCACCTTTGCGAGGACTTCCTGTGGCTTGGTGGAGGCCCAGCTCCTCTCGGGCTGGCCACCTGCTTCCTGACTGCAGCTGCGCGCAGAGCCACACAGCGCCCTTCTCTCCTCTGCCTGCGTCACAAATCGGGCCTGCCTCGAGAGTGACTTCGGAGCACCTTCCTCCTGCCTGCCTTCTCTTGAAAAGACAAAATGCAGGCACTTCCTGGGGGTCCCCCAGTGCCCAGAGCATGGTCCTTACAAACAGGCCATCTGCTGGGGCAGGGATGTGGACTCCATTTGAGAAAGTGTTCCCACAGAGATTCTGGATGATTTTACCAAACATTCTCCTTAGAGTTGGCTGTGGTCTAGACAGCCGTTGGAAGCTGTGGAATTGGGGTTGGAGGTTCTGTTCTGAGTTAAAGCCGGGTAGAAGGAGAGCAGGGTTGAATGGGCTGGGGTTTCCCTGGGGTCCTCCACACCTCTGTAGGCCTCCTCAAGCTGGACTGGGCTGTGTCTCATTTCTCAAAAGTTTGGGTCTCCTGCAGGCACGGGGCTCTGTGAGCAGGGCCAGCACAGAGGCCTGGGGCTGCTGACCACGTGAGTGCACGTGAGCACAGGTCGCAGTCACTGCCAGGCAGTGTCACCCAGATGGTGGCCTTCCTTGGGTCTGGGCCTCCCAGTGCCTCTGTGGTGGGCCTCCAGGGCAGGGACAGAGCTTACCCCCACTCAGAATGGTGAGGAAGCAGGGGCTTTGGTAAGCTCTCGTGGGGTCGTACCCTCCCAGTCTCCTCTGTGGGCGAGGGTGATGGAGGTGAAGTGCTGCCCACCCTGTGTCCATAAATGAGAGGGCGGGGGCCGGTGAGCAGCCGACACAGCACACACCCCGAGGAGCCCCTGAGCAGGGCTGGCTCTGGCCGCCTCAGCCTCCTTCCAGTCTGGGGCTTCAGTGTGTCTCACGAAGCCCGTCCCACTGACCGCGTGCTCACTGAGCTACTCTCTTGACAGCAGGCCTGGTCTCAGCTCCTTGGTCAACCCAGGGGCTCACTAGAGCTGTCTGAGGAAGGGTCACAGGATCACTGCTTATTTGAAATTCTCCTCAAATCCCTTTTTGTTGTTGAATAGAACATGTGCTTTTCAGCAAATTGTCCAGCTTCTCCCAAAATAAAAAGAATGCAGTTATGTGTGGCTTTCTCCCTGCCCCGAAGCCCCTGGGAGCCTGTCGTCTCTGGCTCCACCATGGGAAGCCAGCACCCATCTGCCACAGCCCGAGCCTGGGCACTGCGGGGCTGCTCTGCCCTTCCCCACCAGCCACATCCCACGGCAGCCTTCGCTCAGACCACACCCCTTCAGGTTCCCCTCTGCCTCTCCCATCTGCTGTGGTGTGGCCCTGCTCCCCGAAGCCTCCACCCTGGGGGCTGACCTCACCTGGGAGCCCTGAGCAGTGTGTCTTCCTCTGACGCGCCTGGGCCCCAGTGGCTCCTATGTCACCTGTCTCTGCACCTGGGCTGCAGCACAAGGCCTTGTGCTGTGGGCGTCCGGCACCCTCTTGGTCAGTGCTGGCCATTAGGCTGGGAGACCTTGGAGCAGAGTCATGTCACATACACCTCTCATGTTCTCCAGGAGCTCGGTGCAGCGCCATATGTGGGGTGACCAGTGGAGCCCACACACCATGCCAGGGCCACAGCAGCTCCTGGCATCTGGGACTGGAGCTCAGATGCCTCCTGGGGACCAGCGGTCCTCTGTGGTCTGCAGGGGCATCCCAGATGCAAATCTGCCCTGTCCTATCCCAGCTTTCATTTGGGGAAGACCTAGGCTCAGAAGATGAGAGTGGGTGAGGGGTCTGTTGACCGCTGGGATTCTTGACTCCCTGGCCCAGGATCAGAGAACTCACTGGGGAGCTTCCCTAACCCTCGCTCTTGGTACCATGGTTAAATGTCCAGAAAACAGTGCCTCAGACACCAGCAATGCGTGTGCAGGAGCTGTTTCCACTAAGACGTCTCCTGTTTCTTTTCTAGGAGTTTCTTTTAACAGTGTTTACACTCAGATTTGGAGAGTCCTATTGCACCTGGCTGCCGACCCCTACCCAGAGGTGTCTGATCTGGCCATGAAAGTGCTCAACAGCATCGCCTACAAGGTACGTACGCTGGGTCGCTCACTGCCGCACGCGGAGCTCATTTCCAGTCATGGGAGTTCAAGCAGGAATCTCCAGGCAGTTTAAAAACACACCACCCAGGCCGGGCGCAGTGGTGCACGCCTGTAATCCCAGCAGCTCGGGAGGCTGAGGCAGGAGGATCACAAGTTCAAAGCCAGCCTCAGCAAAGGTGAGGCGCTAAGCAGCTCAGTGAGACCCTGTCTCTAAATAAAATATGAAATAAGACTGGGGTGTGGCTCAGTGGTCCAGTGCCCCGAGCTCAATCCCTGAGATTAAAAAAAAAAAACCACCTGCAAAATGCGTCAACCTGGATCATGGGATGCCTGACCTGTCCGCACGTGGCTTAGTCGTGAGGCCCTCACTGCTTCCCACACTCCTCGCATCTGTGTGCTCCGTGTTCCTCACGTCCCTGGGGCGACTGCCCCTCTCCTGGCTCTTGTGGCGAAGGACACTTCAGAGAACTGGCTCCTGGCTTGGCTGGCTCCTGTTGTCCTCCGTTTTCAGTTTTGTGGCTAGCAGCTCCCCACTCTCCCTCCCTCTGCTCCTGAATTTCATCTGCTCCTCTTCTCGTGCTCGAGGGAGAGCACAGGGCATGGGTTGATAGTTCTCTCTTCGGGGAGTGTAGACAGTCCCCGGTTCTTTTGTGAGTCCTGGGAATTTGGCCTGATGCCTTCTAGTTTCTTGTTGCTCTTTCTTTCTTTTCCCCTGTACTGAGGATGGAACCCAGGGCCTCATGGCAAGTGGGCAGTCCCTCCACACTGGGCCACACCCTCAGCCCTATTTGTTTTTTACAATAGAAGGCATTTGGACCTAAAGCACGACTTCTCGTTCCTCCGGCTGTCCACGGTGCGGTCACTCCAGTAGTGTAATCACACATGTATGTCGGGTGATAATGTCCGTCTCTTTCTACCGTCCTTCCCATCCCCACAGCCCTCTCCTCCCCTCACTGCCCTCTACACAAACCAAAGTTCTTTCATTCTTCCCCCACCACCCTCCTGCTGCCCCACTATGGATCAGCATCCGCTTATCAGAGAGAACATTCAACTTTTGGTTTGGGGGATTGGCTGATTTCAGTTAGCATCCATCCTTTTACCTGCAAATGCCATCATTTCATTCTTCTTTAAGGCTGAGTAGTATTCCGTTGTGTACATGTACCACATTTTCTTTATCCATTCATTTGTTGAAGGGCATCTAGGTTGGTTCCGTAGTTTAACTATTATGAATTGAGCTGCTATAAACATTGATTTGCCTCCATCACTGTAGTATGCAGATTTTAAGTCCTTTGGGTATAAGCCAAGGAACAGGATAGCTAGGTCAATAGTTTCATTCCAAGTTTTCTGAGGTATCTCCATATAGTTTTCCATAGTGGTTGCACCAATTTGCAGTCCCATCGTCAGTGTATGAGTGTGCCTGTTTCCCCACATCCTCACCAACACTTATTATTGCTTATATTCTTGATAATTCCCATTCTGACTGCAGTGAGATGAAATCTTAGAGTAGTCTTGATTTTCATTTCTCTAATTGCTAGAGATGATGGGTATTTTTTCATGCTTGTTGATCGATTATATTTCTTCTTCTATCAAGTGTCTGTTTAGTTCCTTAGCCCATTTACTGATTGGGTTATTTGTGGGGTTTTTTGGTATTAAGTTTTTTGAGTATTTTATATATCCCAGAGATTAGTGCTGCATCACTCTCAGCCCTTTTAACTTTATTTTGAGACAGGGTCTCACTGAGTTGCTGAGGCTGGCCTTGAACTTGAATTCTTCCTCCTCAGCCTGCTGAGTAGCTGGGAATGTGGACCTGTGCCTTTTACCCCGCCTCCTGGTGTTCTTTGCCCAGCCTCAGGAGGCTGCCCCACCTATGAGCAGAAGAGTATGGAAAGCTCAGGGCCCTCCCTTAAGACCCTGGCAACTCCCCTCCCTCTTCTCTACCCAGCTAATCCCAGCGCCCACGCCTCCCTGGAGCTCAGCGTCTGCGTCCTCTCTCCCCAGAGTTCCGGGCTCACCTGGGTTTCTCTCCTCTACACTGCAGCTGGGGACTGGCTGGCAGCGGCTTGTAGGGCATATGCTGGGACCTCAGACCCAAGGTACCCAACACCTAGCATCTAAAAACAGTCGAGCAGGTCTTTCTGGTACTCTAGTTGCTTACTGAACAACTACACTCTTACCTGGCAGCTTTGCTTTTATGAATGGAGTTAGAGGTTATTTACTTTAGCATTTAAAATGTTTTTGCAACTTTTTGATAATTTCAAGCTTACAGAAAAATTGCAAGAAGAGTACAGGGAAAGGTCACCAGGTCTTACAGCTTGCTGGCACCCACTCCAGACCAGGTGCCGGTCACTGCCTCTGGCCCCAGCACAGCAAGGACCATCCTTAGGTGCTGCTTGTGAGGCCCAGGAGGACCAGGACCGAGGCTTTCAGCCCACCTGCTTGTTCCTTCCCAGCATGTCCTGCAGCCCTGCCCAGCGCCCAGCACCTGCTGGACTCCAGTTCCTGCAACTGCCCCTGCGCTGGAAGCCTGCTGCCCGGCCCCCCACACACACACACCACAGCTGCTCCTGTGGCTTGAGCTCTGTCTTTCTGACAGTGGCTGTGGCTGTCCTTCAGGTGGTAGTGACAGAGCCCTGTGGCTCCCCAGTGTTCCAATGCAGTAGTCTCCAGGCCCATTTTCTCTAAAGCCACAGCAAGAACAATGCAGAAGTAAATCCTGGTCCTGGGCTCAAAAGATGTGCTCACATTTGGCACCCTAACCCTAGAAGCGTCCACTCACTGGTCAGCGAGACTTCATTCCCTTCCTCCCCAGAACTTCTCCTAGTGTCACAGCATCAGGCACCACCCTCCCAGCTGGGGAGAGCCTGCATTGTTCACTCTAGCACTCTGACCCCCTCGCTCAGTCCCTCGCCACTGGGTGACCAGCTGCAGCGGCCTGCGAGACGAGGGCATTGGCGCTGTGCTCATCACTGCCTGTGGAAAATGGCTAATCAAGTTAACATTTTCATTGTTAGTAGAAAACTACTGGGTTCATTCCCTGGCAAGAAAGAAAGAAAAAGAACCAATACATGCTCCAATCATCTGATTTCTCAACTGAGAATAGGATTGCTTCAAGTAGAAAACTGTTTAAAAATGTATGTTTCATATTATGGTCTGAGACGGAGGGAGGGGAGAAAGGAAATAGGCAGGAAGAGAGGAGGAAGGGAACTTGAGGGAAGGCTGCAGGGCCCTGTGCCCAGCACCCCACCCCGTCAGCCGCAGGTCCTGGGCCCAGAGCAGCGGAAGCTTTGGCAGGCTAGGGCAGCGTGTCATGGAAGGCCTGTCCTACCACTTATCCATTCTGCCAGCCTCTGACTCAGGCTCCACCAGTAGTGCCAGAGCTCAACAGTGGGTTTGAGACATTGTTTTCACCAGGAGTGGAGGCTGAGGCGGGAGAATCACTAGTTCAAGGCCAGCCTGCACAACTTACCAGGTCTTAAAATTTTAGAAGTTGAAAAATAAAACGGGCTGGGGGTGTAGCTTAGTGGTAGAGCACTTGCCTAGAATGTGTGAGCCACTGGGTTTTAGTCACAGAAATGGAAAAGAAGGGGTGGGGGGAAAGAATCGTTTTCACTTAAATCATTTTAAAAGCTTTGTATGGATGTTAATGAATGCTGTAAATTTAGAATTTGTGTTCAGAGAGTAGAGGCTGGCTGGCCCCCTCCTTGCCATAGCCTCTGGCACGCACAGGTGTCCACGCCCTCTCTACTGTTCCTGGAGGCACAGCATGGCCTGCTGGCCAGGGCCACCCTTGCACTTCCTGGCAGCCCAGCTGCAGGCCTGGGCTTGTCACTTTGTCCCAGCTACTGTGGCTTCTTGAGTATTTTAGTCATGGAGACTCAGTGCTGCCCTGGCTAAAGCTGCCTGGATCATGTCACACTGCAATCCTGGAGCCTGGTGTTAAGCCCGCTGGCTGCTGTGACCCGACCTCTGGGAGCTGGGTGCTACCCAGGAGCTGTCCTCCCTGCACTGCAGGAGAGGCGCAGCACCGCCACCCACCCGGGCCCTCTGAATTGTGTGCTCAGGCTGCAGCTCGGAGCCAGGAAGGCCAAGCCCCCGGGTCAAGGAGACTCAGCCTCCTAGGTGTCACCTTGCATGTAGGCAAGCTGCAGCCCCTGAGGAAATCACCTGACGTGTCCTGACCGAGTCCTGGAGTCCCCAGTAAGGTGGCATTTGGCCTCTCTGCCTGCTTGGCTGGCCTCAGGTGGCACACACCCAGTGTGCACGTGGCCACCACCCTGAAGGCACACCACAGCCGGAGCAAGATGGCCTCTCTGGGGACCCTGCAGTAGCACAGCGCCACCTGTGTGTGTGCGAGCACTGCACGTGCGTGGGTTTCCGAGTAGACACGGCTTCTGGAAGACTGGGAAGCATGAGTATTAAGGGAATTTTTCTTGTTCTCATTTTAATTTCAAGAGGCGCCTTACCTTCCGTTGCAGGAACTGAAGGGATTATATTTCATTTTTACAGAGAAATGAGCCTACTTTAGATGAATTCTGAGGCCAAATTTTGTTCATCAGAAAGCGCCTTATTACTGTGGGATGCCCCTTAGAATTCTTCATTCAAATGCAGGCGTTGAGCAGGCCTGTGTGAAAGAGCCCCCTCCCCACTACAGCCTGCTGTCAGGTTTGCAAACCCTCTTCCGTGGCCCGAGGCTTGCATTTTGCTTTAGTGTTTATTACGGAAGTAGAAAGAGGAAAACAAAGACCCCATGGAACCGGCTGTGGCTATGGCCCCAGCAACCCCTGGCATCATATGCCTGTATGGAATGTGGGCAGACCAGGTGTGTCAGAAACCAGGGGCTCATGTCCCTGACCCAGGCAAAATGTCCAAGTGGGAGGGAGACCAAGGCCTGAACCACCAGTGAGATGAAGACTGAGAAACTCAGGAAAGGTACTGGGAGGCACCGCCGAGCCTGCTGGGTCACAGCACGGCTACTCACCAAGAAGCTCCTTTTAAATGGTGTTGTGTGGAATTTCCCTGCAGAAGCCCCCCCCCCCACGGAAAGACCTTCTAAACTAAGATGCTAGGTGGGCCATGCCTGGGACCAGCTCCATGGTTCTTGGGTGGCAGCCCAGGGACCTTTCTCCCTGGGACTCTGCTATGCGCTCAAGGGCAGCCACACAAGAACAAGCACAGAGGAGGGGCTCTGGGAGCAGCAACCAGCCTGGGGTCAGCATAAGCATAGCCAGGACTCTCCTGGCTCTGAGCCTCTGCCAGCTCCTCCCACCTCCCCCCACCTCCCAGTGTTCAGGCCGTGAGGCTGGTCTTGTCCCTGGGCTGACCCTTTGGGGACATGCATTAGCGTGAGCATTAGTGGTATCACAGCCCCAGGTGGAGCGCCCTGCCTCTCCTCCTGCGAGGTCCACAAGGGAGGGAGCGAGCCAGCAGGGTGAAACTCCTTGGCCTCAGCCACACAGGGTCCTAGGTGACTCAGGGTCCCTTCCTGCAGTGTTCAGGATCTAGGGCACTGAGCTTTGAGTGTAGCGAACACGCAGTTAATGTCATACCCAGGACTTAAATTTCCAAAAGAGAAGTCTCAAGTAGTTATTCAGGAAACAGTCTGCAGGAGATCCTGTGGAGGCACAAGCGCTGTGTCCGCGCTCTCTCCTCAGCAGTGGAGCAACAGCAGGTCTGGCTCTCGCTCAGCCTGGGGGGCTTCCAAGCCCTGCGGCGGGCTCCTGTTGAGAGTCCTTCACACGTGAATGCAGAACTCTGATGTGGAATTAGTAGGAACATTTCTGGAGCCACACCCTCCCCACATAGAGCAGCCGTGTTTTCACTGGAGTCCGAGCAGATCCAGAAGGGGGAGTCCCTGTTGTGCCACTGAGATTTCTCCCGGGGCCGTTTCTCTGCTGTGGGCCCAACTTCTGTGTCCTGTGACGGTCTGGTTAGAGAACCCCTAGAGCTGTGATGCTGCAGGCCAGAGGTGGAAGTGGGCTTCACTGCTCTTGGGGCAGGCCCCCGGCGTTGCCCGGGGGGATGCATCTCCATCCTGCAGCGTCTCTGCCTGAAACCGACCTTTAATAAAGTCACGCTGCCTCTGTAAAGCTGGCTGGGCACCATGCCCTCACCTCTCACTGCTGCATGCTATGCAGGGCTCAGACCCACTGCCACAAGGGAATGTAGCTCCGGTCTTCCCAGAGGGTGCATCTGTGTGCCAGGTGACAATGACAGCAGAGCCATCAGGAAGGGCTCACACAGGGCGCTGGGTCTTACACGCCATGCCGTCTGTCCTCTACCAAGAACTTCCCAGCAAGATGCCCGCCGCATGACAGGACACGCAGGAAACCTCCCGCAGTCCCCTACTTCTGGCATATCCTCTTTCCCCACAGTGCTCACCTCCCAGGAGTGTCCACTCACACTCACCATGTGGCCTATACCCAGCCACGTAACCAGTGCCAAACGTGGACACACTGGGATGAGAGCAGAAGAGAGCTCCATCCGAGCATGAAGCCTGCTCACCTAGGCCCTGGGAGCCTCCCCCCCCCCATTCAGGTCCACCTGTCAGAATCAGAAAATGATTCAAAATGGGGCCTCACAGCCGCAACCCAGGTGTGAGCAGCATCGAGCCTTCTACAGGCTGCACTCGGCAGAGCTGAGGGCCACGGGCTCCCACAGGGGCTCCCCAGGAGCTGCCAGGAACAGAGGCAGAGGGGCACCTGGGCTGCAAGTCATGGTTCTAAAGTCCCCTGCAGCCCGCCCACAGTCGAGTTCCCCCGCTCTGGGCTCGAGAGAGGGCTGGGGATTTGTGGAGGTCTGCTGTCAACCTCTGAAGCTTCGTCACCCCATTACCTCCCACTGTTTCTCCAGAAATTTTCAGAAGACACATATCACACATATGATTTAATTTTAAATTTCTTTTCTCATTTTAACTTATGAAATCATGGCTGTCAGGTTTTGCAGGGTATGTGTGCCGCAGAATTGACTGAATGATTTAAATACAAAATCAAAACAAATTCACGAAGAACACACATTACTCTTAAATCATGAGAAACAGCCTTCAAGAGCCAGTCTTGGCTCTTTTTTCCTGCTGGTTCCATCATTTTTATATGTATTTGTACCTGGATTGAACTCAGGGGCACTTGTTCACTGAGCCATATCCCCAGCCCTATTCTGTATTTTTTTGAGAGACACTTGCTTGGCACTTCACTTTTGCTGAGGCTGGCTTTGAACTCGTGATCCTCCTGCCTCAGCCTCCCTAGCTGCTGGGATTACAGGTGTGGCCATGAGCCCAGCAAAGCCGAGGGTTTTTTACTGGGAAATGTCGACGCTATTTAAATAAAGACCATTATGGTTGTTTTGACTTATGTCTACTGGCGGAACTGTAGGAACAGCATTCCTGATGGCAAGTCGAGTTTTTCAGAGACCTGAGGCCAGGAGGGCCCCCAGAACAAAGCCCTCGCGGTGGGGGCTCTTGTCTTCTGGCTTGACGTCTGCCCAACCTCCAGAGGCAGCCTGGCATAGCTGGCTCTCAGCGGGTATCCTGATGAGGGTCAGTGGGCCCGTCCTCCTGACCAAGAAGACACCAGCCGCCCTGGGTGGGCAGCAAGGTGGCTGCACCCAAGTGCCTTTGCCACCTGGTTCCCAGCAAATGGCGGGTTCCATACCTGCACAAGGTCCACTGAGAATCGAGCAGGACTACCGCCCCAGATGCCACATCCCAGCTGGCGCAAAGCTTCCTGTGTTGGAATTTAAGCCCAGCAAACGTTTTTGGAAGGACACTTGCAGAACCTATGACCTTCTCTTCATCCATAGAGCTACATTTGAAAAGCTATTTTGGGTAGCCCCTGAACATGGGAATGACAGGCTGTGGTGACATTCTCTCCTTGAGTGCAGATGACCACAGGGACGTCACTTGGGACTCGGGGTTGTGCCGAGCTGCCCTCCCAGGCCCTTGATGAGGGAGATCTTAAGGAGGTTGTACAGTCACAGCCCGGTAGCAGGCCAGGGCAGGAGACCCCATTTGCCCCTGGAGGCAGAGGAGTGCTGCAGGCCTTACACCCTCCCGGCCTCCGCCATCTTCTGGACCCTGAGCACAGGAGGCACCGGCAGTCACACAGCAGCTGTGCTCATGGGCTGCCCTGGTGGTGGCCACCCCAGAGCCCACCTGGGCAGCACATACTGATAAGATGCTCCCTGACCCTCATTGCCCTGCCTGGCCCTGAAAGCCCCCACGGCTCCTGCACAAGGGCTGGTGGACTCTAGGGAGGAGGCGGAGGTGGCCGTGTACGGTCCTGAAGGTGCCCCGCGGTCTGCCTCAAGAACGTCATACAGACCACTCCCCAGCCCTGCCCCGACCCCCAAGGCGGAGCCCGCCATTTCTAGATGAGCATCAGCTTTTCTTGGTCCGGGGCATTGCTCTTGGGGGCTGATGGGGGCCTTCTGTTGGGGTTTCAGATTTCCTCAGCCAAAAGCCTTTTCCACCATCGTGAAGCAACACACAAACAGCCACCAACCTCGTGCGCCTGTGGCATCAGAGGCTGTTGCCTTTCGACCCCCACATCACACGTCCTTTCTTTCAGGCCACAGTGAATGCCCGGCCCCAGCGCATCCTGGACACCTCCTCTCTGACCCAGTCGGCACCGGCCAGCCCCACCAACAAGGGCATGCACATCCACCAGGTCGGGTAAGTGGCCTGGGGCCAGCTTCTGTGCCAGCTGAGGGTCCAGCGCCCTGCCACTGCTAAGCCCCCCTCTCTCTCACCCCCTCGCTGCCCTGTGTTCTGCCTCCCCTCCCCTCCCTGCTCCCGGGCTCCTCCCTTCCTCCATCTCCCCCACGCCCCACATCTGTCTCACTTGAGCCCTTCCTAGAAGCAGCCCTGCCTCAGGAGCCTTGTTCTGCACATAGCAGGACTTGAGACAGGAACTCAGCCTGATTTATTGGCCTTCGGGATCTCACCAGGGATCTAGTTCCCCACGTGGGTGGCGGCAGAGTGGCTCTGCCCTGCCACACCAGAGCAGTGTTCACACCCAGAGGCAGTGGGGGTCCTGACTGCCCCGGCGCAAGCAACCTCAGGCTCCCCCCAGCAGGCCTGCTCCGGGCTCAGTCACCCATCCTCTCTGCTGTGCGTGTCCAGCAAGTGCTTGCTCCAGCAGCTGCCCAAAGACGGCAGTCGCCACGTTAGCAGCATCTGTGGCAGGGAGTCTTGTCGCCGAGTGGTGGCCCTCCATAAAGCTCACCGTCGGCTTTTCTCCCAATGCAGAGGCTCCCCGCCAGCATCCAGCACCAGCAGCTGCAGCCTGACCAATGATGTGGCCAAGCAACCAGTCAGCCGGGACCTGCCTTCAGGCCGCCCGGGCACCACGGGCCCCCCAGGGACGCAGTACACCCCTCACTCCCACCAGTTCCCCCGGACACGGAAGATGTTTGACAGGGGTCCAGATCAGGTGAGAAGGCTGTGCCTCCTGTAGCTCTGACCTCAAGCACCGAGCATCCTGACCGGGTGGAGGGCTTGGCCTCTGGTGGGCAGGGCAGGGCGAGGCCTCGGGTTTGGGTCCTGGCATTCTCGCTGTGCGCCCCTCTGCCCTCAGCCTGGTTTCCCCCATCTTGTCCCCGAGTCCTGGCGACCCCACAGTACAGCACTAGCCGTGAGCTGACCTGCCGTTCCCTTTGTTGGGTGAGCAGCGACGCCTCCTCTCGGGTGGCAGCTGCTCTGGTGTGGTGCTGGGGGCCGTCTGCTTCCCATGAACCTTCAGTTACTCCACACACAGCTCCCTGCTCCTCTTTCCTCAGCGGAAAGGAGACCCGGTGGGTGAGTCCGTGCTTTCCCTCCAGGCTGAGAGCCATGGGAGTGTGGCTGACCCAGGCCTCCTGTCTTGTCCAGGCTGTTTGCCACTTTCTCATCAAGGACAGGAGGACCAAAGAAGGGTGTGGAGGACGTGCTGAGGGCATCTGGCTGCCCCAGGCGCACACAGTGCTGAGCACCTCTCTGCAGCTGGCCCTCTCATTGTTGTCCAGGGGGCACCAGAGTCCCTGCCTTGCAGGTTGGCCCTGGACCCAGACTTACCTTGTGGTGACCGGCAGTTCTCCGTGTCAGTGCTCAGCCTTCTGGCTGGGCCCTGATGCCAGCTGGGGGCAGAGAGGTGCAGCAGCGTGGTGGTCCCCACCTGACCCATCCTGGGGCTCACCAGAGCCAAAGCCACTGCTCTCCAGGAAGTGGGCACCTCTCACGGCCCCACCCAGGCTCCTCTGTGCCAGGAGGGATGTGAGTGGCCTAAACCCACCCCAGCACCGGGGCGCCAGGGGACTGCTGCAGCCTTCCCCACAGGGCCGCCCTGCACCTGGTGGACAGAGCCAGAGCGCAGGGCTCATAGCGGCCCCTGGCATCAGGGCACAGAGGTCAGCAGCCCGGCCCACCCACACCCAGCTGGGCTCAGCCAGGGGAGCAGCCCTGGCCAGGCACTGAGGAACTGATGAACCATGCGAGGCCCACCTGCCCCTCAAAGCCAGCCATGGGAGTTGGCCCAGGAGAAGGGCCGTGGCTCTGCTGGCCAAACCAGGGGCAGCAGGGCAGATGCCGGTCCTGCTTCCCACCCAGACCCCCAGTTCCTGTCCAGACGGTCAGGGATACCTGGTCACCAGGATGCCCAAGTGAGAGGGAGGCAGTGGGCCCGTCCCTAGCAGTCATGCCCAGCTGTCCATGACCTCTGTCCCTAGCCAGGACCTCCCACAGGCATGTGGGGAGGGAGGGACAGTGAGACTGCTCCTTCCTTTCCCGGCTAACCTCCCCTTTCCTGATGCCCTGAAGACCGCGGATGATGCCGATGATGCCGCTGGACACAAGAGCTTCGTCTGTGCTGCCATGCAGACGGGCTTCTGCGACTGGAGCGCCCGCTACTTCGCACAGCCTGTCATGAAGGTGCGTCCCCAGCGCGGGCGGTTCCAGAGCCTGCCCTCCACTCTTTCCCAGTGATCCTGGCAGCCAAATCCTTGTCCTGCCCCTGTCCCCTGGCCCAGGGGGGGCCCTCTGCTGCCCCAGCCTTGCTGCTGGCCTCTGTGACTCCTTCGTGCCACATTGGTGGCCTTTGGAGGTGGTGCCCATTGCTGTCACGGTGGGTGCTTGAGCAGCAAGACAGAACAGCCCCAGGAGCAGGCGGTGCTTCCCTCCTGTCCTCTCAGGGAGGAGCAGGCTGCCTTGCCACAGTCCCAGGCCACAGGTGTCACTCCATCCTCATTGGTAAGGCCACACAACTTCCAAGGGCCATGCTTGATGACATTCCACTCTGGGGATGCTAAGACCGCGCTAGCTGGACCAGTACCAGCACGTTCGGGCTTGTTCCTCAGGACCAGCTTTGGAGTCTGATTCAACTCCAGCCATAGCATAGATGTGTCCTGTGTTCACGGTGGCTCTGTGGCTGTTGGTTCAAGCCCCCTTCCCACGCAGGAGGAACAGGGTCTACCAACAGCATGACCTCCAGTGTGACGGTCCCCATGAGCATAGAGCACATTCCTGGACTTCTCCCCTTCCTTCCTGTGGCCGTCTGAGAACGAAGGGTGCATCTTGTTCTCTGACCAGCTAGATGCCTGCCTGGCTTCTGCGCCAGCACTGGCCCAGCTCCACACTGCTCCCCTCTCACCCCAGTTGACCTGGCACATGCCTAAAACACAGTCTCATGGGGCTGGGTTGTGGCTTAGCAGTAGAGCGCTTGCCTAGCACACATGAGGCACTAGGTTCGATCCTCAGCACCACATATAAAAGAAAACAAATAAATCAAAATAAAAAATATTTTTTAAAAACTACAGCCTCACCATTAGCACCTGTGGTGGCAGCAAAGCCCCAGCCCCTGGAGCCCCTTGCTGAGGGAAGCAGGGTACACTATTCCATTTCTAAACGGAGAGTGTAAAATGGCCGAGTCGTTCCAAAAAGAAGCTCCACAGTCAGCATCAGAAGCCCCCGGCAGCCGTTCCCCTCAACCTGCGGCTGGTTTGCTCAGGTGCTACCTTACGAAAATCATCAGAGACGCAGTAGGTCCCTGTGCCACTCAGGAATGGAACTGGGATCCACTTAGTGTTCAGTAAGGTTGAATGGCTGAAAAGTACATGTTTGGTGAGCTTTGTAAGTAATGGCATAAGGAAATGCTCATGATAAAATTTTGGGGAAAAAAAGCAGGCCAAAACCTAGCCCTTGCTGTGCATGCGGCACCTGAGTGCGAGCTCCCAGAGGGCCGGTCAGCATGGCCTGGAGGCGCTGAGCTGGTTTCTGCCTCGCACATTCCTGCCTTCTGCAGTTTATCCTGAGCATGAAGCTGCCCTGTGTCCAGGGCGGTCCTAGAGAAACCCACCCTGACTGCAAGTGCAGCCTGTGCTGCAGTGACACACGGGCTGGGGCAGTCTGGCTCAGCGCCTTGGCCATCAGCACAGGTATGTGCAGCGGGGAAAGTGAGAGGCAGGACAGGAAGGAGAAAGCAGGCACTGGAACTTACAGAGTGAACACCCACACGAGTCATGAGCAAGCAGGGTAGCCAGTTAGACCCGGCGTGGACAGAGAGCCGTCCTTAGAGCCATGGTGGCACAGTTCAGAAGCCAGCACGCTTACCTGTAGCAGAGGTTGGCTTCCTGAAACGGGCCTGGGGGGGTGGCGACTTCTGGAAGGCAGCTGAGGACCTGGAGGCCTGCCCTTATTACTGCACGGTGGTGGTGGATGTGGTGGCCTTGGTGGCCGTGGTAGTGGCCGTGGTGGCCGTGGTGGTGATTTCTGGAAGGCAGTGAGCAGCTCTTCAGGAAGTGCTTGGATGATGCCTCTTCTCCATCATCGACGTAAGATGAAGGAGGAATGGTCTAGGTGCCCAGAGCATGTTTCTCCTGAACTTGGGATAAACTGACGTTTTCCGAAGGGCTGGCTTTTCTCCTGGGCACCAAGGAGCGGGGGCCGCCTCAGCGCGCAGCAGCAGGGCAGGGCAGGTTCCCAGCAGTGAGGGCTGTACAGCGACTGGTCCTGCCAGGAGTGCTTCCCGCAGCAGTGCTGAGCGCTGCTCCCGTGCACCTGAGGCCAGTGTCCACCCTGTGACCATCACCAGCTGCAGGAGTGTCTGAGTTCCCTCCCACGGGAGGTCAGAGGCTTGGACATTGCAGATGAGAGTAGCTGAGGGGCCCCTTCAGGACTCCTGCTCCACTCAGAGGCAGCAGGCAGTAGTTGTGGAATAAGTAAGCCGCTGTTTTCCTCTGACCCTGCCAGGTATGCGAACACACGCTGTCAGTGGGTGCAGCTTGAAATGACCGCTGTCCAGTCCTGGTTGAGAGCACAGTCACCCTCATTGTCAGTGTGTCCATCACACCTTGGCAACCAAAGTCTTAGGGCTAGGGACCAATGTGGCTTTCCTTCACAAGGATTAGAAACCTTTCTGACTGCACAAGAGGGAGCGGGGCATTTTTTATCTTGTGATTTTTACAGGAATATTTTCTACTTTCTCTGAATGGTAGGCTTTTGGGCATTCTTTTTATTAATTTAATTCATCATCTAGTGGCATGTTTGTGTAATAAAATGCATTAAGAGCTTTTTTTAGTTGCCTGCTTCTTCACAGGTAAACTAAAAATAGGGCTTTTGTGTGTGTGTGTGTGTGTGTGTATTTAGCTGTTGATGGACCTTTATTTTATTCATTTATTTATACACGGTGCTGAGAATCAAACCCAGTGCCTCACACGTGCTAGGCAAGTGCTTCACCACTGAGCTGCAGCCCCAGCCAAATAAAAATAGTTCTAAGGCCAAGATTGGATCAAGAGGAGTGGGGAACCCAAACCCCAGACTACATCAGACTGCGTACAGAACTGAGCATTCACCAGGGAACAAGATGTGGCCCACGGTGACAGCCCAGGGTGTCCAGATGGCGAGTGGGATGAGGACCCAGGACGTGGCCCCCGTGGCAGCTCCTGCCGGGCTCTCACCACTCGGATCAGTTTCTTACAGGTCTGTGCCACCAGAGGACCTTGTTGTGGCGTGGCTCACCTTCAGCTGAGGAGGCAGCTTTCCTCCCCGCAGCGTGGTCTGTCAAAGCTCGTGCCTACCACAGGACCACAGAGCCCAGTTAAAAACTGTCTGCTCTCTGCTTAGAGAAAAAGATTTATTGAATTTTGTTCTGATTATAAAAGTAATATGACTTTTTTTTTCTCAGTTGGCAGATTTCAAAGATTGATTCTATCCCAAGGTTGGTTCACAAAGGGGCAGGGCCACAGGTGCCCTGGTGCTGTGGCTATGTGGGCCACGCCGCCTCCACAGCAGCACTTGGCCACGGCTGTCAGAATCGTGAAAGAGCCCACACGGGGTGCACGCCTGTGATCCCAGTGACGGGGCAAGTTGAGGCCTGCCTGGGCAACCTAGACCCCATCTCACATGTTTTTAAAAGGATTGGTAGTGTAGCTCAGTGGTAGAGCACCCTGGGTTCAGTCCCCTGTGCTGCCAAAAAAAAAACAAAACAGGAGGAGAGAAAGACTTGCCAGTGGGCATGCTCTCAAAACCAGCACTCCTGCTCTGAGGACTTAAAACCTCTGAGATACATGTGTACTAACATCTGCCCAAAGACACTCACCGCATTTGGATTTGCGTTGCTTGTAATAGCTGGCTCAGCAGAGACTGGAGAAGAGCCACAGGGTCACCTCAAGCCATTCGTGGTAAGAACTCACCAGCTAGGAGTAAAGGACACCTGCCCAGCAGCGCTCATCAGGGCACTCTCAGCACAGGACTAGGTGCTTATTCTCTAAAATCAGGGGCCAGGCCAGGCCATCTTATCCCACCATTTAATAGCCTACCAGAGGTCCTGGACGGTAGGGAGGCATAGAAGGAAACACATGCTTGCAGATAGGAAGGGTAGAAAGAACCCTCTCTGTTCTCAGATGTTATTTGTGTCTAAAAAGTTACAGATAATCTACAAAAGGAGCTGTGGTGAGTTTAGTAAAAGTTTGCAGAATACAGGCATTAGGTACGATCCATGGCATTTCTATAAGAAGTAACTAGTACTGCTTACAAAAAGCTCCAAAACAGTACCATTTGTAAAAGCACCACAAAAACCTAGGTAGAGATTTAAAAGGAAATCCATATGCTAAAATTGATGAACACTGATGAAAGAAATCAGAGAAGACCTGAATAAATGGGGACCATGTACATGGACCTGAAGACGGTGATGTGGAGATGCCAGAACTCCCTCGGCTGATGGTAGACGCAGGCCATCCCAGTCGACATTCTAATGAAATTTTTAAAAAATTGACAAGCTTATTATGAAATCTGTAGGAAACAGCAAAGAAACTAAAATAACCTTAGAACCTTGAAATTGAAGGAGAATTAGATGCTTCACACTCTGATATCAAGACCCTGTGTAAAGTTGATCAGGACAGTGTGGGATTGGGGCGAAACAGACACATAGATGAACAGGACAGAACCGAGAGGCCAGAAGTAGATCTGCACAGACATGTTCAGTTGACTCTCAAGGAATGTGTGAAAACAGTGCCGTTCAATGAAGTTTTCAGCAAGCAGTGCTATAGTCCCAAGAAAGGGCTTCGCTCCACACTTCACCCCTGCACACCAGCTACACAAAGTGAACACCCCAACTGCAAGACTCCTGACCTTAGAACCTCTAGAAGGAACAAGAGAACCTTCCTGACTTTGCATTAAGATACAGGAGGCATAAGCCACACGGTCTAGTGGCACATTGAACTGCATCAAAATCAGACACTAGCTTTGAAACATACCATTGAGAAAAGGAAAGACAGGCAGTGACTGAAAACTGCCAAGCATGTGTCTGACACAGACTTGCATGTGGTATGCATAAGAACTCTCAGAATCCCACAATTGGGAAAACGCAGCCCAGTTAAAGAATGGTGGCGAAAGACTTGCATGGCCCTTGCCCAGGTGAGACACACAAGTGGCAGATGATCACACGGAGGACCACCGCAGGACTGACCTGCACTCGAGGCAAGATTGGACTAGCCAGGGATGGGAAGCCACTGGCGTGCCCCTTCTTGGCCAACACGGGTGTGTAGGCACTTGGGGGACATTTGGCTGCTTCTCATAAAGTTAGGAGCACACCCCAGCAACCCACAGAGGAACCTAAGAAGTTCATGCAGAAACCTACATGTGGATCTCACAGTGGCCATGTACATTGTCACCAAAGCTAGAAGCAACTCAGACGCGCACCCCCGGCAGACAGAGGAGCCAACACAGCCATGCGAGGGCCACCAGTCAGCAGAGAGTCCCAGAGGGCTGCTGGTACGCACAGCAGCAGGGCCATCACAGGTCCCAATGGAGTGGTCCCTTCACAGGGCTCCCGGAACAGGCACAACAGGGTTTGGAAATCAGGCCAGGGGTTGCCAGGGCCTGGGGCTGAAGGGAGGTCTCGTTAGGGATGCAGGAACTGTCTCTGTCCTGAGCAGCGGGTGGTTCTAGGATCCTGGCATTTGCAAAACCCACAACTGTCTAGAGAAGGTGCATTGGATCTCTGTGAGCTGCACTCTAGGGGGTAGGCGCTCTCTTCTCTTACGCAATGGCATACTTAAGGAAAAGCATAGCCAGTGAGGTCAGGGCCCTTGTTGGGTATAGACGTCCTGCACTCCAGGGGTCCGACAGGCCCCCTCCAGCAGTGCTCCTGGAGGGGGCTCAGGCAGGACGTGGAGTCAGTGGGCACTGCTGCCTGCTACAGCTACAAACACACTGTGTGGCTTCTTGTAAAGGATGAAGGGTTGGAACTGGGTCACGTGCTCCCCCATGTCTGCTGTGTCGACCTGGGGCTCAGCCCCTGGAAAAGCACCAGTGTCCTTCCAGCAGGTTCCTCTCCCCTGAGCTTTACCCGAGCCTCGCCACTCTCCACAGTCCTGTTCCTGTTCTGAATTGACCCCTCACCCCTTGAGCCTTTTTTTTTTTTTTTTTTTCCTAATATTTTTGGTTGTTGATGAACCTTTGTTTTATTTGCTTATTTATATGTGGTGCTAGGAATCGAACCCAGTGCCTCACACGTAGGAGGCAAGCACTCTGCCACTGAGCCACAACCCCAGCCCTTGAGCCTTTTTAAATGCAAAGGTCTGAAAATGAGACCCAGCTCCAAGATGTGCAGGTTCTCCTGCCAGGACCCTTTTGTGACATGCCCCCGGTTGCTGCCCCACAGCCTTCTGGGACCCCTCATCTTCCTCAGATCACAAGCCCAAGGGTTTCTATTTGGTTTTCCCATTTTTTGCAACCGGAAAGGAGCTGGCTTCCTGGCTTTCAGCTGTCGCACCTCCGTGGGAGGCTGCGGAACTGTAATTGGTTTCTGTCTGAGAAGAAGCCAAGAGGTGCCAAAGTCGGCGGTGTCATGATCCTAATCACGTAGCACTGTTCCGCCACCCACAGCCCCCAGGAGCTCTGAGGGGTGGGGGACATTGCTCCTCCACTCCTGTTTACCAGAGCGCTTTCTCCCAGAGGGACACAGAGGAAGAGGGACAGCAGGGATTAAGAACCACCACAAAGGACAATAATCTCTTGGCCAACTTCCTCTTTTCTGTCCTGAAGAGTCCCCAGCAGTTGGTGCCACTGTCCTCAGAGCGCCCTCTGTCGCCTCCCATCTCTCTGCCCACCCACCGTCACCCTGCCTCTCCCTGCACCTCCTCTGTCCTTTCTTACCCTCCATCTGTGGGCCTGCAGGCTCCCCTCTGAGGGCTCGCCCGGGGGAAGCTGCATTCTGGGGCCTGGAGACTCTCCATGCCACTGGTTGGAGATGGCCTGGCCACCTCAGATGCACTCCAGGTGCCCCCACCACAGAGAGCTGGTCAGGGGCCTGGAACTCGGTCCCCTCAGGTCCGCCCGCGCAGCACCTACTAGACCTCCTTCTCCAGTTTGCTCCTGGAGAAACGAGAGCTGCATCGCGGAGCCGCTCCTCGCCGCCTCTGCACGGGCTTCACTCGTTTTCCAGGTTTTTCCTTGTTATTGCTCTACATATCTGGTCATTTGTTATTTTTTTTTTTTTTCCGAATAAGCTCTGGATTGTCATAAAAGAAACCCACTGTTATGAATCCACAACCCACCCCTGCCATCCTGGGGCCGTTCCTCGGCCGGCCCGAGCCAGGGAGCCCTGGGTACCTCTTCCTGTTGCTGGGTTTGGATGTCCTCCTTTTTGTTGTTGCTTTTTTTGTTGGGTTTATGTTTTGGATTTTTAAGAAGAAAAAGAAACATGGTGATAAAATGCTGGAGAACAAGCCGTGGGCCGCCTGCCCACACAGGGACGCCAGGCAGAGAGAGCTGCCGCGTGGTCATCGAGAGCCACCAAGCCTCCTGTGTTCTCTGTGTGTGGCTTTCCAACTGCTGGGCCATGCACACAGGGACACAAGCCTGGCCGTCTTGCTCAGTGGCCTTTATCCTCGAACTTCTCCTCAGGAGCAGCTTTTAGAATGACACACATGTGCTCTTGACCCGCATGGCCGTCCTGACTGGCCCTGGCTGCTGTGGGAGGTCCTGCCTCTGCTCCCTGAGCCAGGAGGAAACAGGCTTTGATCTCCTTTACTTAACGCCTATCTTGGAGGACTTCCCAACTGGATTTCTGGCTAGGAACCAGCGGGTCCACCCTGGGTGTGGGGTGCAGAACACTCCCACACCGCATGGATGGTCTTATGGTCCAAGCCAGCGTGGCCTCTGGCCTGGCGCAGGCTGGGAGGCACTTCCTGGGTCTCAGCTTGCACCCTGCAGCTGTTAGCCATGCCCTCAGCCAGCTTGGCTAGAGGGTCACCCAGCCCAGGCGTGGATGGAGAGCACCCTGCAGGCGTGGCCCTGAGCTGCCTCTTCTGGGAAAGACATCCTTCTCATCTGCACAGTGACCGTTTCCAAGTTGCTGAGTGTAATTGGATGTTTTCTGTCATTGAAGATCCCTGAAGAACACGACCTGGAGAGCCAGATCCGCAAGGAGCGGGAATGGCGGTTTCTGCGGAACACCCGCGTCAGGAAGCAGGCGCAGCAGGTCATCCAGAAGGGTAAGAGCAGCCAGCAGGGCGGGGCATGCGCACAGTTCTCCATGGTGAGCAGAAGGCCCAGGAGGGTGCCCTGTGAGCAGCCCACCTGCCAGACCCATGTGCAGCCTTGTACAGCCCCCACGCCGCTGACACCCAGAGTACCCCTGTGCCCCCCTTGCAGTTAAGTCCTTCAGCAGGCTTGTGCAGACTGGAGCTGGGAGCAGGGAGGACCTGGCTTGGGGACAGGGGCGCCTCGGGGCAGAGGGGCTATTGGGACTGCACTTTCCATGGGCATGGTCACTCCAGGGGAGACTGTCAGCAAGGCCCTGGCTACTGGCAGCCTTTTTTGGGGAGCATGACCTCTGCACTGTGGTGTTTCCAGAGGGGAGGTACAAGTGCTTCTTAAGCCCTGGGGGTCCATGTCTCCCTAGCTGACAGGGTGTCCTTTCCTGGGAACAGAAAACAAATACAGGTCTGGCCTCACCCAGTATCTCCACGTGGTCCTTGGAGCAGTCTTCAAGTCCATCCCGAACTGCTTTCAGTCCCATTTGCACCAAACCTCCCAAATTAGCAACAGATGCCAGAAACCACCCCCTTGCTAACCACCTCGTTTGCACCATGGGGTGGAGGCATTGAGCGACTGAGGACCGCAGGCTGCCGCCACTGCGGAGGACTGGCAGAGGGAGCTCCCAAGAGCAGGTCTGGGCTGCAGGCGGCCCCCCCCGCCCCCCGATGGAGGCAGTGAGCAGGAGGCCCCCAGGGCCAGCAGGGATGAGAGCCAGGCAGCCTCAGCCCAGGGCGCAAGCCCACACGGCTTGGGATGCAGAGTTCATGGCCTCCCCCACCCCTGACCTCACAGCCGGGCACTCTTGCCCACAGAGTGGCTGGGCCGGGGACCTCAAGCTGCTCATACCAGCAGTTGGTCCCAGATGCAGAGGTGGTATGTGACTGGCATTTCTGGTTATGAATAACAAAAAGCAAGATTTCTAGACGTAAAAAGAAGAATATCTTTATAAACCACAGTTAGGAATTCTTTTTTCCAGTGTTTGTGACCAAAAAAAAAAAAAAAAGATATTTGTCAAAAACACAGGAGAGGGGCTGGTGGTCTGCTGGAAACGGCAGCACACACGGCAGGGAGACGCCGTGGACACGGCCCGAGAGCCGCTGAGGTGAGCAGAGTCTCACCCTCTCCAGGCACTGCCAGCTCAGCACTGGGGCGCGCTGTGCCTGTTTTTATTTGAGAGCCACCTGTATGCTGGGGAGGATGTAAACAGTAAGTAGAAATGCAGTGCCTGTGGCTGAACGCAGTCAACTGGAGAAGCACAGTCGTTGCCAGAGAACAGGAGCCAGGAAAGGCCACCCCAAGGCGACCCCGCCTCTGCCTTCGCCAGCGTCCGTGTCCTCAGCACTCGGTTCTGTGTTTGCTTTTGGATGTCTCCCTTCATCTTTCAGTGCTCAAAGCCATGCCCACTATTTTGGCTCTCTCTTACAAAAAAGAAAAGGAAACTCCCTGGGTGAGAAGAAGGCATCTCAGGCTACAGCAGCTGGCTCCACCGACACGCGCCCTTCGCCTGGGCAGAGCCCTCCCACCACAGACCACTCTTCTCCTTAGTGCGGCCTCTGTTGCTTGCTGACTTAAGAAAGAAGAGTCAGTGCACACCTGTAATCCCAGCTGCTTGGGAGGCTCAGGCAGGAGGATCAAAGGTTCAAAACCAGCCTGAGCAATTTAGTGAGATCATGTCTCAAAAAATAAAAAAGGCTGGGGATGTAGCTCAGTGGTTAAGCACCCCTAAGTTCAATCTCTGGTGCCAAAAAGAAGGGGAAAAAAAGAAGAGTTGGAAGATGGAGGAATTGGCCGAGCCACTCACTCAGCTGAGCACTGAGCAGTGCCGACATTCTGTGGCTGCAACCCTTGGCACTGTGGTCTCAGGGCCACCTGAACAGCATAGGGCATGGGCAAGGGAAGGAGGCTGCTGTGTAAGACTCACAGCCAAAGTCAGCCCAGCCACCCACAGCAGATCAGCTGTGCCCAGGTGGGGGCTGCCCTCCTGCTGGGCTCCCCCGCTGCTCCACACCAGCATAGCTACACAGAGCCACCGGCTTTTCTCTGTCCACCCTGGAGATGTTCTCACCAGCTGAGGAGGCATATGGTCCCCAAAGCGCCCAGGTGCCAGGGCCACACAGGAGTCTGTGGTCAGAGCTGGCCTTGCTGCCTTTCTCCTCAGGGCTGTGCAGAAGAGCCCCGTGCTAGGGACCCGCACCTGGTCCAAGCAAACCCCTGTTATCCAACAGAAGCATATCTCAGCCCGTCCCAGCTGCGTCTCTTGCCTCTTCTTCTGGCTGTTTCTCAGGTGGGCTCTTGCAAAGCCCTAAGCGGGTATTTCCTTGTGCTGGTGTGAGGCCTGGTGAGGAGGAACCCACACCCTCTCTGGCTAGCCTTATGAGTCTGTGTCCTCTGGTCATGGACTCCTGGCTAGCCTCTTTCTGGACTGGAAGACCCCTTGAATATGGTGCAGGTGGTGGCTGCCCCTGTCCCAGGCCTGAGTCTCAGGCCTGAGTCTCTGCAGGTCACAGCCCTGGGGCTTCATTCTGAATCCATCCATACGCCCTTCATAGACCCCTTAGCCACAGATCTGCACTGCCATGAACACTGCTGCCGTCTGGCCTGAGGGCCTTGATGGAGCACTTGCCAGCATCGGCTCTGAGCCAGGACACCCCTGCCCCTGGGATGCTGCCTCCTGGGGTGTGCTCTGGCCCCCTCCCGGGTTCCTGCTTTGCCTTGGTCTCCTTGGTGCCTCTCCCGGCCCCCAGACACAAGCATTGACACTGGCCTTTCTAAAACATGTGGGTATTGCTGTCTACAAGCCAGCCCTGGCTCATCCTGCTTCCCCCCCACACCCCGGCAGGCATCACCAGACTGGACGACCAGATATTTCTGAACAGGAATCCTGGTGTCCCCTCCGTGGTCAAGTTCCACCCCTTCACACCATGTATCGCCGTGGCTGACAAGGACAGCATCTGGTAGGCCTCACTCACGGACCCTACCTGGGGACAGCACCAGTGCCCAGCATCCCTGCGTTCTCCCCGCCATCCCCTGCCCACCCACCCATGCCCCGCTCTAGTCATGTTACTGAAGGTGGCCTCTAGTTCCATGGGCCTCAGGACAGGGACAAGAGCCTCCAGACCTGCTCCGTGATAAAGAAGCATGTTGAGAGGCTCCCACAGAAGAGCACCCAGGAGAAGGCGCGGCCCCGAGAGCCGGGCCTCACAGCAGCGAGCCTGGCTTGTGCGGTGCAGGGTACCCGCTGGCGGTGAGGTGGGCAGGGGCAGTGTCGTGACGCCTACTGTCCTCACTTGCTTACTCCGCTTTAGTTGTGGTGAAATATAACGTCCAGGCTGCCCACGCTGGACGTTTCCATGGTGCCCCCAGAGCACCCCATCTTCCCAAACTGTAGCAGTCCCATCACAGCCAGATACCTGCTCCCTGGCCTGGCCACCCCCACTGTGCCCCAGGTGGGCAACTCTAGGGACTTGTAGAAGTGACTGCACAGCACTGCCCTCTCGTGCCTGGCTCATGTGACACAGCAGTGTCCACGGCAACTTGCCGTGGCATGGCAGGAGCAGGAGCTGCCTTGAGCCCTCTTCCACTGGAAGGGGAAGCATTTTCTCCCCCACCCCATCTGGGCCCCCAGCTGGCTCCGCACTGCAGTGGACGGGGGTGGACGTGTAGCCCCATGTTCCTGTCATCTCTCCATCCCTGGATGGGCCCAAAGGAGGAGGGGCTGACCTTCTGTGTCCAGCGGTGCTCAGGGCTCCAGCTTCTCCTCACTCCCCTCGTTACTTTGGCTCTTGGTGGCAGCCGTCCCGTGGGCGTGAGTGACCGGTGTCTTGCTGTGACTCTGTTTGCATTCCCCTGATGGTCGGTCTCATTCCTCTTATCCCCTCAAGTTTTTGGGACTGGGAGAAAGGAGAAAAGCTGGATTACTTCCACAATGGGAACCCTCGCTACACCAGGGTCACTGCCATGGAGTACCTGAACGGCCAGGACTGCTCCCTTCTCCTGACAGCCACAGGTGAGTGGCCTGGCTGCATGCACCTGAGCCGCGCAGAGCAAGGGGGCCATGAGACACGCTGTTCAGTTTGTCACTCAGACCAGGGAGGCTCGGAGGCTGGGGCACTCGTGGTGGAGCTGCTTCCCTCACATGAAGGGCCCTGGGTTCCAAAGCAGCCCCACAAAAAAGTAAAAATGAAGTTTAAAAGTGGGGGTGTTTGTCAGGTGCGGAGGCGCACTCCTGTAATCCCAGCAGCTTGGGAGGCTGAGACTTGAGGATTGCGAGTTCAAAGGCAGCCTCAGCAAGGACGAAGCCCTAAGCAACTCAGTAAGATCCTGTCTCTAGGGGCTGAGGTTGTGGCTCAGTGGTAGAGCACTTGCCTCGCACGTGCTGGGCCCTGGGTTCAATCCGCAGCACCACATAAGAATAAATAAACAAAATAAAGGTATTGGTCCGTCTTCAACTAAAATAAATATCTAAAAAAAAAAAAAGACGCTGTCTCTAAATAAAATACAAAATAGGCCTGGAGATGTGGCTCAGTGGTCGAGTGCCCCTGAGTTCAATCCCTGTTACCAAAGAAAAAATTTTTTTTAAATGGGGGTGTTTATAAAAGGGTATGGTCCCAGGGCAGGAGCAGAGATGGCAGCGTTGGCAGGACTCCTGGACAGTGACCTCTCGCCTTGGGTCTCTGGCCCTTCCATGTTTCCGGGAAACATCCCACCACCAGCCTCTGTCCCCTTGGCCTTCCTGGGAGACGCAGTGGGCAGCAGCTCACTGCCTGGCTATGATGGCCCAGGGCTGCATTCCCCCTTCCTTTGCAAGTTGGGCTTCTCTGGAAGGGTGCCCATCAGGTAGCGGTGGCCGTGGATCTCACACTGGAGATTTTCTTGGTTTTTATTTTGGCCTGAAACATCATCATCCCACTCTTACTATAGAGCAGTAGTTCTCCAAGCCAGTCACCCTAGGCTGGTGCCATTTCTTTTTTTTTTTTTTTTTTTTTAATATTTATTTTTTAGGTATAGTTGGACACATGCCTTTATTTTATTTATTTATGTTATGTGCTGCTGAGGATCAACCCAGGGCCTCACACGTGCTAGGCAAACGCTCTACTGCTGAGCCACAACCCCAGTCCCCTGGCTGTCATTTCTTTTGGCACTTTAAATTTGACTCCATGGGGGCTAGGGTTAGAGCTCAGTGGTAGCGTGCTTACCTAGCACGTCTGAGGCACTGGGTTTGATCCCCAGCACCACAAAAATACATAAATAAGTAAAATGAAAGTATTGTGTCCATCTACAATTAAAAAAAAAATTAAAAGAAAATTTTGATTCCATGATGCCTTCTTGCTAACGAGAAGCCAGGGTCAAGCTGTGTGGGTAGGAAGGTGTCAGTACCGGAGGGAGGAGACCAGCATCTAGGCTCAACTGCCCTGGGCCGCTCCGCCCTGTCTTGTCCTGGTCCCGGACCTGAGCATCTGAGCTCCCGAGGCTGCTGCTTGTCAGTGACATCTATTTTGAAGTGTTTGTGGGTTCCCTGTGACTGACCTGACCATGAGGAAATGTCCCTTAGCAGCTGCTCCTCCAAGAAGAGCCATCTCAGCCTGGTAGAAGGAAGCCCATGTCCAAAGCCAGTCCTTCCCTGTAGGCGTCGGCACAGTGGGCAGGGCCCAGCAAGGCCCAGCCGAGGGGCAGCACAATTCAGACATGAGCATCTCTTATCACCAAAGGCAAGAAGGCTGGATGGGCTCCTTAAGAGTGGGCCCCTATGGGGAGCCACAGAGCAGGGCACTCACTGCAAGGTGGTCATAGAGAGCCAGGCACACAGGTGGAGGAGGCCAACCTTCAGGACTGAGGCCAAAGAGTGGGTCCTGGGGAGGGAGGCTCACCACACACAGCTGACCCCCTGCCTGTCTGCTGGAGGATGCTGAGGGCACCTGCAAGGCAGAGGGCCTCCTGTGTCTGTGTGAGAGCCCCGTGGGCCACCCTCCCTTCCAGCTTCAGGCTGGTTTGTGTGCAGAGCACCGAGGCAGGTGGGGACAAGGTGCAGGCCTAAAGGTTTTGGACAGAATGGGTCTGCACAAGATGAGCAACTGAAGTACTCAAGGGGAAGAGCAGAGAAGGTGAGGCCCGCCCGTCTCCCATCTTCCACCAAGCCCTCCTTCCCACCCCGGGGACAAGCTGGAGGCCACAGAGCTCCCCTTCAGGGATCCCAAGCCGGCTCCAGAGAAGCTCTGTGGCCTCCAGGTGCCCAGAGACCACAGGTCCCATTGCCCTGCTGCCAGCTTCCCCGGTTGCCCTTCAGGAAGTGAGCACAGAGTCCCACACTGCGAGAGCATGGGAATAGGTGTCCAGAGCGCCTGGCTGCCCTGTGCAGGGCCCACTGTTGGGCATGGTGGAGCATGATGTCCAGGACAGGGATCTGACCCCCATGTGGGGTGCAGGCGAGGCCAGCACAGGGCAGAGGATCATGTCCCCCTCTCTCCTTCTCAGATGACGGCGCCATCAGGGTGTGGAAGAACTTTGCTGACTTGGAGAAGAACCCAGAGATGGTGACTGCATGGCAGGGGCTCTCAGACATGCTGCCCACCACACGAGGTGGGTCTGGGCTCTTCGGGGAGGAAGTCCAGAGCTGCCAGGGTCACTGTTCCAAGGCCTCTGGACCAGCTCCCTACCAGCCACCCATTCACATCAGAGTCCCCAGTTTATTATCAGGTGGCCTCCCCTGATAGCCAGGAGGCTTACAGGCCCAGGGTTCTGAGTGCCTTTGAGTCTTGGGTATGGCCCTGAGCTCTGGTCACACCTGTCCTGGTGTGAAGCTGAATGTGGCTTGGAAACACATTGTGGTTAACTGGCCCTGAGCAGCAAATGTCACATGTTCCTGAGGACCAGTGTGGTGGGCTGCCCAGGCTGGTGAGATCGGCAGCCACCAAAGCAGCTCTGGGCATGGCTTTGCACCATCAAGCAGTTTGGGAGGACCACCAGGTCAGACTGTCCAGGCCTGAGTTTCCAGAGCCCTCTGTGCATCTTGGAATGGCCACCCGTGAGCACAGCCCTCTGACCCTGGTGACACCAGGTGAGGTGACTGTGGCCCACCACTGGCTGCTCCTCCTCCTGCCTGTGATTTCGGCATCCCCATCCGAGTCCTCTTCCCAGCCCCTGTCTGTGTGGGGCCTCTCCTGGTTCTCTCAGTTCTGTCCCTGCCCTTCCCTCCTGCAGAGAACATCAAAATGAGCCCCTTCTCTCTGGACCTTGCTCTTGAGACAAATTATAAGCAAGTAGAACCTCACTCCTCCCGCAGCCAGTGTGTTTCTGGGTTGTCGGCTGCAGAATCTAGGTTCACAGGGAGACCTGCCTTCCAGAGCTCTCTGTCCCAGCCCATCTTTAATGTGGAGTCACAGCTGCCTGTCCTCGGGCCACAGGGCCTACAGGGTGTTGGAGGGATGTGCCAGGGAACCTTCTGGACTCACATCTTAGTGTTTTGTAAGAATTCTTATATTAAAAGTTCAAGATAAAGGGAAGATGAGTGAGAAAACTCAAGATGGTTGAGAAAACTCAACCTTGACCTCGGTAAAAGTTTTATACGGAGACTCAGTGTCCGATCTCCCCAGAGAAAACTAAACTAAACCACAGGGCTGGGGCAGGTGTCAGGGAAAGAGCAACACAACTACCGTCTCTGAAACCCTAAAGAAAGACCAGAGGCCCTCCTCTGTGTGGGGCCGGGGGTGTCCTCACTACATTGTCCCAGTGGCTGGTTAGACCCTCCCACATACGTGAGAAGCTGTGCCACAGGACAGCAGTGGTCTCTGTGAAGACACAGGCAGAACCAGACCATCCTCCACACCCTGTCAGTCAGGGAGGGCCCCGTTCCCAGGGTGGAGCGTGAGGCTGCCAGGGCGAGACTGTCCCACCACCTTGGCCCTGAGAGAAGTGCGATGGTCCAGCTTCGGCCTGTGAATGTTGACCTGAGCCTTTGGTCAGTGGTGACTATTCATTAACTGGAGCAACCAAGGAGGTATACAGAGCAGCAGCCCCAAGGCTGGGGCAGGTGGCCATGCAGAGGCACAAGCCAGAGCCAGAGCTCCCTAAGTCACAGAGGTCAGTTCTGGGCTGGCCACAAAGCTGGGCGCCTAGCCACTGGCTGGCAGGCACCAAATCTACAGCTGTGCTCCAGGGCAGCGCAGGGCGAGGCTTGGCTCTCCACTACCAGGCCTGGGATGCGGGTGGCTGGTCTGACTTCCACGCTCTCTGCTCTGTCCTGCCTTGTCTCCCTGTTTTAAGGAAAGAATTAGCTCTTTGGTCAGGCTATGTATCAGGACACACATCCAAGGCCTGTGTCCAGGATTCGTCAAGCAGGGATCGGACCTCTGCCTTCTGGGGAGTGCAGTGTCTCCCAGTCCAGTACCTAGGGTGAGCAGGACACAAGCACACTTTGAACTGGCGCATGGTGCCCCCATGGCTCCTGCTCAGCGAGCTACACACACCTGGGCACAGCAGCCTCCCCTCCAGAATCCCTTCCTCTGCTCCACCAAGACTTCCACGCTGCAGGCTTGGCTGCCCAGGACCTAGGGCTTGCTTCCCTCTGTAGGACAGATGGACAGACATCAGCACTGTCCTGGAGGACTTCCACATCTCTACCCAGCTGGGTCTCTCAAGCTGCAAACTGGCTGTCCAGGTGTACCTAGACGTGGGGCTCTGGCCTTGCACAAGGTGCCATCAAGCCCACCTGCCCCCACCCCATGCTATGTGGTTGGTACCTTGTCACGTGACTTCCACGTGGGGACAGGTATGCCCTTCCTCCAGGGACGTCCAGGTCCCGGCAATGTTGTGGCTCTCCTACCTGTGTTCTCCTTTTCTACGGAGGCTATTTGAAGAAAAGAGGACAGTGGCCAGAGGGTGGGGCCCAGGCTGCACGAGGCTATGGCGCCTTGGTTGGAGGCAGGCGGTAGGAGCAGCTGGAAGGCCCAGGGCACAGGAGGATGAGGTGGTGGCACCACAGGACAGCCGGGACACAGACTGAGCTGCGTCCTGGGAGAAGTCTCTGGTCCAGAGAGGGTGACTCACGTGCTCTGCGTTCCTTGCTTCTCTCAGCATTCACCAGGTGCCAGTCCCCACAGACCCTCATCCTGGACCTTAGCCTGCCTGGTGCCCAGGCGGCCGACCACACCGGCCAGACTGCATGGACACTTCCTCTTCAGTTTCCCTCCCTTTTGTTATGAGGCGACCACAGCTGGAGAAACTGTGTGGTGCAGAGCACGTGGCCCCACAGCTCCCCTCCGGGGCTGCTTACCGCGCGAGAGGACACACTTAGGTGTGGCTTGAGATGTGGTTTCCACGAGGGAATAGCTAATATGACTTTCGGTGGAGTGCCACACGGACGTCTGAATGGCAGCTGTCTCTCTGGACCGGGTCGGAAGACCCTCAGGCCATCAGAGGGAAGAGCAAGTGCGAGGTCAGACTCCCGCGCAGCACTATGCTGCTCCGTGTGGAGGAGGCAGGTTTTGCAGCCCAGGGGCCCGCGCACACGTGGCCGCAGTGTGACTCATGGGGCAGGCGCGCATCCGGCAGTTGGGTGCCACACACACGAGGCCCTGGGCCCCCCCAGCCCCACCCCACCCCCAAAACAAACTGCTGGGGACTGTTAGATCTGGGTGGTGGGTTATAAGGGTTTATTTCCACCATGTTCCTTCGTGTATGCTTAAAACCTTTATAATTACACAGTTAAAGTCGTGTGGGGCTGGGGACGTAGGTCAGCAGTGGGGCACTCACCTGGCATGTGGAAGGCCCTGGATTCCATGCCCGGCACCACACACACAAAATATTTTTGTATTAAGTAGAAACTATGATGCGCGTGTATAACTCCCTGTCCAGTTCCAGACGGAAAAGGACACCCTCATTTCTTTCCTTTCTCTTTTTAACCGGGGCCTCTCTGCATTGCCCAGGCCAGTCTTGAACTTGGTGCTCCCACCTCAGCCTCCCAAGTGGCTGGGCCCCAGTACTCTTCCCTCTCGCAGATGCCTCAGTGTGGCAGGGTTCCAGGGCAGGCTGCCACCACCGCAGCAGCCTGAGCTCGTTGCCCTGGGAGCCCCAGCCTGGGTTCAGGAGGAGGTGGGGACCTGCCCAATGGTGGGAGGGGTGGCAGTGCTCCTTGGAGCCGCTGACTGAGTGGCTGCCTGGAGTAGCCCCAGGGACTGACCCCGTGTCCCACTTGCCTCCCCAGGAGCTGGGATGGTGGTGGACTGGGAGCAAGAAACTGGCCTCCTCATGAGCTCAGGGGATGTGCGGATTGTCCGGATCTGGGACACCGACCGTGAAACGAAGGTGCAGGTAACCATGGTGGGCCCCACAAGCACCTGGTCCCTGTGCAGCCCCTTCCCCCAGGCTCTCCATGCTCCCCCTGCACAGAACAGACCCCTTGTTCAAATAACCCAGACCCAGATCTCCAGAGCAAGCTCAGTCTGTGCCTGTCTCAGCCCTCCAGGGAAGCAGATGGGCAAGATGGCGCCTGCTGCTGGGCGAGAACAGACTCCCAGCCTCGGAGCTGATCACCACCTTGGCTGCACATTAATCATGGCATCTGACCCTGCGCTGCAGCATAATTAAGTCTAAGCTAATCCTGATTATTTTTAAATATTGTCTTATCTGGCAGATTAGGGAGTATCAGAAATCAGCGGGGTGAAATATTTTAAATTAGAAGATTAACTATTCGTGTGCTTTTCAAAGCTTTTTTTTTTTTTTTTTGAGAGTGAACCCGGGGCTTCTCAAGTGCTGAGCATGCGCTCTGCCACCAAGCCACAGCCCCACCGCTTAAAGCATCTTTTCTTTTTAGTTTTAATAAAGAAAGGGATCTGCGCTGGTTTTGCCTAAGACACCTGTGAAAGGGCCATACAGGCCACCTGCTAAAATCCAGCTGTGCCTACCGCTTTAGGAGCAGAGGCAAGATCACAGCTACCTCAGGGATGCACCTGAGGGCTCTAGTCCAGGACACCCTTCTCTAGAGTCCCTGGAGAGGCACAGAGCAGAGACCTCCCCACCCTCTCCTGTCCTCCCTACCGATGGAGAGACATTGGCCCCTTGGTGGCAGGAAGGCTGCTTGCTCCACATTGCTACAGAACTGAGCCAGGAAGGAGGAGTGACAGGAGCTGGACATGAGGTTGGACCTCACCACTGTTAGGCACTGTGGTGACGCCCGGGAGAGCTGCAGCCTGAGGTCACTTCCTCTCACAATTACTGTGCTTGGCCTCCTGCTGTCCTGGGCCCAGATCCCATGATGGCACCAAACAACTTTCATTGTGCTCCTGCTGGGGAGCTTGACAGATGCCCACTCCTCAAGGGCAAAGCATGGAGACCCTAATGCTCAGATCCATCTCCCTGTGGAGTGTAAGGGCCTCCAGAGCCAGTGTGTCCCTGGCCACCCACCTCCTCCCCCACTCTCAGCTGCCTTCGCCCAGAGCTGTGGTCCTGGTGCCTTCCCGGGTATTTTGTTGCCTCGAGGTGCAGGGAGAAGTGGGGGGGCTCTTACAAAGTCCTGCACCTCACACAGAGTCCACATGTGCAGATTTCCCACAGCGTCCCCACTGGGGTTGGAAAGCACGTGTCCGTCCCCGCCCCCACAGGCCCATCTGCTGCCTGCGGCTCCCCCTGCCGGCGTTCACCAGTCTTCCTGCTGTGTGCAGCCACCAGGGGAAGCAGGGTCCACGCTTCCGCTCTTCCCTCGACTGATCAGGAGTCCTCAGGGGCAGCTAATAGGAGTTCTCCTTGCCAAAGTGTACTTTGTCTCTCTTCAGGAAAGGGGGAGATGGTGTTGGAAAGTTTAATTGGCCAATAGCCAGGTGGCCCTGGGTGCCTCCAGGATGCTGCCGGAGCTCAGCCTGCCCTGGCCGGTGCACAGGTGCAGGGCAGGTGTTCAGGCAGATCTGGCTGCACCGAGTCCCATGTGCCCCTGCCCTTCCCTCCCATCTGAGCTCCTCAGCCTGCGATGGCCTCTTGCAGGTGGAGGCAAAGGCCGCAGCCCACAGGGAGGGAGGTGAGGCCCATGTGGGCTTGGGGTAGCGGTGCCCCATCTCAGCCCTCTCTGTCTGGGCCAGGACATCCCCACGGGCGCCGACAGCTGCGTGACAAGTCTGTCCTGCGACTCCCACCGCTCGCTCATTGTGGCTGGCCTTGGCGACGGTTCCATCCGTGTCTACGACAGGAGGATGGCGCTCAGCGAATGGTAGCTCAGCCCCACCCCCTTGCCTGCGGCCCCTGCCCCTCCACACAACAGCAGTTACCTCACTGCCCACTGAGGAGTCCCAGCTGCTCAGTGGGACATAATGCTTTCCCCAGGAGCCCACAGCAGGTTTCCAGCCAGGCATGTTCCACGCAGGCAGTCCCCGTGGCCGTGGAAGTGGGTGGACGGCCTTGGGCATGCTGGAGGTTGTGCCTGGAGAGAACGGCAGCGGGGGGTCCTGGCAAGGCCCCACCATCTCAGCCTCCATCTCACATGGGTTGTGAGCAGGAGCGTCAGGGAGTCAGGGAGCACATGTGGGCCCAGCATGGGCTGACCAGGTGTCACTGCTGCCACTCAGCAGGTGACAGGGGGCTGAGGCTTAAGGCCCTCAACAGGAGATGCAGAGCATCCACGGCTGGGCCGGGCGTCCCCGTGGTCCTGTTCCTGGTGTCTCGCATGCACCCACTGCTTTCTGGGAAGTAGGCTTGGTGCCAACAGGGACAGTCCAGGAGGCACAGCAGTGGCCACCAGAGATGAAATATCCTCATGGCCAGGACAGTGGGACAGGATTGAGATGGGTGTTGACTCAGGCACCCAGGGGGAAGCCAGGGCACCACAGGCTCTCATGTTCCCTGGGGGGAGGTCCCTGCCAGAATGGGCAACCTGTCCCCAGAGGCACCACTGTGGGCAGCTGGTAGACTGCTCCCAGGGTGCAGGTCAACAGCAGGAGTCCACTGCAGCCAGCTGAATCTTGCACTTCAGAGTGGATCTCATGGACGTCCATTGTCTCCAGACCTTTAGTTAAGCCATCCTTGTCCCCTCAAAAACACCCATCTGGGCAGGCAGGCACTGACCTTGGGAGTTGGCTCCACAGAGGGCCAGAGGATCCCAGGAAGCCCCCAGCCCCAGGCAGGGCCCCCTCAGTACCCAGCAAAAGGCAGCCTTGCTCCCTCAGGCCTGGTGATTGGGAGAGAAGTCAGCGCCCGTCTTCACCTCCCCCAGTTCCCCGGGCATTGGCTGTGTCAGGCAGCTTCCGTGCCGACCTCGCCCTCAGAACGCACCTAAGCCGGGTTCACGGTGGTCCCTCCTCGCCCCAAGCCCAGCACCCTCGACCCCTCAGCTGGGAGTGGGGACACAGGCTCTGGCCCTCCAGGTGTTGGCCCTACCAGTTCAGCCCTACCCAGTCCCCCAGCACCCTCCCTCCTCTCTCCCTTCCCTGCATCCGCCTCACAGCAGTGTCCCTTCCTGGCCTGACCCTGCAGCCCCTCCTGCCAGGCCCCTCGGCCCTCCCCAGGCATTTGAGAATGTTGCTGTTTACATCTTGCATAGGGTCAGTCTCCCCCCAAGATGGGGCAGTGGCTCCCGGGTGTAAGGATGGCTCAGAGAGCTCTCTGGACTGTGGCAGGAGGCAGCAGGAGAGGAGAGGCGTGCTTCCACTTCCCAAGCTGCAGGGCAGCAGTGGGCAGCCCACAGGCCCTAGCCGCTGGTCCCCAAGCTCCAGCAGGCAGGGACACAGGGGTCTTGGAAAGCTGGGCTGAGTGGGGAACCCCAAGCAGGCCTGACCCTGCTGCTTCTGAGGCCTAGGGGTGGAGACCAGCTGGTACCCTCCCTGTGGGTAGTATGTGAGGGGTCCTGAGAGCTCCTGCCAGGCATTGCAGGCCCCTGGGAGCCCTGGTCCATACAGCCAGCAGCTCCCACCTGGGCTCCTGGTCATTAACCCCAGAGGGCCCCTGGACAGCTTTAGGGCTTTTAAGGCTGGGGTTCACACTCCCGATGCGCCTATTAACACAGATGGGCAACATTAGTGACCAGTGATGGGGCCTGGGAGTATGACACAGCGTGGTGTCAGTGTGGGCCTGAGAGTGGCCCAGGGCCAAAAGCCAGCCCAAGGAGGGCACAGTAGGTGCCCACTAGAGTAGGACTCAGGAAAAGGCTATGTCCCCGCATGGGCAGGGCTACTTGGGGCCCCGCAGCAGAGGCAGCTCAACACTCTCCACAAATGCTTCCTTTTTCTTGACTCAAGGCCACATAATGTGGCCTCCTGTTGTGGAGCCAGCACGGCTGTCCGCCCAGAGCCCTGAGTGGCCTGGGAGAGGAGCTGAGCCTGGCCCTGCCCAGCACTGCCTTGCCTGACCACGCCTTCCTCCTCGCAGCCGCGTCATGACCTACCGGGAGCACACAGCCTGGGTGGTGAAGGCCCACCTGCAGAAGCACCCCGAGGGCCACATCGTGAGCGTGAGGTAACGTGGGATAGTCACGAGACGTCCTGCTGTTAAAACATTATTTTTCCTCCGTTTAAAGACGTCCTTGGTGTTTAAACAGGGATGCTGGCATTTCAGGCAGTAATTGACTCCGGCACTGGGACTGGCCAGGAAGGTCAGGGTGCAGAGCCAGAGGGTGGTCAGACACCTGCCAAGCAGAAAGGAGCCCTGGGGGGCATGGCCCCCTTCCTCCCCACAGGCAGCAGGGCCACATGCTGTTGCAGGCACGTGGCCAGCAGGACTGCCGCTGCCCGCTGCCACGCATCATTGTCTGTGCATAAATTCAGTTCTGCTGTTCGGTAAATACTGTGCTGAGAGCAGCGAATATTTATTTGCCCGTTAAAGGAACACCAGAGTGTGATTTACTGTCACAAAGCCTCCATTCTTTCAAAGAGATGCCCTCTCTTCCTTGTTTGTGATATAAAGACAAAACCCCGCTCTTGGGAGGGACACCTGCAGAGGTGGAAGGCAGGGCCCTCCTTGCAGGCAGTGTGACCCCACCCAGCTCCATCTCCCACCACCCTGGCCCCCAGTGGCCCAAAATCTGATCTTGGTGACCAGTAGCTCACTCCTTTGCACCTTGACTTACAGCCATTCCCATCCCCCATGGGTGTCCGGCTTTGCAGCAGGCTCAGCAGTGGCCCTCGGCATCACATGCGACCCTTCTCTGCTCTGGGAGAGCTTAGTGAGGGCCTGGCCGCTGGGCCCAGCACCAGAGCACAGCACGCCCCGGCAGCTTTGGCTTCCAGTAGCGGGTGCAAGTGGGTGTCAGACTGCACATGTCCGGGGCCATCATCCTCCAGCCAGGGCACAAGCAGGGCATCCCCAGGCCTGGCCCGCAGGCCTCACTGCGGCCCTCTCTTGCAGTGTCAATGGAGATGTGCGCTTCTTTGATCCCCGGATGCCTGAGTCTGTGAATGTGCTACAGATTGTGAAGGGGCTGACGTCCCTGGACATCCACCCCCAGGCAAACCTCATCGCATGGTAGGTGCTGCCTCTCCCGCAGCCCCCTCTCCACCATGCCACCTTTCCCCAGCCCTGCCACGTGCCTTTTGGAGAAAGATGGGGTGGAAGATTAAAGTACCATCGTGAACTGAGAACAGACCCGTTCCCTGCCGCATCTCTCCCAGAACACTCTTGAGGGGTCTCCAGGGATGGAGGCCTGCATCCTCACTTGAGGGCATCCAGACAAGTTGCCATTCTCTGCCTGGGGACCCTGGGCCAACTTCCTGGCCTGTCCCCACCACCACACCAGCCCCATCCCTAGCTGGCCTGTCCCTAAGCCATTCTTCTGGGGGCCGTTCTGTCTCCCAGCCCAAAGGAGAGGGACATAACTGCTGAACCTCTCTCCTCCTCCTGCTGCAGCGGCTCCATGAACCAGTTCACCGCCATCTACAACGGAAACGGCGAACTCATCAACAACATCAAGTACTACGACGGGTTCATGGGCCAGCGAGTCGGGGCCATCAGCTGCCTGGCCTTCCACCCACACTGGGTCTGTGCCCTCACACCAGGGTGGGGGCAGTGGGGGTAGGGGACAGGGCCACCTGAGTGACCCACAAGCCTTGGGCCTTCCCTTCCTAGTCTCCAGAACACATGAGGAGCAGAGGGCCAGCAGCAGTGTCCTCTGGTCCCTGTACACATGCCATCAGGGGAACCTCCAGCAGAAAGGTTCAGGCATGCTCCTCCTGGTGAGGCAGCAGTCTGTGTGATACAGGCCTGTCCACTCACTCTGCCCCTGGGCCGTAGGCGGTCGTGTTTTCAAGTTAGGACCTGCCAGCCTGCTCCTTGCAGTGCGGGGTTCCACTGGAGCCTGCCTACAGCTCTGCCCAAGTGCCAGCAGGGCCCTGTGGGTAATGCACGCTCTGCCTGTGCTTGGCGTACGGGCAACGCCCCATCCTGCCAACACCTGGCAGTTCACAGGCCGCCTTCCCGAGCCCTCTCAGTGCAGAGGTAGGCTGCGGGAATGACCTTGCCGGCTGCAGCCTGTGGCCCCTACTCATGCCCCTACTCATGTCTGCTCTCTCGCCCCACAGCCCCACCTGGCCGTGGGAAGCAACGATTACTACATCTCCGTGTACTCGGTGGAGAAGCGCGTCAGATAGTGGCACCGGGCTCCTGCTGCGGCCACCCCACACACAGTGAACCCCAGGCTCGCCGCAGACGCCGGCTCCTGACCCAGCTGCTGCCCTCGGAGGAAGGGCCACGCGCTTTCTTTTTTCTCTTCGCTGTAATGTCTAGAAGGTCCAGGGAAGGGGAGGGCTTTGTTTTGACATCACTTCTCGCAGAGAACCAGCGCCCAGACTCCGAGACTCCCGACACACAGCTGTGCACCGCGGCCCCTTCCTGGCCTCTTTTCCTTCTGAGGTTTTTTTTAAGGGAACAGACTTGTTCTATTTTCCCAGTGATCAGAGCATTAGCTACAGAAACGACAGAGCCCTGACAGAGAAGCCCCAGAATGGCCCCCACCAGCCTGGCCTGGCCCCACTGTCCTCTCAAGGCCTGAGCCTGGAGCCGCTGGGAACAGGCTGGAGGAGGCTGGAGGTGTCAGAAAACAGGGAGGGAGACCCCTGCAGCCAGCAGTGAGGAGGAAGCAGCCCCGAGCTGGCCCTCCAGGGCTGCTCAGCTGCAGGCCTCCCTGTCAAGGGGGGCCGTGGTACGAAGAGGGGGGCTCGCCAGCCTCACCCCACCCCCCGTGCAGCCAGGCCCTTGGACTCTGGTTTGGGTCCTTCTCGCAGGAGAGGGCCCATTGGCTCTGCTGCTCTAGACACAATGAGGTCCTCACAAATCAGCCACCGTCCCAAACTGCAGGCTCATCCCTGAAGTGCTGCTCTAGTGACCATGGCCAGGACCTCCATGTCCCTGCTTGGGGTGCATGTGTGCGTGGGTGCCATGGCCTCCCTGCCATGCACACACCTCACACAGGTGCGGAGGTGCACGGAGCCCCAGGGGTTGTGGGTAGCAATAGCCGGTCTTCAGCTCTTTGCCCTACGCTGGTGTGAGCAAGGCTTGCATCTTGCAGTCCGTGATGCAGAAGCATTCTGGAGGCCTAGCCTGGCCTGCCCGGTGTGCGTGTGTGTGTGTGTGTGTGTGTGTGTGTGTGTGTGTATGCGCGCGCGTGCATGTGCAGTTCCAGAGGGGCCTTGTGGACGGCTGGACCATGGGAGGGAGCTCGGAATTGCTGCCGATTGCACACACATGGCACAACCACAATGATGGCGTTTGGAAAGCGTTTCCATTTTCCTTGGGAATCAGGATCTTTCAGAGATGAGGAATGAGAGGGCTTAATTGATTCTGCTGATCAGAGACCAATAATAGTGGGGTCTGAGTGAGTCGGGACAGGAAGGCCAGGCCCCTCATGTGGGGGGGCGATAGCTCTGTTCTGGCCAAGACTGTCTTCCAGGTGGATGGAGTCCTGAGGGCAGCCCTAAGCCAACCCCAGAGCCAGACGGGTGGACAAGGCAGGATGGAGGAGGAGGAGACCCTTCTGCTGCCCCCAGGAAATGAGCTGTCCACCAGGAGGTTCCAGGGTGAAGGCCCTTCCCTCGCCTGGGAGCACAAGCAGCCTGGAGTCAGGAAGGCCCTAGAAAGTCCTGACTCCCCCACAAGTTCTACCCTTTCCCCTGCACCCCCTAAGCTCTGTGGGGATCTCCTGTGGGTGAAACCCTGGAACCTTCCGGAAACTGAGCTTCACCCACAGAGCTGCTGACCTCCCGTAGCTGAGGTTCAGCTCGATTGCAACCTGACTTGTATTTCTGTTACTTTTGAGGCAAAACCACCACTGGCAAAGTGCAGATGGCTCTGGAGGGGCCAGGCCCTCCCCTCCCTGGTCCCACTGGAGCCCTGCTCATGCTGTGCATCCACTAGCACCGCGTGGGCGGGGCCTTCCCAGGCTGATGCGAAAACTCAATCATGAAGTTAACAGGCTCGAGAGAGCACCGCCTAGAGTTCCTTTATCTCTATTTATTTTACCAAAATGAGAATTGAAAAAGACTTTGACAAAACATGGAATCGTAATGTGAAGCTAAGAGCAATGACAAATAATAAACTTAATAAAAATTAAAGACGTGCACAAGTGGCCGCTGGTGGCAGCCTCTGCCCAGGAAGCAACATCTGCCCCTGGGGGGCCAGGCAGGCCTGCGGGGAGCCTTGGGGCGGGTATCGCCTAAGTCCTCTGCAGCTGCCCTGGGCAGCTGGGCCTCAGCCCCACAAGAAAGCGCAGCACTTTACATCATGTGCCCCGTCTGTCCCTGTCGAGAGGAGTTTGTTCAAGGGAAGGCCGCACCTATGGCCCCAGCAGCTGGGAGGCGGAAGCAGGAAGGTCACAGTTCAAGGCCAGCCTCAGCAACCCAGTGCGGCCCTACCTTTGGGAGCAGATGACTCGGTTGCACAGGCCGAGCTCCAGGGGGCTCCTGCTGCTGTGTTGTAACTTGCTTCTCTGACAAGGCCAGCCGTTATGCCACGTGGGAAGTCCACTCGAGTCTCGCGGGGCTGAGAATGAGGTGTCCCAGGGCAGCATTGCTGCTGGGGAGAAAGCTGTGCCTCTGTTCCCCCTCCAGGGGGGCCCTGGTCTGCCCCTCCTCTCTCCAGAGCCAGCAGTGTCTCTCTGTGTCTGGAGGTCCAGGGAAGGGGAGGGCTTTGTTTTGACATCACTTCCTTTTCAATGTTGTTGACTTCCCTGGGCCCCTGGGTGACCAGCCCCATCCCATTTTCTTTTTTTTTTTTTTTTTTTTAANTTATTTATTTTTAAGAGAGAGGAGAGAGAGAGAGAGAGATGGGGAGAGAGAGAGAGAATTTTTTTTTTTAATATTTATTTCTTTTAGTTATTGGCGGACACAACATCTTTGTTTGTATGTGGTGCTGAGGATCGAACCCGGGCCGCACGCATGCCAGCCGAGCGCGCTACCGCTTGAGCCACATCCCCAGCCCCCCCATCCCATTTTCAAATGAACCAATTTTCAGCCTCTAACCGGCTTCAACAGGGGGCAAGCATAGTCATCGGCCCTGCGGTTGAGATGTGGACATCTTTGGAGGCATTATTCAGCAGACCGCCCCCTCTGTCCACAGCCAGAGACCCTCCTTCCAGACAGAACCCACAAAGGCTCAGGGTCCTTGGCCAGAGAAGCCAGGAAGGTTGCAGCCCCGACAGCTGCACGGCCGCGGCTCCTGCCTTCTGGAGCTCCCTGGCCTTGTGCTGGCCACTGTCCTGGGATCTAGTGGCCCCTGGGGGCAGCCTGCGGCCATGAGCAGCAAACCTGGGGCCTGGCCATGGGTGCAGCCTTGAGAAGGTGGGTTCCCGTGACGCAGACGGCCGCTGCTCCCAGTCCTCCACGCCTGCCAAAGAGGGAGGCAGCCGTTGCCATGGAGACCTGGAGGGCTCCTGCGCTGGGATTGCTAAGTCAGGGTTCATCCTAAACAAGAGAGGTGCCCAGCGCTGTGGGGCTGTGCCAGGTCAGCTCTGGTTAGAAGAGTGATATTTTTCCTATTAGCATCAGTTTTTCTGTCCGCATGACCTGAGAACAAATCGGGTGTTCATAACAGCGGGGGACGGACCGGAGGCAGTCTGCCACCAGTGTCCCCAGGGCCTTCTCAACAGCACCGTGGGGGGAGGGGAGGCCCTGAGGACAGTGGTGGCAGCCCTGGATGTTCCTGGGGCCCAGCCTTCTTGGCCCCACCTGGCGGGCTGGGCCTCATGTCCCCAGGCCAGGGAGGCAGCCCTTGTGCCCCTCAGCCCTCCCCATGCCACCTCCAACCACCACTTGGGTCCTTGACCTATGAGACCCTGCCTTACCCTGGCCAGGCAGGCCCAGGGCAGTTAGGAGGATGGTTGCCACGCCCCCCAGAACCTGCTTCTCCTTGGGATAGGTCAGCATCCTCCAAACAGACTGAGGCCCCACAGGGACTTCCAGGGGCCAGGGAAGTGACAGGCCATTTACCATGCAGGACCCCAGCCCCGAGAGGAAGGGCTGTCCTCCAGTTAGCATGGCCACCAAGGCCAGAGCCAAGGCTTCCTAAGCCATCCTACCACCCAGGCCCCCAGCCCGGAAGCCAGCGTCACTTTGGGCACAGCACCATGGGTGAAGGGGCCACGCAGACATGACCAGGAGGCTGTCCACCCCCAAGGACACCCACCCAGAGCCCCACACCTGATGAGGCCAACAGAACCCAGCGTATCTGGGGGAGGGGCAGAGTCCCTTCTAGCTTTGCAGGCCTTCCCTCCTCAGCCCTGGCTGACATGGGTCCCCAGGGGTAATGGAGGGCGGGGAAGGCATCGCCCCAGGCTCTCAGTCTTGGGGTTACCTGTGGGATCAAGAACTGTAGCCTGGCCTCGGGTTAGCAGGAGCAGGATCACACAAGGAGCTCCTACCTGGACCTGAGTGTCTGTGACTCCAGGAGGGGCCCCTGGGAGGGGTGGAGGGTGCAGCTGGGAAACCCAGGTGAGGCTCTTCCACGAGAGCCCGCCTCGTGAGGATTCCCATTCCGTGGCCTGTGAAGGGGAGAATTCAAATGATGCACCAGCATTGAATAATTTGAGAAGGAAATTAAGAAACCAATTCCATTTGCAGTGAAACACAAAAGAACAAAATACCTAAGCACAGATTTGAAAGCCACAGGCCCCAAGCAGATGAGGAGACAGCCCAGGTTTGGGTTGGAAGACCTGATAATGGCAAAATGGCGGTGCCCCAACGGGACCCAAGACTTCACACCAGCCCCGGCCCAGTTCCCCTGCCTTCTTTGCAGAAATAGAAAGAACAAGTTCATATGGCACTGCCAGGGGCCCCAAGTAGCCAACAACACTGAAAAGGAAGAATTAGATTCATGTCACTTAATTTCAACTTACTTCAAAGCTACCTCATGGTACAGAAATAAGGGCAGGTGGACAAGCCAGCGGGACCAGTGGAGAGCATGTAAGCCAGCCCAAGGACCCAACTTGACTGAGCAACTGATTGTTGAGAAGGAGGACAGACCATTTGTGGGTTAGGAACAGCCTTGCAATGGGGCTGGGCCAGTTGGAGAGTGCAGCTGAGCCCCCACCTCACCCCAGGTAGGAGGACAAGCTCATAGTGGGCCCATGACCTCAATATACAAGCTAAAATGACAAAGCATCTGGAAAAAAATTCAGGGGTGCACATTTATGACCTTACATATAGCAACTAAGTCTTAGATTTGACACCAAGAGCACATGACAAAAGAAATGATACACTAGAATTCATAAAAATAAAAGTTTCCATGCACAGAACATCTTCAAGACTGTGGAAAACAACCTACAGGAGGGGGAAAATGTTTCAAATCATGGAACAGATAAGGTTCAATATTCATAATATATCAAAAGTACTGACAGCAGTCGCCAGGCCTGTTATCCCAGCCACTCAGGAGGCTAAGGCAAGAGGATTGCAAGTTGGAGCCCAACCTAAGCAACTTAGCAAGGCCCTAAGCAACTTAGACCCGGTCTCAAAATAAAATTTAAAAAGCGCCGGGGTGCTGCTCAGTGGCAGAGCGCTTTGTCTAGCACATAGAAGCCCTGGGTTCCATCCCCAGCTCTGAAGAAAAAAAGCAGCAGCAGCAGCAGCAGCAGCTCCTCTGCTAAGCAGGACCAAGGCCCTCACAGAAAGGCCTTCAGGTAGCTTCCAGCCCTTCTCACCTTCTGCCTTCCACCAGGTGAGAATGCAGCGTTGAAGGCACCACCTAGAGCGACAGCCGGTCCTCACCAGACCCCAAGCCCGTGAGCCTCTTCCCCTGGGACTTCCCAGTCTTCAGACCTAGGAGAAATACATTCTATCATTCTGCCTAAATGACAGCATGAACATATTCAGACTCAAGGAAGTGCCAGGGACAGTAAGAGACCAGGTCTCAGGGAACAGAGGGCCAGGCTGGAACATCCCAGGCCTCAAGGGCTGCTGCCTTTGGGGCACAACACCGGCAACTTGGCCTGTCCTCTGCACTGGGCCAGGGGCTCTGGAGGAAGACCCCTTGCGAGCAGTCTTGCAGGGAGGCCACAGGACCAGGAACAGAGCCTGCCACCCACCTCTGCATGAGTGAGTGTCCAAGCAGGGCCTCCAGGCCTGGCCAGACTTTGGCATGGGCTGAGCCGACAGCTGGGCTTGGGTGGGATGGCTGCGCTGGTGTCATTCCCTATTGCTCCAAACAAATCCCAAACCCAGCAGCTTGGGGCAGCAGATGTTCTGCATCTCAGGGTCAGGGGTCCAGAAGCGGCGGCTCCACTGGGCATCTGGCTGGGGTCCCCCAGGCAGTGGCCATCAAGCTGTGGCTCAGACAAGCCACTGGGTCTCAAGGACCAGCCTTGGACATGACCTACCATCACTGCTGCCCTGCTTTACTGGCCCAGAGCAGAGGGGACCACTCAAGGGCTGTGGCCTCCTGTGGCAGTTGTCTTCCCAGGCCTCTGCCCAGGCACCAGCCTGTGTCCTTCTGCTCCAGGCTGCAGCCACAGCGCAATCCAAAGCTCAGCACCCTGCCCAACAGGGACCCCCACACCAGGCCCCAGGAGCCTCCTCCCACTTTCCACCTGTGTGGAAATGCCCACCCACCTCAGGCAGGCTACCAAACTCCTGTGCACCTCAGTTCCCCCCAGTGAAATGGCCTGTCCTGGGGTCCCAGGCTGGAGTGGGGCTGCCATTCCCTTCTGAAGGGCACCACATCCACCTAGGGGCATGATTGCCCGATGCCCTGTCCACTCATGGCCATCTCTCACCCATCCGCAAGTCCAGATATGCAGCTCTGACTCTCACCTGAACCACTCCAGGGCCCCCAAGCCCATTTCTCAGCATGACAGCTCACCCCACAGAACAGCAGCCAGAGGGACTGGTTGAGAGGCCCAAGTAAGACCAGCCCTCGCGCCCAGGCTGCCCTACCCTGCACTGTTCCACGGCCTCTTGTCTGGTGCTCAGCCTCCTGGCATCTGATGCCCTTCCTCCAGGAGGCATTCCCTGACCACCACCCTCCACCCCTGCTCAGCCACGTGCAAACCCCTCAGGGACTCTCAGAGCCGACAGACCCCACAGGGGCCTCCCAAACCTGCACCGCCGCGGGCTTCCCGGGCCCACCTCGCGAGTCCGCACAGGAGGGGCCTCTCTGAGCACACCCGGGGCTGCCACGGCCTGTGCTTGGGGTCCCGCCTGCCGCCCCAGCTCCTTGACCGCCTGTCCTGCAGCGCCCCCGCGTGGCCGCTGAGGGGGGGTCACCACACAAGTCGGGAAGTCGGGTGGGGCCTGGCCTCCTGGAGGGAGGTCAGTGGCCCAAGGCCCTGCAGCGCCCTCCCTGCCCCAGTCCTCCCCCTGCTCTCCACGGCCCCATTGGGAGTCCTAGCCCTGCATCCCTGCCAGCCGGGGTCCCTCATTCCGAGGGTCGCCGAGGTCACCAGCCAACAGGGCCTTTGCCCCCCAGGGCAGCCCCAGGACACCTTCCCTCTGGGGTCCTGCGCCGCCCCCGCTGCCCCCGCTGCTGACACCCCCAGGTGTGATCAAAGCGAGCGGTTTCCTCTGACACTCGTTTGTCCAGGACCGATATTTTCTGGGGGGCTCATCCCTTTTTCTCCGCGGTGCCACTGACTTCTCGGTCAGACCCGAGACCCCACGGCCCCTCCCCAGCGTCCACCTGCACCCCACGGCCTGCGGGCTTTCCATTTCCAAGAGCGGCCCCGTCACAAGTTCCCTGGGGTCTTGTTCCCTGGGGTCGCCTGGGGCCAGGCGTCAACATGTGCCCTGGACATGTCACACACATGGGCAAGACAGGACAAAAAAGTCCCTTTGGGGGCTAATGCTCCCTCCTTCCCCGGCTGAATGGAAACTGCCCCTCTCGCCCCTCTCCGGACACTGAGGATTGGCTTAGGTGTGGGCAGGACTCCTGCACTGGGCCAATCATTCATCACTACTCCCCAAGGCCACAGCTGATTGGCCTAAACTGATCCAATCAGAGCTCTCCCCTGTCAGCGCCTCGTGGCCTGAGAAGGCGAGGTGCTCTCTCTCCCTACACGTGCTTTCTTGTCCAGGAGGGAGCCTGGCCTGGGAGATGGGGGCCCTCCTGGACTGAGAAGTGGAGATGAGGGCCACAGAGTGTTCAGCTATGGCTTGCACACTGGTTGTGGTATCAGCCAGTTCCTGCACCCAAACGGACTGGAGTCACCCCGTTGGGGTCCCGGGCACCTAGCCCACCCTGCATGGAGCCTAGTGGGCCTCTGGACACAGATGACTCTTGAATGACGTTGGGTTTATAGCACTGGCTCCCACAGAGACCACTTTCACACCATTTGCCTCTTTCTAGACATGTCATCTCCAGGCCACGGGAATGCCACTTCCTGATTGCCTCCTGCCTCCCCAGTGCCTGCCCCACGTTCCCCAGCCTGCTGCTACCCTGGGTCCGCACAGGCTGGAGCTTCGAGCTTGAATACAGGTTAATTTCCACTAATGCGAAGCTCTCTCTAGAGGTGGAGAAGGTGGGGAGTCCTTGTCACCATCTCCGGGCAGTGGCAGTCCACCTGGTGGGCCTGCAATTTGTGGGATGGCCTCTGCATGTCTGCTCACACCACAGAGGGCTTCCTGCAGATCTAGTGGCCCCAGACTCCAATGCTGCTGACCCACCATCCAGGGATGGGATTCCCTAGTCTTCATTCCTCCAACTCTTTCCGTGGTTTTGAGCCCTTGGTTCTCTGCAGCACGTACCTTCCTGCTTGAGATGCCCAGAGAGGCTCCTGCCTTCCTGAGAACACGCAGCCCAGTATCCAGTGTCAGAAGTCATTCAGGAAGCAGCTCCTCCAACAGGAACAGAGTTCAGCAACAGCCTTGCTGTTGTGTTCCAGCTGGAGCTGAGCCCCTGAAACTCACCTTGAGCCCTAGCCCTCCTTCCAGACCAGCAGCCAAGGGTTGCCAGCGCCACCAGCGCGGGGAGAGCCTAGAACAGACCTCCCTCCGAGCCCAGGGAAGCCTGCTGCTGAAACCTGACCTCAGGCCTCTGGGCCCCACAGTGCCGCAGGACACTTCTGTTTTCTGCACTGACCTGTCTGTGGTTCTCTGTAGCTTGGCCAGCACAGGTGGGTGGTGGTCATCTTTGCCTGTGTGGCAAAACGCTCTCTGTCATGGCCCAGAACCGGTTCTGGAACGCCACGTTTAGGAGATCCAGAAGCAGCTCAAGGCAAATCCCTGTGGAAGCAGGACTGTGAGGACTGCAGGTGGGCGCTGGCTCCCACGGGCACTGGAAAGACCGCAGTTCAGGAATGACATGGAGAGGGCTTTAAATCCTCGGGTCAAGGCAGAGTGAGAAGATGGGGAAACATGGGGCTGCAGGACCCTTGCATCTGAAGACCCTCCCCCAGGCTTCCCCCGAGGTGGCAGGGTTACAGGTACATTGAACTCTCAGCCTCCGGATGGCTCCTGTTGGAGCACAGTGGGAAAGGCTGGCTGGGGAGAGCCCAGTGTCCACCTCGAACCCTCCCCCAGTCATCCCACTAAGCCTTCCCAGCAGCAGAAGCAGCAGTGCCCTGTCTGGGCAGCCGCCCTCACTTGCTGACCATACCTCAAGTGGGAGCCCGTCACCCCTCCTCTCCTCCACTTAACTTGAGGGAGACCCAGGTGCATCCAGGGAGATGAGTGGCCATCTGCCACCCCCACAGACATCAAGGCTTTGCTGATTCCAGCTGGAGAATAGTGCAGAGGTGGACGCCCAGGAGCCACACCAGAGCCACCTGGCCAGGCTGGATTTGTGGATCCCATGCCTGCCCTGGATTCCGTGGGCTTGTTGGTGAGGAGCCTTCAGGCCAGGGATTGGTGGAGGGTCCTGGAATAGCAGCGGCTGAGAGGCCAGGGCTGGGCATGAGCGTGCGATGGGCCAGGCCACAGGGCTTTTGGTCTGCGCAGCGGGGGCAGGGGCTTCCCTTTCTGTTGTGTCCGGGATGCTGGGGATGGGCCCAGCCTCAACCATGGGCACCTGCTCTACCGCCCGGCTCCCTCCTGGCCCTGCTCTTTGGCAACCTGCTCTGCCACCTGTGGCTGCTTCTTGCATCTGGCCGGGTACAGCACTGTGTACAGACAATGGAAATGCAGACTCCTCCAAGTCGCGCTCCCAGGAAAGTCCTCAGCTGCCTGGCGGAGTTCCTGGCCATAGCACCCGCTCTGGGTTACGTGGCCCACTGGTGGTCTCCCCACGGGTGACCCTGGTTCTCACCCTTGGCGGCTCCCTGCCCTGTCCTGGACGGATTGTTCTCCCGGGTCCTGTTTCTTCCCCCCCTTCTCTGTCCCGGTTTGCCATTCCTGTCTTCGGGTTCTCATGTGCCCTTTTAATAGTTCAAGTCCTTTTCTGGTTAGAGGTCTTCCCGTCCTACTCTCTGTTCACATGACCACTGTGGCTTCTGCCAGCTGACCGGGACCGCACAAAACAGAAGTCTGGTCCCAGGGCTGGTTCCAGGATGCAGGTCTTCCGAGGTGGAGTGGGCACTGCTTTGGATTTGACCTGGGGCTAGACTGCACTGCACTGCTGACCTTGGCAATGGAAATGCCTGCCACTGGCCGGGGCCTATGGGAGTCACTGTGTCCTCCACCCTTGCCCCAGGCGGCAGGGATGACCATTCCCCCGGGGCAGATGCCACTGTGGCGCCACACCTTAGGCATGCACCACTCACACCCTCGCCAGCTTCCTGGCTTGAAAGTTGGGGCCTTGATAGAAAGATGACCCTGAACTCAAAGGGCAGTGCTGAATCTCCACGAAGGCTGACCTCCTGGTCTCCCAGGCCACTCACAGCCTCTCCCGTGGCCCTAGTAGCAGTGGCCCAAGGGACTGGCATCCCACATTTGCAAGTCCTCCAGGGGTTCCCATCTTCCTCAGTGGGCTCCACAGCCTGCAGGAAACCACTCAGAGCAGGGCCACTGGGACACTGCAGGAAACCACTCAGAGCAGGGCCACTGGGACACTGCAGGAAACCACTCCCAGCAGGGCTGGGGTTCTTTTTCTGTAAGGACCAAATAGTCTACAGCTAAGGCTTTGCACAACACATGGATCTCTGTCCACTTCCTATCCTCCTCCTCTTCCTCCTTCCTCTGTCTTGGTGGTGGCAGGGTGTGTGTGTTTCTCAACCCTTTCCAATGTGAACCATTCTTAGCTCACAGGCTGTACAAAACAAAGTAGGCTCCAGGCCAGACCTGGCTTACAGGGCGCAGTTGCCAAACCCCGGTTTACAGACTACAAGAATTCAAAGATTTTCAAATCTATGTTGGCAGAGACCTGGGGAGTTATGTGTGGAAGTGGATTCCAGGGTGTTAGACAGGAGGCTGAGACAGAGCCCAGATGGGGCTGGATTCCTGAGGCAGGTGTGCCCACTGCCCAACAGTGCACCCAGCCCCTAGACCCGCCCTTGGAGCCCACCACAGCCTGTTTTTTGGATTGACTGAAATTCGGACTCAACAGGGGACTCAGTGGGTGAGTGTGAGATGCTGGAGTGTCCCTGGCATTGTGAGGACCAGAGTACAGAGGTCCACAGAGAGACGACTGTTGAACTGGGTCCATCCAGTGTGACCTGCACACCTACACCCCCAACTATACAGGTCGAAGACACAACCTTTGCATGTGGCTGACACCACCTGGGACCCCACAAGTGACAGGAGGCCTCTCGCTCAGTTCTGGGCCTGCTGCCAAGCTCACCATGGGGATGGAGGGCCATTGTTGAGATGGGCTCTGGATGTCACAGGGATGATGTGACCCAGAGCTGCTGAAGCTGAGGTGGGCACGCCCTGTAGCGGGCAGCCAGCCTGGTACTCAGTGTCCTGGCCTGTAGGAACCCCAGCTACTCAGATGGTCCCTGGGAGCAAAAGAAGTGGGCAGTCCCCTAGAACACTGCTCACTCTGTGCACAGAGACAGTCTAGGCCTGGTGGCCAAAACCTGACTTAAGTCACCCTGTTTCCAGACATAAGTCACAAACCTGGAGCTCAGGATCTGGAGAGAACCCAGAAAGCATTGCTGCAGGTAAGTCCAGCTGGTCTCCAGGCCTCCCCCAGAAGGACCAGTATGGGAGAGTACTGTGACCCAGAGGAAGGAGGTGGGCATGCAGCTCTGGAATCACAAGAGGCTGCCTTTAAATGGTTGCTGATTCCAGGGGACACAGATGCCCCCATCAGAGAGGGGTTTACACCATCAGATGAGGTGTGGTCTTAACTCAAGTTTGACTCTTAATGGGGCCAGGGAGCCCACAGATCCTTGCAGTAGCTGGTGCCCAGTTCTCAGTGCTCTCTGGACTAAGCTCCACCACGAGCACAGTCCCCGTATTTCCTCTGGGGAAGTACACCTACCCCGGCAACGGGCAACGGGCAATGCCAAGCCGGGGGAGGTGCCTCGGAGATTAGTGCCACGCCCTGGGGCAGGTGTCTATCACAACCCCATTTAACTAACCTGTGGGGTGGAGGCGAGAGGTCAGATGGTTTTAGAGAATCCCTGGGCTTAGTGCAAATGTAACAGGGCTGCAATATTCCCAGCAGCAGCTGTCCCTTACCCCCGGGAATGCTTCTGTCCCGAAAGGGAGAAAGCCTTCCTCCAGGGGCACAGCCAGATTCCACCAAGAAGTTGGGACTGGCCACGCCACTGTGTCTGAGCACAGCGAGAACCCAGTAGGGGAGCAAAGGAACGGCCAGACCAAATAGCAGGGGCGCGGCTGCTGCGCAGCACTTGGACAAACACTTTCAGGTCCAGCACGTCAAATGGACATCACCAAGTGCAGCTTCTAGCGCTCAGAGCTCGCAGGGCAGTGATGCCGCGGGGAGTCTGCGTTAAGTGGACCCGCAGGTCCCTCTAAGTAGGAGGTTCTTCTTCGGTCCCGAGCGCACTACCGAGGCCGCGGGGCCTACGTTGGCCGGCTCCTCTCCACGCGTCCAGCAGGCGGCGCGCGAGCGCGACCTCCGTCCCTGCGGCGGACCCGATGGGACGGGGTGGAACGCGCATGCGCGGGCGCTTTCTGTGGAGCGGGGCCCTGCGCGGCCGCCGTAGGCGCCGGGTACGGTGGCCGCTGGGCGGCGGCGGCTCGGCTGGGCTGCGGGCGCGGGGCCGCCATGGGCAATCTGTTCGGCCGCAAGAAGCAAAGCCGGGTCACCGAGCAGGACAGAGCCATCCTGGTGAGGCGAGGCGGGAGGGCTGGGCCGCGGCCGAGTGCCCAGCTCTCCAGCGGAGCGGAGTCGGGGACGGGGAGGGACCCGCGGGCCCCGGGGAGGGACGCGCAGCNCGACCTGTTCTGACGCCGAAGTCCGCCTCCAGAAGGCGCCCGGACGTGGCCGCTGGCCTTCCCGACGCTCCCCTCTAAGTCTGCCTCGAAGTGGGCTCTGTTTGTACCCGTGGGAAACCCCGGTCCGGGGCCAGGCGGCTCTGACCCGGGCTTCTCGGACCCCGGGGCATCCGCAGCGCCAGCAGCCGCCGGTCACTAACTCGAGCTCCAGCCCCGAAGCCGAAGCCCCCTGTCCCGCCGCCCCCTGCCCTCCCTCCGCTCTCCAAGCAGAACCTTCTGGTTCAGACCTGCCCGCCCCTCGCGGTCCGAGGTGCTCGATGTCCCAGAGCACAGTGCTGCCCCTGCCCTCTGCCCTGCCCCCAGCCAGCCTGCCTTCTGTGGGCTCCTCCACTCTCTCTGAGGCCGTGTGTCCCCTGCGGGCTGTGGGTGGTGGCCAGGAAGGCCTTGCAGGCGCAGGGCGGGCAGGCTGGGGTCGGGGGGGCTGCACAGTGGGCGCCTTCCCGCCTGGCCCTGCAGGGCCGGCCCTTGGTGAGCACCGGGAGGGAGGCAGTGTATACCATGATTACTCCCTGAGCCTAAAGGCGAGCATCTGCCTGACTGGGTTCACTAGCAGGAACCATCCTGCAGGCCGCGTCCTGAGTGTGCGAACTACCCTGACGCTGCTCATCACAGCACCACCATTTCCTCTTAGGAAATGACCTAAGGAGGGAAGAGAGACCAAGGGGCAGTGCCTGTGCCTCTGGGCAGCCAAGGTGGGGAAAGGAGTTTAGTTGATGGGCACATTGCCTGCTGGCAGCTTGTTTTCCATTCAGATGGACCGAAGTGAAAGGGGGAAGCTAAGCACACACTAAGAGGCAGGAGGGACGTCCCAAGTCTCCACTGGGCTGTGAGTGCCGTGGGCTCAGGTGCCCTCAGCTGCCTGCTCCTTGTTGTAGGTGAACCTTCCAGGGACTGACTGGTGGCTGCTTCCCAGCCTGGCCCTGAGCACACGTACTGCTCACAGCCCATCCTCCTGTGTCCTGGGCCAGGCTGTGGTGACTAGAGTGAGGTTCTCCTTGGTGCTGTGGACATGGGAGGTAGCAGATGCCAGCAGCACCCCACATCATGAAATTGGAAGTGCTTCTGGGTGTTGCCACACATCCCTGGGAGATAGTCCTGCCCCGCAGAGGTCGCTGTTTTAGAGGGTGGCCTACATCTGAGAGCTAGCTAGGCGGCCTGGCCAGGCCTAGTCGTGTGGGCTGCCCGATTGCAGACCACTTTCTCTTGCAGCAACTGAAGCAGCAGCGGGACAAGCTGAGGCAGTACCAGAAGAGGGTCTCACAGCAGCTGGAGCGGGAGCGGGCCCTGGCCCGGCAGCTCCTGCGAGACGGCCGGAAGGAGTGAGTGGGTGGGGAGGGGAGGTGGCCTGCAACTGGTGGGCAGGACCAGCCGGGGCCACAGCACTCACCCCGGCTTCCCTGGCAGACGTGCCAAGCTGCTGCTCAAGAAGAAGCGATACCGGGAGCAGCTCCTGGACAGGACAGAGAGCCAGATCAGCAGCCTGGAGACCATGGTAGGCCTGCAGGACCCCTGCCCGGAGCCACATGGTCCTAGGGGCACGATGCGTGCTCAGGGTTGGGGCTGAGCCACCCCTGGTAGTGTGCATGGCCCAAGCAGCATGGTTCCACTCTGGGTAGCCTGAGCCACCGATTGAGCAGTCAGACGTCCTTCACATGTCTTCTGGCACCTTCTCTGTCCTCTGTCTCCAATGGGCCATGGGAGGGGACAGGAAGGGGGAGTGCAGAAGTTGTCCGAATGCCCAGAAGCCCCTGGTCAGCATGCTGTGGCCCTGAACCCTGCCCCTGGGTCAGGAGTACAGGCAGGCTGCTGACCTCCTGGGGCTGGTTCTTTTCAGGTCCAGAGCATCGAGTTCACCCAGATCGAGATGAAGGTGCTGGAGGGGCTGCAGGTGGGGAATGAGTGTCTGAACAAGATGCACCAGGTAGGTCCTTGCTGGGCGAGGCATGGAGGAGGGGGTCCAGTAGAGCCAGCAGGGCTTCCTGCCCAGCACCTGGGCTGGGCCAGGGGTACCATCAGTGGCTGGCACAGGCACTCGGGGCCAAAAGGACCAAGGAGGGTGCTGCACAGTGCTGTGTGGGCTGGGTCTGTGGGTACTAGTGACCAGAGGTCTGGCTAGGGTAAAGAGCAGCGTGATGAGTAACCTCGAAGGTTTCCTAGGGGAAGCAAGCTCCCTCTTTGCCTCAGGAAGCCCAGCGCAGGCCCCCTTCCTCCTGCTCAGATGAGTGGGCCAGCAGGTGGGCTGTGGGAGAGCTGAGCTCCTGAGTGCCACTTGGTTGAGTGTGGTACTGGTGGTATGCATGCCAGTTAAGCAGAGACGCCATTTTAACTCACCCCTGGCAATCAGATCACCCACCTAGAGAACGATGCCAGGGCAGGCTCGGGTGAGGGGGTCTAGGCCCTGCAGCCCAAGGCCTCTGAAGTCAGGTCTGACAGCTCTGGCAGCCCAGGCCAGGGCCCTGCCCGAGCAGACTGGCCAGCAGACTGGTCAGGTGCCCCCTCGCCTGGTTTCACTTAAGCAGGGGCAGAGCACCAAGGTGTGGCCCTTGATGAAGGGGCTGTCGTCTGCCTCACTGACACGCTCCCAAACCTCGTGACCTCCAGGTGATGTCCATAGAGGAAGTGGAGAGGATCCTGGACGAGACCCAGGAGGCCGTGGAGTACCAGCGGGTAGGTGTTGCTTGGTACCGAGGCCTCCCCCACCTGCTGCCCAGTGCTGTTGCCAGCTTGGAGGACGTTGGGGGCAAACCGCCCTTCTTCTCATGATGGCTGCTGCTGTCCAGGGGAGGCCTGGAGCCACAGGCTGTCTCCTGTCCCTGGGCCCCAACCTAACAGACCTAACTGCTAATCCTTCTTCTGCAGCAAATAGATGAGCTGTTAGCAGGAAGCTTCACCCAGGAGGATGAAGATGCCATCTTGGAGGAACTGAATGCTATCACTCAGGTACAGGACCCCAGGGCTGGGCACAATTGCTGGGTGATGAGACCCAGGGTCAGGCATGGTTGCCTAAGCAGTAAGACCCCAGTTACTGGGTTACAGGATGCAGTAGGCCTCCACCTGTGGCATTTGCAGCTGTCTTTTTGAGCACAGGGTTCTGGTTTTGCACCTGCTTTTCCTTCCTAAAGTGACTCAGGTCTGTGCCAAACAGAGGCCTTTCTCCATAACTCTAGCAGCAGCTTGAAGAGACAGCATGGATGAGTGGTCTCCAGGGCTGACCCCCAGGACTGGCACAGGCAGTGACCTGTGTGTGGATAGGGCAGATGCCAGGCCTCCCAGCCATGATGTGGGTCTCTCCCCTTGCCTGTGTCTGGGCTGCTGTGCAGGTTGGGCCCAGGGGGGTCTGTTCTGCAATCGCATCCTCCTCTGCCAGACATCTGTGCAGAGTGCGCCATCTCTGTGGGCCCCTGCCTCAGTGTGCCAGGGCTTCCCTGTGCCCCAAGAGCTGCCTGCTGCCCCAGCCCTCCAGGGTCCATGACCTCCTGTCCACTGGGGCCTGAGAGCCTGGTGAACTGCATAGGAAAACAGGCCCCAAGGTAAAGAGGCCTCAGTTTGGGAGGTGGCCTCCCCCACAGACTGCCCTGGGGTGACGGCTCCTTGACACCTCCCAGCAGTCACGCCACTGTCGTTCTCTGGACCCGTGGACACCAGCACAGCCTGGGTGTCCATATCTTTTCCATATCACACCCATGGTCCTGGCATGGCCTAGCCTTGGGAATTGGGGCCTCTAGGGACAGCCCAAGAGTTGGCCACTGTGCTCCACAGGACCCCAGGATCATTGTAGAAGCCACTGCTATAGTGGCTGTGTCCCTACCTGGGGTGGTTTGAATCTCCAGAGATGCCTGGAGCTGGGGGCCGTGCAGACTCAGGTCTGAACAGGAGGGCTCTTGTCCTGCTTTAAATCCGACTGCAGTAGCTAGTTAAGTAGGTTTCCTTTCCTCGAAGACTGCTGGCCTTACAGCCTTACCCTTTGCTTTTTACAGGAACAAATAGAGCTACCGGAGGTTCCTTCAGAGCCCCTTCCTAAAACACTCCCAGGTACCTCCCTGCCTCATCCTTCTGAGCTTGTTGGGATGCAGGACGGCGCATCCTAGGAGGGAACAACACAACGCTTCCTTGGCCAGCGTTCCCAGTGCAGTGGGCAGGCCAATCTGCAGATGTGGCTGGCTGGGGGAAGCCAGGGCGGAGAGCCAGGCCCAGTCGCAGCCACGTCCAGATGCTAGAATTGGGAAGAGGCTCATCAGCCACGCAGGCCTTGCCGGGGTGCAGGCCCTGCCGGGGTGTTTGTGCAGCTGAGGGTGGCTCCCCTGTGGTGGCATCTGTCCCAGGTTCAGAGACCCCAGCAGGCCTGACTCTCTTGTCCTGGTCTTCCTGTTTCCTGATCCTCTGTGGCTCCAGGGGCCCTGCCCCTCACTGGAGCTGGTCTGGGGGCCATGCTCCCCTGCCCTGTGTGGGCCCACTGGCTTCCTGTTTGTACCTTGCCTCCCCTGGCTGGGCACACCTTCCCATAGTGGCCTTCTCTAGTGGCCTCTGACTTCGTCTTCTGGAAGCATCTGCCGTGGTCTTTTCCATATCACAGATGTGTCTGTTTCCTTCACAGAAAAAGACCCTGTCAAGGTCAGAGCCAGGCCCGCAGACCTGGTGGCAGCCTCGTAGCTCAGCCCCTCACAGGACTCGCGGGATTCTACAAGGATAAACCCACGCAGCTTGGGTGTGTGGTGGCCCTGGAGGGCTCCCAGGAGGCCGGCCGGCGTGGCCAGGCTGGCCAGCACAGAAGGTGCTGTCGGGCAGAACAGCAGCACACGCAGGCTCACGTGCTGGGACGGCTCCTGGGTGTCCCTTCACGGTTCAGTCTGACTGCACAGTGACGCTGCTGTTCTGCTCTCATTCTGGATTAAACAGCGACATGCAGACCCTTGGCCAGGCCCGGCTTCTGACGGGGTGGTTCCATGGTGGCAGAGGCCCAGGCCTGCCACCCGCCCCTGGTGCTGTTCAGCAGCCCTGGTGCCTGTGGGAAAGCGGACAGCGGGCCCTGACATGCCTCAGCTTCCCTGCGGGGTAGGGGCAGACACCCCAGAACCTCTTGGCACCTCTACTTGACAGCCTAGGCAAGCTTCTAGCCTCTGGGAGAGTTGGGCCAGGGGGCTGTCGCTGCTAGATTGACTCCCGGAGCCCCAGCCGTGCCCCCACACAGTGGCTCTGCCTTGCTGAGAAAAGACATCCTGAAGGGGATGGTGAGACTCGCTGTAGCAGCCGTGGCGTGCTCCATGTGCCCGTGGCTGTCCTGGACAGTCCCAGCCACCAGCTGCCAGGACAGCAGGCCCAGCCTGAAGCCACTGCTCATGCAAGGCACCTGTTTCGCCATCAGACAGCCCGGCCGGGGTCTCACTGGCCCCTGAACAGCACAAGAGCAGGGGCCACCAGGAATAGGGAGCTTCCTCATTAACCCCAAACTGGTTGCCCCCATATTAAAGTTGGCCCCTTCCTGGCCTGCTGCCTCGTGGACTTGGTGTGGTCAGCATCTTAGCATGGCCGGCTCTGGGGGAACCAGCCTAGCCCCGGCTCTGCAAGTAGGTTGGAATATGGCTCCTGCCCTTGACCGTAACTGAGGCATCCCTGACCAGCACAACTGGGCAAAGCCAAGGTCTGGGCACTAGGTACCTAGGAGGACATAGGGGCTCTGTGTGGCCTGGGCCCCCATGGTCACCTCTGGGCAGTTGCCCTCCTCAAGGTGGGGGGCAGTTTGGCCACACGGCCTGCTGAGTATGTGCTGTTACTCTGGTGGTTTTGTGAGGCTCCCAGGGCTGGTGGCTGGTGGCCAGATGTCTGGGCTGCCCTGCTTCAGGCCTGAGATGGGTCCTCCTGAGTGAGGGCAGATGGTTTGGGGTCACAAAGCCCAGTTGGGGAGCCTGAGGCCCAGGGAAATGTAGGCAAGTCCTCTTCCTTGGATGGCCTCCACACCCTGTCGGGAGACACTGGTCCATGTTGCCAGGTCTCAGCTTCTCCAGAGTCAGGGGCAGCACTGAGCACTGGCTTGGTGGCAGCCAAGCCCCGCCTACTGAAGTGTGCACGTCCGCCAGGGGGGGGACTTGCAGAAGCCACTGCCTGAGGCTGCCCGCCAGCTCCTGCCATGGGAGCACGTGGTGGTCCTGAGGATGGTATCCTGGATGAGGCCTGTCCAGGCCCATGACCCCGGCCCTCTGCTGCAGCAGGTCCAAGGAGCGACTCCCAGGCCTCGCCTTGAGCACAGCTCACCAGTGAGGAGGTTGCCCGTGTGTTTCCCAAAGCTCCTGCCTCTTGGCCTCCTCAAGGACCCTGGACTCTCTAGCCAGTGGGCATCTCTAAGGGAGGCCAGGTCCTGCGCAGCCCCAAGCATGCAGCTCTCTGACCCAAGCCAGGTGGGGCAACTGAGAAGAGGACGGGCCACATCCCCTTGTACTGCCCAGTAGGTTAAGCCTCAAGCATTAATCTTTTGAGTTTGCCCTTAAACCTCAAGAGCTGGCATCCCAGAATGACCTTAAGCTGATTCCTGCCCTCTGGCCTTGGCGTGGCCTGGCTTGCAGCTCCCTGCCTGCGTGGGGCCAGCCGCGGGAGCCCAGTGACATCCAGAGCCCGACCCGAGTTCCTTTCAGTGTGGGACACAGGACCCAAAACAGTCATGAGCAAGATCAGGTGCAAAGCCTGCGGCAGGACTGGCCCTGTGGAGTGAGTGGGGACTTGGAAAGGAGGACAGGACTGATGGTTGCTTGCTGGGAGCAGGCCACGTGGTGGTGCCCATTGCTGGGTGGGTGTGGAGGGCAGGGGAGTGCAGGGTGGTGAGTTCAAGAGAGTTGGGGGATACCAAACTTCAGGGCACAGGCTGGGGCAGTGGGGAGGTTGCCTATGTGTTTCCCAAAGCTCCTGTGGGCAGCCAGCCCTCGATCCATGCAGCCTCGGCTGTTGGTGTGTGAGATCCAGGGTGGCATCTCCACTCTTCCCGCCCCCAGGCTCATTTATTTTAAGTTGGGCCCCTACCTTGGAAGTGCGCGGACCAAGAAGCAGGGACCAGCGGTGGCCGCTCTGGGCTGCTCTGACAACACTGGGCATTCCAGTTCTGTGAGGCCTCGTGCCGTCACCTGGTGGAAGAGAGCAGAGGGGCTGCACCCCTCCCCGGGAGGCTGGCGCCCTGCACCTAAGCACCTCTTAACAGTGTCAGGTGGCAGCTGAATGCCAACCCAAGTTCTGGAAGGGACAGCACTCAAACCAAAGGAGTAATGACGCGAGGGACACGGCCACATTGAGTGTGGCGGCCGTCACAGCCACAGCTAAGTGCACACCCACTGCCCCCGAACCCCAGGAAACGGCAGGGGCAGCGGCAGCACCCAACCAGGGCAATCTGGGTGGCGCCCGGCAGGGGCAGGCTGAGTGTCGTGCCTGACATCATGTAGCGCTGCACCGCCAGCCCTTTCTAAGTGATCACACGGGGAAACTGGATTTTTATTTGAAGGGTTCCATGAATTTCAGCATGTGTGGGTCCTGGAACCTGTGCCCAGTCAGGACACAGGACATCCTGTCACTCCCAGATCCCCTTCCTGCTAGCCCTTCGGGCTTTCCCTTTCCCCACTCCTCACCCTAGTGACCACTTACCTGGTTTTTGAGAATGCTGCACAGTGAGAACTACATAGTGTGTCACCTTTGGACCCTGGCACCTGTCACTTCACAGAGCCTTTGCGAGGCACCAAGACTCCTTTTTCCACACTGGGTGACATTCCGTCGTGGATGAACCTTGTTTGTTGAGCTACTTCCAGGTTTTGCTAGTTTCGACCAGAGCTGCCCTGGGCGTGGTGGGCCCAGGTGTGTCTCCTCCGGAAGCCTGGGTTCCTGGACTGCTGTGGCTCACACCCAGCACTCTGTGGGTGGTTGCTTTGGCTGCCCTGGCTGTAGCCACCTCACCACTTCAACCTGTGCTGCCCTGAGGCCGGGCCTGGGCACCTGTCCCATTCTGACCTGGACCTTGCTGGAAGGCTCAGCCCTGCGGTGGGCCTGGGAGTTAGCACAGCCTGCAGCAGCTGAGCAGGAAGCCTACAGCCCCACCACCCTCCATCCCTCAGAGATGCCTCTGGAAGGAGGGGACCCCTGTCCCCAGTCTCAGGCGGGCATGGTGGAGTGCACTTGATGCCCCCACAGAACCTGGGGAGCCTCCGACAGGAAGGACACGGTGGCAAGGGCGTCATCGTGGCGACAAGGGGGGAGGGCTGCCAGCCCCCCCCCCTTCCCAGGGGACAGCTGCAACCAGGCACACCCTTGCTTAGCACTCTTCAGGTCTGAGTGGGCCTGCCAGGTGGGCAAGGGAGGGGCTGTGGTCCCAGGACCTCAGGGATTGGGACAACCCTGAGGACTTAGGACAACCCTGAGCTGTCCGTGGTGTCCAGACCCCCCTGGAGGATGTGACCTCATGCTGGGCCTTTGAGGGTCCCCCAGGTGTCCTGCCACCCTAGGCATCCCAGGGACAGCCTTCCACACGCCTGTGCAGGGGCTGGCTGGCTTCTGGCAGGGCTGGAGGGGCAGGGGGCTCATGCAGAGGTCAGGTGTGAAGTGACCTCAGGGGAGGCCCGCTGGAGGCTGGTGCTCTGCGGCCCCGAGCTCGGTGGAGAAGCACGCCACCCTGTGGGTTGGCCCGTGGAAAAGGTGCGGACAGCAGCCCCCGAGCCCTGTGCTCTTTAGCTGTCACCCCTGGCCAGGTCCTGTCCCTCTCCCAGCCCTGAGCAGCTGCTGGCCTGTCGCCGTGGAGCCCCACTGTGGGCTTGCTGTGGTGGAATGGCACGTCTGCCGTGAGGCTGGCTGTGCACGTGGCACAGGGTCACCCGCATTGTCACCGGGTGCGGCTTCTGTCTGGTGGCGGAATGATTTCCACTTACAGGTGGAGCACTCCCTGTTCACTCCTTCATCCGTTTGGGTTGGTGCCATTTTTGTTGTGTGAATTGTGCTGATGTAGGCATCAGAGCATGCGTTTGGGGTACATGGGGCAGGGCTGCTGGGGAGGTCCATCTTCTCACCAGCACAGGGGCTGCCCCGTCCCCGCCCTGCCAGCAGGAATGAGGCTGCGGCTGCTGCACCCCTCACCAAGCTGGTGCCTGTCCACCATTCCAGCAGGTGTGGGTTGGTGTGCCACGCGGCACAGATGTGCACCTTCCTGATGGACAGTGAGGGTGACCCCTTTTCATGTGCTGTGGCCCTCTGGAGTCTTCTTGGAGACGTGTCTATGCAGACTCTTTCCCATTTTTAACTGGGTAAGTTGGCTGTTTGTTGAGTTCTAGGAATTCCTAATATGCTTGCCCATCGCGTGGGCTGCCTTTTTGCATTTCTGATGGTGTCCTTAAGAGTTCAAAATGTTTCAATTTGGGGGCAGGGGATGTGGCTCAAGCGGTAGCGCGATCCCCTGGCATGCATGGGGCCCAGGTTCTATCCTCAGCACCGCATACAAAACAAAGATGTTGTGTCCGCCGAAAACTAAAAAATAAATATTAAAATTCTCTCTCTCTCTGTTTAAAAAAAAAATGTTTCAATTTGGGGGAAGCCAAGGAAATCTATTTTTTTTCTTGTTGCTTTTGCTTTTGGTGTGATAGTTAAGAAACCTTGCATAATTCATTGTCATAAGATTTATGCCTGATTTCCTTTCAAGAGTTTCATAGTCTTATTTATTTCTGTTAGGTCCGTGGTCAACTGAGTGAGTTTTGTGTATGGTGTGCAGTTGGTGGGCCTTGTGTTGCTCTGGGCAGTGGCCCACTGTCCTGGCCGCTTGTTTAAAACTCAGTTCTCTCCCCATTAAGCCACTTTGGCATCCCTGTCAAAAATCAGTGGGTCACAAATATCAGTTCATTCCCAGACTCTCAGTTCTCTCCGCTGATCTACATGCCTGTCCTTTAGCTTAAAGACAGCTTTGTTATACCTGGGAGGCACAGGTTGAGAGAACCTTTACAAATGAGACCTGGACTGTAACCATGCGCCACTGAAGGTAGTAGAAGTTGTGGTCTGAACTAACCAGGCTGACCCGCTGTGAAAACAAAACCCAACATTTTCCGGAGAAATTCTCTGGAGAGAATGACATAACGGATTCTCAAAATGCCCAATTTACAACCCCAAATTACTTGACGTACAAAGAATCATGAAAATGTGACTCATTTCCAAAGGAAAAGATGATCAACAGGGCTGGGGATGTGGCTCAAGCAGTAACGGGCTCGCCTGGCATGCGGGGGCGCTGGGTTCGATCCTCAGCACCACATAAAAATCAAATAAAGATGTTGTGTCCACCGAAAAATAAATATTAAAAAAAAATATGATCAACAGACCCAACTCAGATGACCCAGGTGATGGAATTATCAGAAAAACTTCAAAGCAGTTATCACAACCATGTCACATGTGGCTAAGGCCAACACACTTGAGGCAAATGGAAGAGCAGAACTTCTCCACTAAAGAGTGCGAGCAATGTAAGATAACGACACGGAAATCCTAAGCCAGTCCCAATGGCACAGTGATTTGAGTGGTAGAGGCAGGAGGATCACAAGTTTGAGGCCAGCCTCAGCAACTTAGTGAGAACTTGTTTGAAATTAAAAATTTAAAAAAGAGAACCAAGGGCTGTGGGGTAGCTCAATGGTAAAGTACCCCTGCATCCGATCTCCAGTACTTTAATCAATTGTTAATGTCAGGCAATGTATATTTTATATAACCAAAGATAAAAATAGACAGTAGGGGGGTCATGGCTCAGTGGTAGAGCACTCGCGGAGCACGTGTGAGGCACTGGGTTCGATCCTCAGCACCACATAAAATTAAATAAATAAAGGTCTTGTGTCCAACTACAACTAAAAAAATAGTTTTTTTTTTTAAAGAGACATTACAAAACTATAAAACAAAGCATAAAAATCAAATGTGTATTCACCTAATGATAGAATTTCAAATTGCAGGAAGCAAAACTTAGACCTGAAATGTCAAGTAGTCTCGTATAGTCAGAGATGTCTACATTTCTCTTTCACCAATTGAGAGAACAAATAGAAAATCTTAAGGACAAAGAAGAATTGAAGAACATTATCAACCAATTGACCCAACTGACATTTCACATCAAGATTTATGGATTGTAACTAATGTAATATCTTTTTTAAAAAACTTTTTTAGTTGTAGATGGACACGATATGTTTATTTTATTTTATTTTAGTAATTTTTATGTGGTGCCGGGGATCAAATCCAGTGCCTCACATGTGCGAGGCAAGCACTCTGCCACTGAGCCTCAGCCCCAGCCCACAACATAATATCTTGAAGGACATTTATAACATTACATGTTTATGGGCTGGGGATGTGGCTCAAGCGGTAGAGCGCTCGCTTGGCATGCGTGCCGCCCGGGTTCGATCCTCAGCACCACATACAAACAAAGATGTTGTGTCTGCCGAAAACTAAAAAATAAATATTAAAATTCTCTCTCTCTCTCTCTGTCTCTCAAAAAAAAAAATTACATGTTTACATTAAAATGAAAAGCAGTCTCAAATCAACCATCTCAACTTTCACACTAAGTATTTAGCGGGGAAAGCCAAAGCCGCAGAATAACGGAAGCAAGAAAGAGCAGAAAGAAATGGAAATTAAGGTAGAAAAAAACCATACAAATCAATAAAAATAAAACCTGGTTCTTTGGAAACCTCAATAAATTTGATAATTTTCAACTGATCAGGAAAAAGAAGATACAAATTATAATATTAGAGATGGGGCTGGGGATGTGGCTCAAGCGGTAGCGCGCTTGCCTGGCATGCGTGCGGCCCGGGTTCGATCCTCAGCACCACATACAAACAAAGATGTTGTGTCCGCCGAAAACTAAAAAAAAAAATAAATAAATATTAAAATTAAATAATAATAATAATAATATTAGAGAAGAAAGAGAGAACATTACTACAGGCCCTATAGACATTAAAACGATTTTAAGGAAAGACTGCAAACAATTTTATGCTCATAGATTTGACAATTTAGATGAAAAGGATAAATCCCTACAGATACAAACTAGGATGGCTGGGGTTGTGGCTCAGCAGTAGAGCGCTCGCGTAGCACAGGCACGGTCCTGGGTTCGATCCTCAGCACCACATAAAAAATAAATAGATAAAATAAAGGTATTATATCTAACTACAACCAAAAAAATAAATATTAAAAAATAATAAATAAACAGGGATTGGGATTGTGGATCAGTGGTAGAGCGCTTGCCTAGCATATGTGAGGCACTGGGTTCTATCCTCAGCACCACATAAAAAAATAAATAAACAAAATAAAGGTATTGTGTCTATCTACAACTAAAAAAGAAATTCTTTTAAAAAAATAAAGATATTGTGTCCAACTACAACCAAAAAATAAATATTAAAAAAGATACAAACTAGAAATAACAGATACTAGAATAAACAGATGGACCAACTAGTTATAAATATACAAAGAAAAATTCTACCAAACAGAAAAGAGAGACTTAATTCTAGTTCCAAACTGTTACAGAAATTAGAAGAATGAACCCTTCAGGAACCCAACATTACCAGATATGAAAACCACATGAGTCCTTACAAGAAAAGAAAACCTCAAGGCAGTATCCCTCATGAACATAGACCCCAAAACCTCAACAAGACATGAGAAAAATTGAAGATCCAGACATGTGGTGGCACACACCTGTAGTCCTAGCTACCTGAGATGCTGAGGAGGAAGGAACACTTGAACTCGGGAATTTGAGACCAGCCTGGGAAATATGGAGAGGGGTGTGTGTGTGTGTACGTGTGCGCGTGTGCGTGTTTGAATCCAGCAATAGATGGCATGTTGTTGGTTGGTTGGTTGGTTAGGTTTTTTAATTTTTTTTTTAAATTTTAGATGTTGATGGACCTTTACTTTGTTCATTTATTTCTATGTGATGCTGAGAATTGAACCCAATGCCTCACACATGCTGAGGCATTGGGTTCAATTCTACCACTGAGCCACAAACCCAGCCCCGATTGGTTGGTTTTATAGTACTGGGGATCAAACCCAGGGCCTCACACATGCTAGGCACTGTATCACTGGGTAACATCCCCAGCAAGAAGAGGTCTTTATCCTGAAGTTACTGTTTATTCCAAGGTAAAACAAATGGGAAATGCAAGGTTGGTTCAACCTTCAGCCATCAATCAATTCACCAAATCAGACTAATGAAGAAAATCCTTATGATATTTCAACAGATGCAGGAAAAGCATTTGACAAAATTCAGTATCTATTTATGATGACAGTTCTCAACTGCCAGTCAGAGTGGTGCATGCTTGTAATCCCAGCAACTCAGGAAGCTAGCGGAGGCAGGAGATCTCAAGTTGCAGGTCAGCTGCAGCAACTCAGCAATTCCCACTAACAACAACAACAACAACAAAACATTGAAATGGAAGCATAGGCTAGTTTTACTGCACCTCAAACTGCAGAGCTCTGCTGCCATGCATGCCAGTGCTTGGTTAAGATGGAAAAGACACTGAAGTGTAAGATTCAGAGCTCACTGAAGTATCTGCTGGGGTCTTGGAACATGTCCCCCTCAGACAAGGACTACTGTAAAAGGAAACTTCCTACCTCTATAGAAGACATCTACAAAATCCCTACAGACGCCATTGATACTGGTCTGGTGCAGATCAGTAATGTGTTCTTGTTTCCCGTGTGTTGAGGAATAAACACCTGAGAAACACCAAGGCAAGCGTAGCCAGCAAGTTTAATTTAAGAAAGTTCTAGAGGACAGACTCCCTTGAAGAGGAGGGGTCCTCGGAACCAAAAGCCCATGGGAAGAGGTGTGACTTGCTTTCTGCTAGACCCCGGGAGCCCCTCTTTATTGTGTTCCCTTTCTTTCCTGTAGGGTACGTGAGGTGCTGGAGGCCAACGACCCTCCTTCTCTACTTGAGAACTAGCCACCACCCTCTCCACCTCACCCTGTTACCTACACTGACCGCCTGACCTCTGCCCCTGCCTCAGTTGGCTGAGGAATGGGACACATCTTGTCCACTGAGCCAGGCAGGGCTGCAGGAGAATTGCTTTTTGGCAAAGCAAGGGCGTGGGGGTCAGGACACTGGGCCCACTTTATAGAATCATTCTCTCACCCTCGTGTTCCCACCATCCCCATCATCTGTCCCCTAACCCGTCCCACTCGGGGGTGAAGAGCAGAGTGGGCTGCCTATGAGATAGCAAGGAGGTGGCTACTCTCACACTCCTTCTGCTCAGCACCATATTGAGGCCTGGTCAAGGTAATAAGCAAGACAAAGAAATGAAATATGTATATATTGGGAAGGAAGAAATAATAATGCCTTCTGCATTGTTGATAACATGAGTGTCTACATGGAAAATATCAGAGGAATCAATAAGAAATCTATTAGGGGCTGGGGATGTGGCTCAAGCGGTAGCGCGCTCGCCTGGCATGCATGCGGCCCGGGTTCGATCCTCAGCACCACATACAAATAAAGATGTTGTGTCTGCTGAAAAAACTAAAAAATAAATATTATAAAAAAAAAAAAGAAATCTATTAGAACGAATTCATTTAATCAAGTTCAGCAAAGTCACAGATTACTAGGTTAATGTACAAAATTCAATACATATTTGTTTGTTAGCAATGAACAATTGGAATCTGAAATCAAAATTTTAAACATGAGTAGCAGTCGTTCAAGTCCAGGTAGGATGGAGTGGTTTATGGTGGATGGAGTCTCTCACTAAGAACTAGAAAAGCAGGGCTGGGGCTGGGGCTGGGGCTAGGGCTGAGTGGTGGAGCACTTGCCAAGCATGTGTAAGGCACTGGGTTTGATCCCCGGCACCACGTACAAAAATAAATAAAACAAGGGCATGCTGCCTTTCTACAACTACACACACACACACACACAAAAAAAAAATTAAAAAAAAAAAAAACTAGAAAAGCCAGACACGGATACAGAAGGCATTTCTCCAAAGGCATCAGAAAGCTGCAGAAGCAATAAAGACTGACAGGGTTATGATTCAAAGAGGGAAGCCCACGGAGAGAAGAGCCGGCCATCTGCAGCCAGCGTTTGCCAAGTTTCTGTTCATGCTGGTTTAATGACCAACCAGAGATCAAGGGGCGTCTGATCATGAGAGAGCGTAGACCTGAGGGCTGGCCTTCCCTCCAAGTCTTGACAAGTTGGGAGGCAGAGAGGGTGTTCAAGAGCTCAGTGAAAGCCGAGTCGTGCTGGTCTCAGTGCTGAGGAGGGAGGGCTCCCGTGTTCCCAGCAAGCATGTGGCTTACTGTCCTCAGGACTGGGCCCTGGAAACAGGAGCCAACACAGCAGACGGCGAGCCAGCCCCCCACTCAGTGCCACTGAGGTCGGGCTTGCCACGCTTTATCTTAGGAGCCAGAGAATAAGGATTTTAGCAGTAGTGGCCTCTGTCCACTGAACTCTGCTGTTGTGGGGCAAGAGCAGCATGGCCAGCGTGTGGACAGTGAAGCTCCGCTTCCAGGGCAGGCTGCCGGCCTGCGGCTGACCCTCCATCTGCAGTTCTGACACCCAGCATTCAGGGACCACAGTGCAGGAACCCAGGAGAGAAGGCAGGATGGGGACAGACCAGAGGTGGCAGACAAGAGCTGGGAAATCCCTTTGATCATTGTGTTTTGTTCAAATAGAGGAAACAGTGGAGAAAGTAGATTAATGGTAGAGAATCTCATCAAAGAATCTGAATCTGCACAGCACAGACATTTAAGAATCTCTGCAAACCCTGAGCTTCCTGCTGTGCAGATCCGAGCACCGGCAGGGAGAGAGCAGTTCCTTCTGGCTGACAGGCCAAGTCGCAACTATCCTGCTCACAAGCACTTAGGAGGTGAAGCTGCTGTTGTGACCAAAAGTGGCCAGAAGCCACGTAATGCCTAACAGTGCTGGGAGGCCCTGGGGCCTCTGGAGAAAGAACCCAGCCTTGAGACTGTCTGCGAAGGCCACTCAGCCTCTGCGAGCCTGCTTTGTCCCATGTGCTCTTCGGTGTCACCCAGCAGGCTCTGCCTCCTCCACTGTGCCCCCTTGGAAAGAAGTTGGAGACAACACAAGGCCACCTTCACTGCCATGCCCAGGAGCAGAGGTAAAGGAGGAAAAACAAAGCAGAGGTAAGAATGAGGACGAGTTTGAAAACAGCTGCTGTTCGTCGAGGCTGGCACCTCATGCCCAGGGCATCCGGGCTGGGAAATGGACGTCTATGGCATACGGAGATTAAATGACATCAGAGGGAAACTGAGAAAAAGTTTGAAGAAATACCCCAGACCCATTGGTTGGTTTCCAAGACCACCAGGACAACGAGGCTGATGGCAGTTTGAAGCTGGACGGCTGAGGGCTCGCGAGCCCGGAGCTGGAGTCAGTGGAACATGCATTTGGTCCTGGAGATGAGGACGGAACTCACTTGATAACATTGGAGACGATGATGAAGACACTGATCTAAACTGAACTCAACACTTCACACTTCAAGTTTTCTGAACACTGTCCTGCAGTTTGAATTTTGGCCATAACCCTCAAAGAAGATTAAATCTTCATCAGCATGAATGTAATTTGTTAAGGCAGACTGATTTGCTTCTAAGACATTCATTTCCTTAAAAACTGACAATGCTGAACTACCTTAAATGAAATGCTAAGCCCACTTTGTTCTATTGATGTAATGGAGCTTATGGATTGAAGAGCACATCTATTTAAAAAAAGAGAGAAAAAAATAAGGCCTTGCCACTGTCTCTTCCAGGACACCGTGGCTTGCGATGGCAGTGTGTTCCCATTGTGGAGCCCTGCTCTTCCCAAGGAAGCATGGTGGTTCTTTGGAGAATCTCTGATTATTATTTGGATTGACAAGGTGTCAAGGTATCCCGCACAGCCCTGGGGAAGGGGAGGCAGGAGCTGTGCTGGCTGTGTGAGAATGCAGGTCTTTGTCCTTGGAGCCATGATGGCCACTGCAGGGCTGCAGCAGGAGCCATGGGGTCAGAGTTGTACTTTGAAACCTCCCTGGTGAGCCAGGCACAGGGTTGCACACCTGCAAACCCAGCAGTTTGGGAGGCTGAAGCAGGAGGATTGCAGTTTAGCAAAAGCAAGGCATGAAGCAACTCAGTGAGACCCTGTCTCGAAATATACAAAATAGGGCTGGGGTGTGGCTCAGTGGTGTGGTGGAGTGTCCCTGAGTTCAAGCCCCATTACCCCGGGGGGGAAAAAAACATCAACTCACTGGCACGGAGGCTGGTAAGGATGAGCCAGGGGAATCAGGAAATCAGGTACGAGATCACTTCCTTATTCCAGGGTGGCAGATACAGCAAGAGTTGGACAGATTGGAGATTTAGGGGATCGAAGCTGGCAAGACGGTGGGTATATGTTCTGGGCTAGAGGTTAGTGGAGGAAGGTGAAGGAAGAGGAAACAGGAGGAGGGCCCCCAGGTCCCGAGCTCATTAGCTGGCAATGCAGCAGGGCAGTAACCCAAGTGGAGAACTGGAAGAGGTCTGGCTGGGAACTGTCTGGGGGGCAGATGGAGCCATAGCTGGGGCTCAGCTGAGAGGGCAGGGCAGGAAGTGCAGAGGTGAAAGGCACCCTGGTCGACCCAGGGGAGTCAGGGTGAGGCTGCACCCATAGACCCCCAACCCAGCCCCATGATCTGGGTCCCTGGTGGGACAGGGAAGAGCCAGCCCCAGAACCACCTCCTGGTATCTGCATTGCTGCACCATGTCCCCTCAGGCTGTTCTTCCCTTAAGCCTCAGTTTCCTGGCATGAAAGTGGGGTCACCAAACAGCCTGAGGAGCGGTTGAGTAGCCTTGGCTCAGCACCAAGAATGTACAGTGCACTCTGGGTGCACTCCTAGTGGGTGTGAAGTGGAGTCTGTGGTTTTGAGTCAAATGTCCCTGATGACACACCTGAGCATCCTCCCTGGTGGGTCCTGTCTTCTTAAAGGAGGAAGAATCCTCCCTAGAATTCCAGTGTCTTCATTCCAGTGCTTACTTTGGGAAGGGCCTGGAAGATACCTCAGTGGCCACCCAGCTCACACCTGGCCTGCTTTTGAGGGGCTCAGACCCAAACCTCAGCTCCCCCACTGAGCTGCATCTCCAGCCATACATGCCCTCTGGGTCCTTGGAGGGACCCAGCCTGCTCCTGGGGACCTGGAAAGGTGGCAGGTCTGGGCTTAGCATTTCACTTAAGATAGTTCAGCATTATCAGTTTTCAAGGAAATGAATGCCTTAGAGCTGGGAATGCTGTCCTGGCTCTCGTGGATGCCTTCCGGCACTTGTCCTGAGCATTAGCTGGCTCTAGGACTCTCCATGGGGCCGATGTCTCTGGGCGGAGCAGGTGAGACGTGAGCACAGAGCTAACAGAGAGGGGAACGTGGCCACAGGAGTTCTGACACTTCAAAAACACCTGCCACACATCCCTTCCTAGCCTGCTCCTGGAGACCTGGAAATGTGGCAGGTCAGGGAGCAGTCAGGGGCTCAGCAGGGCAGCACAGTGGTCAGAGCACCCTTGCCCGTTCCTCTGCTGCTGCTGGGCCTTGGGCGCAGGTAGAGGAGGCAGTGTGGTGTGGTGTGGTGACAGCAGCAACAGCAGGGTCAGCAATGGCTGTGCTGGGGAGCCACACTGGACCCCATCTGAAAGAGGAGGCTGGTCCTCTGGCCAGGACCAGCCACACAGCTCTTCCCGTCACTCTCAGGCAGCACTTCAGCCTTCCCAAGAACCCAGTAACCCCTGCCTTTTCGACAATTCCTACTCTGCCAGGCCGGTGCGCAAGGTTGCTGCGTGCCAGGAAGGGACCAGTGGTGCCAACAGAGCTCTGCCCTCCACCCCATCACCTGCAACCTTGGAAACGCCCCTCCCAGCTCTGGACCTCTGCTTCCCTTCCAGTATTGAGAAGCTGATGCAGGGCCAGCCCCACCATCCTGGGCAGGCAGTGGCCTGGCTCCCTGGCTCCTGGCTGTGACAACCTCAGCCCTGTCTGCCTGCCAGAGCCACACTGGCCTGGGCTTCCACGCCGTCTCTGCAGGTAGCAGGGGGGACTTTTGCTCATTTGTTCCTATGTCTGTGTTGGCAGGCATGTGTCATGCTTCCTTACCAAGAGCACCAGGCGGTGATGCAGTTGGGGGGCCATCTAGGCCCCACGGGGCTCACAGCACAGTCCACACCACCCCCTTCAGATGCCCCAGCACGGCGTGGGCTTCAAGGCAGGCAGGAATCACTCAGGGACAGTCCTGACTGCCCCCAGGGTTTCTGAAACACTGCTTGGGCAAGAGATGCAGCTCAGTGGGGGAGCTGAGTTTGGGTCCGAGCCCCTCAAAAGCAGGCCAGGTGTGAGCTGGGTGGCCACTGAGGCATCTTCCAGGCCCTTCCCAAAGTGAGCACTGGAATGAAGACACTGGAATTCTAGGGAGGATTCTTCCTCCTTTAAGAAGACAGGACCCACCAGGGAGGATGCTCAGGTGTGTCATCAGGGACATTTGACTCAAAACCACAGACTCCACTTCACACCCACTATGAGAGCTAGAATTGAGACAAAATAAATATACAAAAAGGGAAATTAAGTATTAGTAAGGATGTGGAGACACCGGAAGCCTCATCCACTGCTGGAGGGAACATTAAGTGGTGTGGCCACTGCAAAAGATCGTTTCTCCAAGTCTTGAAAAAGCTGGAGGTGGTCATCATGTGAACCAGCAGTTCCAAATCCAGATGTCTACCCCAAACCCACCAGCTGGCACGTGAAGATCACACTGTCACAAGCACATGCAGTTTTAACATCACTTAGCATACAGGGTGAAGGCTCAGGGGACCCTCACTGTGCTGCCCAGTGAGAAGCCGGACATTGCAGGTAGTGCCATGTGGCCTTGTAGACAAAACATCTAGACAGGCAACTTCTCAGACAGGCGGTGGCCGGGCTAGGCTGGGCTGGGGTGGGATACGACCGCTCATGCTATGGGGCTCCTCCGGGTTGATGGAAATGATGAGGACCAGGTCGAGCTGGCGGCCATCCCTCACCATGAGTGCGCTAAGTGCCACGAGACTGGATGGAACTGCTAACTTCTTGCTGGCAATGTTTTGCTCCATTTAAAAGAAAAGTTGTCACGGGGCCCTTTGGAAACGTGAACAGGAGACTTCTGCAGGGTAAGCTCACAGGCCATCCCCAGACATTCTTTTTGCAGGTCCAGGCTAATCACTCCACTGCTCCGTGGCTGAACCGTAACTCACACTGTCTCCTCTTGGGCCCTAGGGGAATGTGTTACTCTTCCCTTCTGAAATGGCCAGCTTGAAGGGTGCACTTTCCAGAAGCAGAGTCAAGATTCCAGCCTGGTCCTACAAACCAAGTACACCTGCTCTGCACCTGCACTTGCCCACACAAGTCTGTGGCCTCCCACTTTGTCCCTGCTAACCACTGGCCGTAGCACCTGTCCCACCACTCTGGGGCTGGTACCTCACAGCGCCTTTTTCTGGCTGTCCACCAGGTGGCAGTGTAGTGTTAAGCTCACCACCCCTCCCAGTCAGGGCCAGGGGCGGGCAGAGTGGCAGGACTGATGCCAGGTGAGGGGCCATGAGGCTAAAGCTGCATCTCCCACCAAGCAAAGCCTATTCTAAAACCCAAATGCACTGATGCTGGGTCCCACACCTAGGCTGGAAGCCCCAGGGTGGGTCCCTTCCAGCACAAGCACCCTCGGGCTCTCCTCCTGGGACAACAGCCATTCAGAGAACCAGACCTGCCTCAACCACAAGGAAACACTTCCCTTGAAGGTGGCACTAAGGCCCTGTAGTAGCAAGCTTGTGTCCCTGCCGCAGCCTTGGCTTCTATGTTCCTGATGCAGAATCGAGAGCACAGGGTTTTCCTGTGGGAACTCTAGGAACCAAAGAAGGAAGGGAAATTACAACAGGGCTCTGGTGCTCTGAGTCCTAAGGCACAAAGGACTCTGTTGGCTCCTGCAGCCACAAGGAAAAATCTCCAAATCTGGGTGAGAACTAACAGCAGACTCCAGGGGCGAGCTGCCAAACCTTGCAGTATTCTTCTTTCAGCTGGCAGCAGAGAGACGTTTGCAAAGGTCACACCAAGTGGACCTCCCGTAACTTGAGGGTAAAATGCTGTCCGAATTCATTCAGAGGTGCTGTTTTCCCCCTGGGGTGGAATATGCTTTTCATCTGGACAGCTAGGGAACAGCTAAAGTTTTCCATGAACCTCTAAAAAGATCTCTCTTCCAGCTTTGTGAGGAGGAGGAGGAGCCTGCTGGGAAGTGACATTCTCAAGCTTAACACTCACACTCTTTTTCTCAAAATCTTACTGTTTCTGACCAGACATGCCAGGGACACCATCCCAGCTCTCTGCACTTCTCAGGGTATAGAGGCCCTGGCAGGAATCCACAGCCTCGGGAAACTGCTGGACCCTCACTAGAAATGGCACCTACCCCTCTCTGGGCCCCCATAGCTCCAGCATTAGTTTGGATGGAGATTGGCAGAGCATCCATGCAGGGACTTGGCCAGTGTCCCCAGCAGCCCTTGGGCAGCTGTCCCAGCTGTGCCTGCCTGCACACCCTTAGCACACTAGCTCCAGTCCCGAGGGCAGCCCTGTGGCCCAGTCTGCTGCGCTGGGGCCCCACTTTAAGCACATGAGCCTCCAGCCTGTTTCCTCAGGAGCATCTGGCCAGGTAAATACACTCCTTCCTCCTGCTGGTGCCCACCCCACTCACACTCCTGGGAGCTGGTGTTGTCTCTGCTCTGTAGCCCCCCAAAATGGTCCCCCTTTCTTCAAGGCCCTTCAAGTACATTATAGCATAAGCTGCAGAAGGGCAGCACTGTAGTGTGTCAAAGGCAAGAGACCCTCGTGTTTCCAGAACACCTGCACCCATGGGCTGAGTCTTTAGGGTCCCACAACCAGGGGAAGAATCCCACTGCTGTGTTTGACACTGAACAAATAAAGGCTGAGCTGCTGTCCAGTGTGTTCCTGTTGGAGCAGTCCAGTGTGTTGTCCATACGTGAGTGGACACATGTCCTACTCCCTAATCTGGAAGACCTCTTCTGGATGAGCTTTCTCAGGGAGCAAGAAGAAACTGTGTGGCTTTCAGGTTGGGTGAAGAAAGCATCAACTGCTGGGAAGAGGGAGATGGGAGACTCACAGCTCACCCGAGCACCGGTGCTACCCCTCCAGCGGGAACTGCCCATCTCGTCCCTGTCCTACCTCCAGGAGTGACATGCCTGGGCCGTGCCTGGCCCTACTGCACAATGACTGTGACAGGAGATGATAGGACAGACCAGACAGCCAGCAGTAGGCATGGGGTGCTTCTTGCACTTCACTGGAGTTACGCACACCATCTCTCCTCGTTTATCTGTAAACACAGGCCATATACAGGGGACATCCTGTGCTCTGTGTTGACTCTACTGAACTGCTCTAAGGGGACACCAGTCGACCGTCCAAATGTTTACTCACAGTGTGGTACAAGGGGGCAGTTGGATCTGTCTTCAAAAGTTCCCCCACCCTTTGGGTACTAAGGGGGTTTTAGGATCTGTTGCAAGAAGAAAAAGTCAGATTTTAGGGTTGAAGACAACATTTCAAAATCTGGCTTTAAATAAACATGGAATTAAAAAAAGAGAGCGAGTGAGCGAGCAAGGAGCCTCCGGCAGCCGAAATTAGAAGCAGCCAGCCCTGGGCAGGGAAGCCATCTGTGACTGTAAAGCAGCATGGAAATGTCTGGGCTTCTCACCCCGGCAGGAAAAGCTGGCGATGGCAGGTACAGCTCTGCTGTCTCCGGTGTGGAAGGACCCATGGGGACCCGCTCAGGACTTCTCCCAGGGTGTCCTCCAACTCCAGATTCTGAAGAGCAGAATCCCTTTCCCCACCCAGAAATATCTTCAACCACTTTTGAAGCACTGCAAGTCATTTGGGAGGCAGAGCAATCAGATGGCATCTGTCTCAGGGGACAAATGAAGGAATACAGGGGGTGTGAAGCCAAGTTCCTCTCTCATCTTTGCCCGGGGGCTGAGTGACCACCCAATCCTGAGGGCCCTGTGAGAAGCAGGTGCGCACAGCCAGCACACCCCATGCTGGGCAGCTGCTATCCTCTCAGCGTGCTCAGTCACAGAGGCACTGACCCTGTTCAGTTTTCCTGCCCACCCAGTCACTGGGCAAAGCCAGCATGAGCTGGCTGCAGAGTCTCAGGTGGTCTGCACAGGGGTAAACTTCCCATCCAGACGGCACCATGGCACCCACCTTCATTCCAAACCTGGCTGTGGTCCCTAAGGTGCCGTGTACCAAAGCCTGGGCTGAGACCTAACCCTGCCATGCACTCCTCCCAACGCCTGGCCTGGCTCTACCCTCGTGGCCAAAGCAGCCAGTGCTGTTCCTCAGGCACAGCCTGTCCTTCCTCTGGACCTCGCCCTCCCTGCCTCACCTTGGCAGGCACAGGAGGGCCTGGCTGTAGAGGGCTCCATGGCAGGCCTATCACCTGCGGGAGTTATTTAAGTCTGCATTGTCACTTAATGTATTCTGATAGGTAAGTGGGTGACCGAGCTGGCAGACGCAGGATGACGCTGGGATGCAACAAGAGGAGCAGCAGCACCCTAGGAAGCTCGAGGCTCGATCAAGCCCCTGTGCTCACCCCCACGCTGCCTCCCACGGCACCTGGAGTCACGCCGATGCGATGTGCAGGTTATATAAGGGGGCTGGTTGCTGGGGAACCTCTTCCAGCAACACCCCCCCACCAGGGCAGCAGGGCAGACTCCAGTAGGAGGCCACAGCTCCGTCCCCTCCACCCTCAGCAGAAAGGCCCTCTGCCCTCCCAGCCTGGCCTGTGTGGAGGCCGCAGCAAGCCTGGGTTGGAACTTTCCAGGCCATCTCTCTAGAAGAGCCTAAACTGGACCAAGCACAAAGGGCCCTAAAGAGCCCAGGAAGCCATGCCCATACCTTCCAGGCATGGAATCTCCCTGGAGACAGCCCTGCCCTGCATTTTCCTCCCAGTTGCACTCTGTGTCTCCATCCCAGAGGAGGTAACACCAGAGATCACTGGATGTGCTGAGCTGGATCTGCACCATCTATGGCCAGAAATGTGGCCCATGTTGTGGTCAGGGAGAAAAGCCCTGGAACCAAGTCAGGTCATGGACAGAAAACCTAAAATGTGGTCAGGAAGAAGGGTGGGAGGAGCTTACACCTGGAGGGTGGGAGGGAGGGGTCACCAGCTGGAACCACAGCTGGTGCCCTGTGACCTGAGGTCTTGTGAGCTGCAAGGCCAAGACCCTGAGGCCCCATGTACCTCCTGGACAGGACCCCTTTGCAGAGTGCTACCCGCAGGGTGCTGTCTGTCTAGCAGTACAGGACCACAGGGGCCACTGCTCCAACTTCTGATCACACAGTAAAAGAGAGGGGATGCAGGGTCTGGCAGCTTCCAGGGTGGAGTGCAGGCGAACTGGGGGCTTGTGTCCACACTGCTGCCTCCTTTTAGCAGGCTTAATCCCACACCAGTTTTATATTTGCACACTTACTGTAAAGTCTCCCTCACTGTCATGCAATAATGACCCATTAGGCTTAACTGAAATCCATAGCTTATTCAGATTTCTTTTACCTTGTGTCTTCTTTTTGTCCAGAATCCCTCATGACCTTTAGTTTTCCTGTCTCCTGGAGCCGCTGTGGGCCTGCAGTTTTGCAGACTTCCCTTGTCTCTGACAGTGGTGACAAGTTGAGGGCAGTGGTCATGGATTCTGTAGCCTGCCCTCTGATGGCATTTACCTGTTTTTCTCAGACTGGACAGGCACTTGGGGTTTAGGGAAGAAATGGAATAGGTAATGTGCCCTTTTTGTCATGTCACATGAAGGGTCCATGATGTCACCGTGACTTCTTGCTGGTATTGCCCTTGTCACCTGGCAGTGACAGTGACATTGGATTCCTAGTCCATTGGGCTCCACCTCCCTGAGGCACCCTCACTTTTTAAAGGATAGCCTCTGACCCGACTCTCTGGGCAACAATTGAGTGTTCCTCATGTCCTGTCTAACCCTAACACACGGCGGGCTCACTAAGCTCTAGGTCCAGTTCTCCGGACTCTTCATGCCCCTCCATGGCCTGACTCCTCCCAACAGGGCTATGCAGCAGCCCCATCCTGCCATGCAGAGGAAATGGCTCCTGGAACTGACTCCTTGACCCTGTGTTGCACCCTAGGCCTGCCAACACCCTGTCTGACCCTGTCCTTCTTGCCCTGGCAGGCAATGGCCTAACACAGAAATGGGGCCCTGCCCTGCATGCTGGACAAAGCTGAATGTGCTGGAGGCAGCTGTGACAGCCTTGCTGCTGGCAGAGAACTCCCCACCCAGCCCAGTGTGTTCTTGCTGATTAAGTGGCTGGTCGGCGGGTCTGAAGAAGGCAGCCAACTGTCCTGTGGGTTCAGGAACCAGGAAAACAGTGCTCCCCACACAGTTCTGCCTAGTGACCTGGTCAAGGGACCTGTTGTGCAGGGAGGAAATGGGTAGCAAGGGTGGGGAGGATGTAGAGGAGGACCCTCCTGACTCTGTCCTGGAAACATGCAGACCAGCTCCTGTGTCTTCTGGCCTCTACTGCTCTCAAACTTTCTGGTTACTGATTACAAGTGCTCAATCCAGGGGTGAGAAAAGGGAGTAGTAATTCTGACTGGGTGGACCCCTCCCTTGGAGAGAGACGAAGCTTCAGGCTGAGGAGCCAGTGTCCCCAGCGAGCCAGTCAGCATCCCTTCCCAGTCCCCTGTGATTTCCGCAAAGGACTACCCTCTCAGACCAAGCTCAGCTGAAGCTGGCTGGGCAGGTCAGCAGAAGATGGAGAAGAAAACAGCTTAAGGCTTCGATGGGTGGTCACTTCATAAAGGACCTTCTGTCGAGCAAAAACTCCCAATCACTGTGCTGCCTTGCCAGGGGAACAGCTTGCTTGAGATGCAAAGGCTGTCATCCTGCAATTAAATCTGAGACCCCCCTTCCTACGTGACGTTGAGATGAAGCCACTTACATAACACAACTAAAAATAAACTGGTGGAGACATGCACACTGACGCTCCCTGCCCCCAGCCCCTCTCCAGAGCTGCCCACCTGTGGTGCTGTTGACCTGGGGTCAGCAGCTAAAGCTTTGTGGGTCAGATTCAGGGTCCAAGGTTGCTCCTGCCTCTGACTCTGCCTCAGTATGGTGCCAGTGCACATGGAAGGCCTGTTGCTGGTGCACAGGGCAGCAGACCTTCTAAGTCCAGAGCTGGGGGACTACAGAGCTCCATGGCTACAGTGCTCTTTGGGGACGCTCTGCCCAGAAGAGGATGGACAGTCACAAGAGAGAGGGAAAACCAGAAGCATGTGGATTCCCGTCTGTCTCTGCCCTCAGTGATTCTTGACAAGCTGCTCACTTGAAAAAAACTGCTCCCACCCCACCCCCCAAGAACCTGGGCTTATGTACTCCACCCCCAGCACAGTGCAGAAAGGCCCAGACCTGGGCCATGCAGTGGATCTGGGATAGTGTGTGGCTGTACGTCTCTGTGGGCCCAGACACCTCTCCTGAGGCTATTCCTCCTGAGAGGATACAGGAAGAGCAAAGCGTCTCCACCTTGACATTTGACATGGCTTCCTTTTGCTCACTGTGGACAGGGTGTGCTGATGGGTGAGATTCCACACATGGGCCAAAAGTTTCTAGCCATGCTGACTGCCAAATCTTTAGTAGAATAAGCAGATTCCTCAGCTGCCCGACACACTCTCAGAATCAGGAAAAAGGAACAAGGTGAGGTTTGTAAATACCTTTGAGTGCCTCCCAAATTAAAAAGGGGTCGGGGCAAGGACAGCCTCCTAACCACGCCAAGCTGGTGGAGACACCCAGTCTGTCAGCCCACCTACCACTCGCAGGCCTGAGTTCTTACCTTGGTACACAACACCTCCACCTGGGCCACCCACACTGTGGGTGCATGTCCTTGGATGCTGGAGGTGCAGGACAGACAGAGGCAGGCCCTGATTGTCCTCCATGCCCAGGGAGTCCTGCCCCAAGCCTGTGAAGTGAAAGGTGAGATATGTGCTCATTCTCACTCTCTGCAGGGTTTCCATGGGCTCTCTTCTCACCACTGGCTTCTGTGCCAGCTGTCCAGACTCCTGCCCAGCTGCTAGATGAAGGGTACAGCCCAGGCCTGAGGATGCTGGAAGGCACGCTGGGTTCCAAGTTGGTCACTGAATGTGTTTTACCCCTGGAGAGGAGCAGGGTGGCCACAGGGGGAGCAAGCCCAGGACAGTAGTACTCCAGGAGCTTCCAGAAGGTGAAGTGGGCCAGGGCTATGGGAGCTCTTTTGGAAGGGCTCTCCACTCTCTCCTGTCTTATGTCTCCTGGGAGCAGAAAGTGCATGAAAATTCTCCCCAGGTAGTGAGGAGACATCCCCGCCCCGTTTTTGCTGCCAGCCTCCATCTGTCATTCTGGTCCCAGACCCTCACTTTCCTTGGGTAAGCAGGGGTTCCTGCCTCTATTGGTCCCTGACCCAGTTCAGGTGGGCAAAGGTCAGTCCTAGGGCCCAGGTGTTAACATCAGTAGGATGTACATGCATTGCACCACGCTGATCCACAGCCAGGCGAAAGAGGTGACGCTTGACACTTAGCAGTCTCAGGAGCCAATCAATACATGCCCTCATTTGTAAGATCCACTTTGAGCTGGTTTTCTGTAACAACCAAAAAAACCTAAGAAAATAAACACACAGGGATGGACCCTAAAACACTATAGTGACAGAGAAGAAAAGGGGAAGGTGGGGGCCCACAGCTGGAAGGAAAGACGCCAAGGGAGAGGAGGCAAGCTGTGGCCCTGTGCTCCTGAATCCCACTTCCCTTTTCTTCTTCCACCACGTGAAGCAGGGCAGTGCAGGGGGGCCTGCCGGAGTCCCTCGCTGTGTCTGAGAGTCTGACATCTGCCGTGTGAACCTCTGTCCTCTGGGTGCCTGTTCTTGTTGAAGGGATGAATGGGTGACCGGCTGTCCAAGAACAGGACGCTGGCAGGGGTGTCAGGCGTAATTCAAGGGGAGCGTGCTCTGGTGTTTTACAACGTAAGGCAAATAACTCCTCTATGTTCGTCTAATTTATGTAAATATTCCTCCAAAGGAATCGTACTAGGAACCCCGTGTGCCAACACGCCCGGTGGCCACCAGCAGCACCTCCCAGCGCCTTCCCTAAACCCCGGTCAGCTCCCAGCTCCCTCCCCAGAGCCCCCTCCTCCCTGCCTCCCGGATGCTCTCCCCCACCCCCTCCCCTCTCCGCAGAGGCCCCCAGGGTCCTCCTGCCCAGACCGCCAGCCTCCAGAGTCCTACCTCCAACTGCCCCTGAGCCCGCCCACCTCAGGTCCTGCCCGAGAAACCCTCCCCAGGGTCCTCCCGGGGGTCCCCTCCTCACAGAAGGCCGGCCGGGGTCACCGCCTGCCGCGCTGACT